>NC_083708.1:60753333-61080000 GCF_033118175.1 Dama dama
CCTTTAATGCTCAACTGAAATGAAAAAAATGAAGCTTATTTATCTTTATTTGGTGGATTTTTGTAGGGACCAGCATAGCATAAATTTAATTGTGGAGGTTTCCCTGGCGGCTCAGTGGTAAAGAATGTGCCTGCCAATACAGGGGGCATGGGTTTAATCCCTGGTCTGGGAAGATTCCACACGCCGTGAGTGACTAAGCCCATGAGCCACAGCTACTGGGCTTGTGCCCTAGAGTCCAAGAGCCACAGCTACGGAAGCCCACGCACCCTGGAGTCTATGCTCCACCAGGAGAGAAGCCACAGCAATGAGAAACCCGAGCACCACAGTGAGGAGCACGCCCGCTCATTGAAACTAGAGAGAGCTCATCCACAACATCGAAGACCCAGCGCAGCCAAAAACAAACAAATCTCTAAAGTTAATCTTTGAATCACAGCCCCGATGCCAATAAAATAAATCATTGTGCTCATTAAATAGAAGTATGTCGGTAAGTATCCAGATCTAATGGAAAGCTGCTTCGTAAGTACGATGCATTTCTCTCTTTCCTTCACTCTGGACCAGAGCTGGTCCCAGAGAGCACAGTGTTTGGGCTTAATACCTCCTCCAGATTTTTGTAGTGACAGCACACACATCATAGCCTTAGAAAATGAACAGGAAGGTGATATAAGAGTTGGAAGAGCTGATTTCCACTTCCTCAGCTCTCATGTGTGTTTGACGAGTGTATTTAATCTGTGTTGCAGTCGGTACTGAGGCTGTTATGTTAAACATCCTGAAAGCGGAGTGAGTGCTAGCTGCTCAGTCACCTAAGACTCTTTACAACCCCATGGACTGTAGCCCACCAGGCTCCTCTGTCCGTGGAGTTTTCCAAGCAAGAATACTGAAGAGGGTTGTCATTTTTTTCTCCAGGGGCTCTTCCTGACCCAGGGATTGAACCCAGGTCCCCACAATACAGGCAGATTTTTTACCATCTGAGCCACCAGGAAAGCCCTGAAACATCTTGAGGGTAAACAAAACACAATTCTATAACCATATTTCTCCCGTCCCTGGCTTTAGCACACTATTCTCTCCATCTGGAAAGCCCTATTCCTCCAGCTTCATCTGATGCATACTACCCACCCTTCAGTTCAGCTCAGTCGCTCAGTAATGTCCAACTCTTTGTGACCCCAGGGACTGCAGCACGCCAGGCCTCCCTGTCCATCACCAACTCCTGGAGTTCACTCAAACTCATGTCCATCAAGTCAGTGATGCCATCCAACCATCTCATCCTCTGTTGTCCCCTTCTCCTCCCACCTTCAATCTTTGCCAGCATCAGGGTCTTTTCAGATGAGTCAGTTCTTCACTTCAGATGGCCAAAGTATTGGAGTTTCAGCTTTAGCATCAGTCTTTCTAATGAATATTAAGGACTGATTTCCTCTAGGATTGACTGGTTGGATCTCCTTGCAGTCCAAGGGACTCTCAAGAGTCTTCTCCAACACCACAGTTCAAAAGCATCAATTCTTCGGCGCTCAGCTTACTTTATAGTCCAACTCTCACATCCATACATGACTACTAGAAAGACCATAGATGGTCTTGACTAGATGGACCTTTGTTGGCAAAGTAATGTCTCTGCTTTTTAATATGCTGTCTAGGTTGGTCATAACTTTCCTTCCAAGGAGTAAGCGACTTTTAATTTCATGGCTGCAGTCACCATCTGCAGTGATTTTGCAGCCCAAGAAAGTAAAGTCTGTCACTGTTTCCATTGCTTCACCATGTATTTGCCATGAAGTGATGGGACTGGATGCCATGATCTTAGTTTTCTGAATGTTGAGTTTTAAGCCAGCCTTTTCATTTTCCTCTTTCACTTTCACCAAGAGGCCCCTTAGTTGCTCTTTGCTTTCTGCCATAAGAATGGGGCCATTTGCATAGCTGAGGTTATTGATATTTCTCCTGGCAATCTTGATTCCAGCTTGTGCTTCATCCAGCCCAGTATTTCACATGGTATACTCTGCATGTAAGTTAAATAAGCAGGGTGACAATATACAGCCTTGACATACTCTTTTCCCTATTTGAAATCAGTTAGTTGTTCCATGTCAAGTTCTAACTATTACTTCTTGACCTGCATACAGGTTTTTCAGGAGGCAGGTCAGGTGGTCTGGTATTCCCATCTCTGTCAGAATTTTCCACAGTTTACTGTGATCCACACAGTCAAAGGCTTTGGCATAGTCAATAAAGCAGAAATAGATGTTTTTCTGGAACTCCCTTGCTTTTTCAATGATCCAGTGGATGTTGGCAATTTGATCTCTGGTTCCTCTACCTTTTCTAAAACCAGCTTGAACTTCTGGAAGTTCATGGTTCACATACTGTTGAAGCCTGTCTTGGAGAATTTTGAGCATTACTTTTCTAGCTTGTGAGATGAGTGCAATTGTGAGGTAGTTTGAATGATTTTTGGCATTGCCTTTCTTTGAAAGGAATGAAAATTGACTTTTTCCAGTCCTGTGACCACTGCAGAGTTTTCCAAATTTGCTGGTATATTGAGTGCAGCACTTTCACAGCATCATCTTTTAGGATTTGAAATAGCTCAACTGGAATTCCAGTTTTTTGAGGCTCCTAATCACTGCAGATGGTGACTGCAGCAGTGAAATTAAAAGATGCTTGCTCCTTGGAAGAAAAGCTATGATCAACCTAGACAATATATTACAAAGCATATTCATCCTTCAGAAGAGCTTAAATCCTTCCCTTCCATGTCATATTCAATAGCCCTACCCTCAGAACAGGAGTACCATTATGCATACATGTATACACATGTACACACGTATGCAAACAATTCAAGGAGGTTTTCCCCCAGCAACTTGTTTATGTTTTTTGACACTTTTAATGTCAACTACATAACTATTTCTCATCAGACTGTGAGTTTTTAAGGATAGTATACACTTATAATATGTACTTATTCACCATGGCCTCTGTGCATTGATCATAGTAATAACAGAAAATGAATTGACTTTGGTGTCCATCTCTCTGGGAAACTGGGGATTTACAACTAGTTTATCTTTCATGCTCTCAAAAGTAACACAGAGAATTTTATACCAAAGTGATGCAAATAGCCTGAAGAAAAATGAGAAAGTTGGAAATAATCAAGAATTTTCTCATCACTTCACAGAGGCAGCTTTAATGTATGTATATGAGAGAGGAGGTGGTACCCTGGGAACCACCGCAAGAGCGAGCTTCAGAAGAAATACTCGCTGCCTCCACTGCAGAGATCCTGCAAACTCGCCAGACCAGTGGCAACACTTCAAATGCCTCCCCCCACATCCCTCCTGATGACAAAGTAACTCGAACGTATCATTGTTAAAAGTCTATCCCCACATCCCTCCTGATGACAAAATAATTCTAATGTATCATGGAAGGACAGTCTTCGGGCTCCATATTTTGGACACTGTCAAAAAGTACTGTATTTTGAGCAACTCTATCGTCCCAGCAAAAACCTTGTGGAATGTTCATTGAGAACCATTCCAAGTGGCAGCAACATGTGTTTCTACAAAAATGTTGGATACCTTAACATACTGAAGAGCATGTGGCATATTAGAGCTGGGTCCTGCCTTGTACCAGAGGACTGGATGAGTCCCAGAGATCTGGACAAGTCATGATGTGAAAAGAGAAACAGCCACCAAAAAGTGTGTATATAAAGAGGAAAGCCACATGCTTGATGAGCAGAAAGTAATGAAATAGAAAACAGGGATCAACAAAGTGAAAAGTTTATTCTAGTAAAATTGCTTAATGAGATAAAAGATAGAGTACATGGAACTGATTCATGTTTTCTAATTTAATTTTATCTCCAATATCTTGAAGAAAATATTGCCTCAGTGATGAGAAGGGTAACCTATAGTTCAACATGAACAAGTCTAGGGGTTTCTGGATGATGCAAAATATTGTCTTCCCATTTTCATCAGGATGAATTCAATTCAGAGTCAGCCTCTGCTGGGCACCTAGAATTCTCTGCTGTTGACCTTGCTATCCCTCTGCTATTTCACAACTCAAGCTTCCTTTCAGGGTTTCTTCTTCACATTACTCTTCATTTTTATAGTCCAGGGGACCTATTTCCTGGTATGACCTTGGCTGGGGCACTGTAGTTCTGGCTTTTTCCTGAAAAAGAATGTGGAGCCCCACATTCTTCAAAGCAGAGTACCAACAAGACAAGCCTCCACTCTCTTGCTAGTGGAATCCAGATGTGCGGGTTATCAGCATATTGACAACTGTCAGGAGCAGGATTAGATTGATGACAGACACAAAACCTTGGCTAAATCATATAAAGTTAATTTATTGAAAGTACAAAGAAGGAATTCTGGTAGGTAAGATCTAAGGGAGTGACTAAGCACCAAATCAGACTTGTGGAAGCTCAGCTTGTCTCCTTCAAGGCCAAAGCTGTATACAACAGAACTTATGTACATATAAAACTAGAAGAGTTCTGCATGGAGTCTAGCCTGAAAATGTGCAGAAGACCACCCCAGTGAAGCCAAATCCACACCATCAGTCTCAGGGGTGTACAATGGTCCACATGACCACAGAGCTTCAGGTGTGCAAGCCATGCTTCCTCTTGGACCCTTCGCATCTCTCCAGGCCTACGTACATACCCTGGCCCACATATCTGCCTGAAGTGAGAACCTCAGACCTAATACAAGGGTGCATTGCCCCATGGTCTGTAGATGTCAAGTCATAGTCATCTGAGGTGTTAGCAGGCAAATCCTGCAGTGTGTTATGCTAAAAATCCTTCCCCCAGTAAGGATGAGGATCGGGAAGAATGAAGTGGAGGAAAAAGTGAGACCAAGACAGCTGTCACCTCCACCACTGCCCAGTGTTTGGAGAGTATTTCGTGGTCAGTTTCTGTAATTTTTGAGCCGTATATAAAAGCCTAAATTTTAAAACTAGTTTTAAAAAATTAAATAAAGTGTGGTGCCATAAAAGTCATTTAAGGGCAAACACCATGGTCCTACTCATCTTTTTTTCTCTCTTTAGGCATGATGTAATAGAACTAAATTTTCTTCCCGGGTGGCTCAATGGTAAATAATCTGCCTGCCAAGCAAGAGACACAGGTTCAACCCCTGGATGGAGAAGAGTCCCTCAGGAAGGAAATGGCACCCCACTCCACTATTATTGCTTAGGAAACCCCATGGATCAGAGGAGCCTGGCGGGCTGCAGTCCACACAGTCACGAAGAGTCAGACACGACTTAGCCCAGCCTGATTACTGGCTCTTCTAAAAAAAAAGAATTCTCTGGGGCTTCCCTGGTGGCTCAGTGGTAAAGAACCCACCTGCCAATGCAGGAGACAGATTCTACCCCGATCCAGGAAGATCCCGAGTCCCGTGGAGCAACCAAGCCCGTGCACCACCGCTATTGAGCTTGACTCTGGAGCCCAGGAGCCGCAGCCGCTGAAGCCCAGGCAGCCGAGAGCCCGTGCTCTGCATGAGAGGAGCCTCCGCAGCCAGCAGCCCGAGCGCCACGATGGAGAGCAGCCTCCTTTTGCCGCAACTAGAGAAAGCCTGCATAGCAGCAAAGACCAGTGTAGCCAAAAGTAAATAAATAAATGCAAAAGAACTCTCTGTTGCTGAAAGCCAAGAACTTTTATCAGCAGCTTCAGTGACAGGCATGCTTGCAATTACTGAAGCCTTGGTTTCCCATTTGGAAAGGACTGCAATCTTAGTTCAGAAAAATGGCTAATTATCCCTGAGCATGTGACAGGAGCAGGACCTCTTCCTATCTTTTCCTTGTCTCCTATCTTCCTCCTACTTAATACACTTAAATGTTCCAGTCCTCGCTAGTTTAATGTCTCCTTTTTAAAAAAATTTTTTTTTATTTGAAAAATAAACTTAACACAACTACAGAAGCTTGGGTCATCACTCTTCCATTTCTGAGTGTTCCCATATTTCTCCACCCTGCTCTCCGCACACTCACCAGCCATTCACTGTACACCTCATGGTGTACGCATTTTGCAGCCACTCTCTCCGTCTGTCCCGCTGTCTGCCTCCACGTGGAGTCCAGGCTGCTGCTCTGCGATGGCCTAGAGGGATGGGACGGGGAAGGGGAGGAGGCTCCAGAGCGAAGGGATGTATATATCATTGTGGCCAATTCGTGCTGCTGTGTGGCAGAGCCAACACAGCACTGTAAAGATCAAAACACAAAAGATAATTTTATTTTAATTTAAAAAGAAAGTTTCTCTTAAAAACAACACTTTGTTTGGATAAAGAACCTGCATACGTGTGAAAAGAGTTCTTATTCACTTGGATTTCAGGATTATAGGACTTGTTTTGTGGTTTAGTTTTTTATAATACCCAAGTCCCACACTAGTCTAATCTTTAACTGATCCACTGAGGGCTTAGAAGAAATTGTTGCATTTTAATAATCTTCCTTTCTGGATCCTTGTCCACATGCCCTAGATACACCCACATGTAGACATGTGTTTCCATTTTTGGAGTGATTATACCCTCTGATCTACCTGTCACACAAATTCCATTTTAGAAATTCTGGCTCCTCCAAGTCTTGATTTAACTGAACAACAGATTTTAGAGCTCTGACCTTTCAAGGGGCTTAGGGACAGAATTTCGGAACTCAATTTGGCACAGTGTACAGCCATTTTTTCTATTTTTTTGGAACCTGCCTGCTTTTTTCTTCATGTAGATGAAACCTGCCCATGTCTCCGCCATCAGACAACCTGAGACATTTCCCCTTACTGCTTACAATCTAGAAACCAGAATTTGTCATAATATAAGAATGTCGCTCTGTTTAAAAAAGAAAAAGGAGAGCAATTCTGCCAAAGTTTCCCATCTTTGGAACACTTTCACAGAGGAAAAAGACTACCTGCTTCATCTTATCCTCCTTTACTGCACCTGAAACCCCAACCTTGCTGAACTGAATAGGAAGACAGACTGCTATCCAGGAGGACAGGATGGACAACAGAAATTATTCATTCATGCCATATGGAAAAGCAAGGTCTAGCAGAATTCTGAGGCCTCCTTCTTAGATTACCCATAAAGGTGACAGAGAGCTGAACATGCACTTAGAGAAGAGAAAAGATTTGAAGTTCTCCAGTTGCCATTCTTTCTAGTTTATGTTGTCTCTTTATATATTTTTTGAATATGCTGGGTCTTCACTCCTGCACACGGGCTTTCTCCAGTTGCGGCGATCAGGAAGGCTGCTCTCCAGTTGCGCGATCAGGAAGGCTACTCTCCAGTTGCGGTGACCGGGAAGGCGGCTCTCCAGTTGCGCGGTCAGGAAGGCTCCTCTCCACTTGCGCGATCAGGAAGGCTCCTCTCCAGCTGCGGTGTGCAGGCTTCTCCTTGCCGCGGCCTCTCTTGTCGCCACGCTCGGACTCCAGGGCACACAGACTTCAGTAGTTGTGGCGGAGGGGCTTGTTGCCCCGCAGCATATGGGATCTTCTGGGCCCAGGATGGAACTTGTGTCCCCTGCATTAGCAGGTGGATTCTTAACCACTTGTCGGCTAGGTAAGACCCCCGGTTGCAGTTCTCAGGCTAACGTTCTTCAGAAACTTTCGTCTTTTTTTTAAACCGGAATTGCAGGCAACGCTTGGAGAGGAGCTTTATCCATGACTGTAGGAACATCTTCTGGCCTAGGGCTTGTCACAATGAACTGTATTTTTTGCTCTGCTGATAAACACGCAGAGGTCAGCGGGAAGTTGCTGAAATACTTAGGACAGGTCAGGGGATTGTAAAACACAGTGGCCAAGCCATTCATGGTCACAGATCATTTCTCCTCCTGTGGAACGGACTTGTTCCTGGGGATTTTGTCAGGCATGTGGATTTCTTTTTTCACAGTCATTAATTGAACAGCAGCGAGTTTGCAGATTGACATGGAGTGAGGTACCATTGACCCTGGGTGTAGTGCTTAGAAAAAATACAATGCCCTTCTTTAAAGGGCCACAAAAGCATCTTGCTTAGAATACTCTAATTAGAAACAAGGAGAAAATCCTTTGAACCTAAGGTGATGGAAATGAAATAATTTACTGAATTAACTGAGATTCTTATGAGAAAAATTAGTTAATGGTTCAGATTAACCCTGCAAATACTTTTTTAATGTTTCTCCGAAAAAAAAAAATTGCTTTACTTTAATTTATTCTTTAAGATCCAAACATCTTTATGAAATAGCTGCCTTCTTCCACTGTTTCAGATACCATGTCATAAAAAGAACTAATGCTGTAATATGAAGGAAAAAATTACTGATTTTATTATGGTTCTGGCCTTTATCATCTACTACTTCTTTTTTTAAAAAAAGGCTCTTAAATTCTCTGTAACACACCGAGGAAACCAGATCTGAAAGAGACACATGCACCCCAATGTTCAGCACTGTTTATAACAGGACATGGAAGCAACCTAGATGCCCATCAGCAGATGAATGGATAAGGAAGCTGTGGTACATATACACAATGGAATATTACTCAGCCATTAAAAAGAATTCATTTGAATCAGTTCTAATGAGATGGATGAAACTGGAGCCCATTATATAGAGTGAAGTAAGCCAGAAGGATAAACACCAATACAGTATACTAACACATATATATGGAATTTAAAAAAATGGTAACAATAACGCTATATGCAAAACAGAAAGAGACACAGATGTACAGAACAGACTTTTAGACTCTGTGGGAGAAGGCAAGGGTGGGATGTTTCGAGAGAACAGCATCGAAACATGTATACTATCAAGGGTGAAACAGACCACCAGCCCAGGTTGGATGCATGAGACAAGTGCTCAGGGCTGGGGAACACATGTAAATCCATGGCTGATTCATGTCAATGTATGACAAAAACCACTACAATATTGTAAAGTAATTAGCCTCCAACTAATAAAAATAAATGAAAAAAATAAATTCTCTGTAACTTGATTTCCTCATTTCTAAACTGAATAATATAGTCATGAAATAATATGTTCACGACTTCCTTGGAAGATTTTAAAGTTTTTTAAAAGTTAAAATCACTGTATATGTATAAAATTTGATATTCTATACATGAGAAAAACATAACATCAGACTGTAAGTGACACAAGAAAGTGACAGGATTAGCTACTCAGTCATGTCTGAATCTTTTCAACCCCATGAACTGTAGACCACGAGGTTCCTCTGATCTTGGAATTCTTCCGGCAAGAATACTGGAGGGAGTAGCTGTAAGATAAAGCAGCCCATCTGCTGTTTTGAATAAGTGTACCAGAACTTACACATCCAAATGTGTGCTGCCTTTTTCAAAGTGGACTCCCTGAGAGGCACATTAATTTAATAGGGAACTACTACTTAAAACATGTTTGATGGGTTTCTTGGAACTGCTTATCAGAAGCCAATTTATAAGCAACAAGAACATCATTCTTAATTAGTTTGTCATTAAATCTTGTTTAGCATCAAAACCAGCAGTCCTAGTTTGACCCCACATCACATTCATCAGACTTAGGTCTGTTTGGCTCATAGCACTTAAAAAATTAGTCACACTCCAAGGAAAAAGAAAAAAAAATAACAAGGATTTTCAAAGTGAGTATTACAGACTCTCATATCAATTCCAGAATAATTGTTTAAGAAATTCTTTTTTAATAAGACAGCATTACTGGAATAATTTTGAAGTTCCAAGGTAATTATTTACATAGGAACAGCACTATTTGCATGACTAAGTTCTGACTATTTTTCAAAAATCAGTTCCAATGCTTAGTAGCACTGCTTCAAACATCACAAGGTCCCTCAAGGACCCCGATGTCCCTTTAGGAGTATTAGGGAGTAGAGGATGAGCTGATGAGAAGTCTGTACCTGATGCCATGGTGAAGCTGTGATTTCTCTACCTTAGACAGTAATATATTTTGAAATCTTAATTCTATTCAAGAAATTATACTGATCAATTAAATCTCTACTTTTACATGTCAGACTTTGTTGGCCAAGATGAAATAAAGTGGCAGCAAATATCAGATCAGACGCAAGGATCCAATGAGTAATTACAGCTGATCCACACTGTTGTACAGCAGGGACCAACACAACATCATCAAGCAACTCTCCACCAATTCAGAATTTTTAAAATATTTTAATAAACAGTCCTGAATTATTAAAGCAACAGTTGCCTCAGATCATTTTCTTGTTTGAACGAGCCAATACTTCGGGGAGACTATAAGCAAGCACAGATTCTTCCTTCATCCTGTCAGCATCCCTTTCCTGTGAATCTCGGTTGGCCCTGTGACAGTTATCACCAGTGAAATGCAGTGGAAGCAATGCTATCTAATTTCAGGGACTGAACCTTAAGATACCTGCATCTTCCGCATTCATGCTTGAAATATTTCCTTTGCCACTATACTGTTAGGCTCTCAAGCCCCATGAAGCAGGTATATGGAGGAAAATTGAGATACCCTGACTGACAATCCCAGCAAGCTCCTAGTCAAAGCCAGCATAGACTGGAAGACCTATAAGTAAGCCCAGATAATCATAGCCCCAGCTAACACCATGTATAGTATAATCTAACACCACCACTTACTATGTTTCTGGAGTGAATTATTTAACCCGTGGTGCTTCAATTTCCTCATTTTTAAGCTTCAACAATCACAACATCTTCCTAATTGGCTTATTGATTAAAGGGAAATAAAATATCTAAAGCATCTTTGTAACAGAATAGGTTTTATCAAACCAATAAATGAATTTGTCATTGCCATATTGTTTTTACTTAATAAACCTTGCCAGCCATCTAATGTGAGCTAGGGAGCATCCTCAAATCTGACATCACATTTAGAATCTCTCTCTATTTCTCATTCTTTAACTTTATCTCTAGGAAATGTCAAGAACATAGGTTAAAGAGACTCATGTGGTGATGGACTTGTTTCTTGATGTGGACATTGGTAATAACTTAATAGGGATTTGTAACAGATTTTTCTTTATTTGAACATTTCTGATTGTCATTGCCATCATCACCATCATCTTTTGCTTATTTTTCATGACTTCTATGAGTTTTGATGAAAATTATCCAAGTCAGATTACATTTACCACTTGCAACTACAGCATCTCTCCTCCGTTGGACCAGTACCTAAGAACCTGAGGTCATGTCCTGTCCCAGAATGCTATTCCACAGTAAAAAAGAACTAGCATAGATACATGCAGTAAATTGGATGGATCTCAAGGACATTATCCTGAGTGATAAATGCTAGTCTCAGAAGGTCACTGCTGTAGGATTCCATTCATCCTACATTCTTAAAATGACAAAACTGTAGAAATGGATGACAGACTAGCAGGTACCAAGAATTAGGGATGGTGAAGGGGAAAGGGTTGGTTGTGGCTATAAAGGAATAGCAGAAGGGAGATCTCCATGGTGCTGGAATAGTTCTGCCTCTTAACTGGGGTGTTGGCTACACAAATATACATATGTAATGAAGATGATATGGGGACTTCCCTAGTAGTTCAGTGGCTGAGACTCCACACCCCCAATGAAGGGGGCCCAGATTCCATCCCTGGTCATGGAACTGGATCCCACATGCTACAACCAAGCGTTTGCAGACCTTAACTGAAAGATCTGTGTGCTGCAACTAAGAGCCCGTGCAGCCAAATAAATAAATAAAATATTTAAAAAATTATATGAAGCTATGTATCTGTCTCTATATGAAACTAATCTGTCTCCTGGTTGTGATATTGTACTATGGTTATATAACATGTAAATGCCAAGGGAAACTGGTTAAAGGGTAGGCAGGACCCTTCTGTACAATTTTTGTAGCTTCCTGTAAGTTTATAGGAATCTTTAAATTAAAAATCAAAAAAAGGAAAATACTAAACATTAGTGAGAACAAAGATCAATTAAAAGTTTCACTTTGCAAATGTTAACCAGTAAACTAAACCTATAACTACCTACACCTTAGCAATCCTAGTCTTGGTTAAATACTGAAGAGAAGTGAATGCTTATGGCCATCCACTAAAGGATATATATATGAGCATTCAGAGTAGATTTTTACATAAAAGTCATAAAGTGGAAGCAATCTATCAACTGAGAATAAATAAATGTGGTGGATCCACCCAGTGGAATATGACATGGAAAATTTTAAAAAATCAAACTGTTCATGAATGAAACAATTTGGATAAATGTCACAAACCTGGTGTTGAGAGAAGAAAGCCAAATACAAAGGAATAGGTTCTGTATGTAGAGAAATCAGAAAATAGTTACTTCTGGGATGATAGCATTAACCAGCAAGGGGCATCAGGAAACGTCCTCCACTTAATCTCTGTAGTGTTTACACAAATGTATTCACTTCATGGGAAATGGATGGGGAAACAGTGGGAGCAGTGTCAGACTTTATTTTGGGGGGCTCCAAAATCACTGCAGATGGTGATTGCAGCCATGAAATTAAAAGACACTTCTTGGAAGGAAAGTTATGACCAACCTAGACAGCATATTAAAAAACAGAGACATTACTTTGCCAACAAAGGTCTGTCTAGTCAAGGCTATGGTTTTCCAGTGGTCATGTATGGATGTGAGAGTTGGACTGTGAAGAAAGCTGAGCACAGAAAAATTAATGCTTTTGAACTGTCGTGTTGGAGAAGACTCTTGAGAGGCCCTTGGACTGCAAGGAGATCCAACCAGTCCATCCTAAAGCAAATCAGTCCTGGGTGTTCACTGGAAGTACTGATGTTGAAGCTGAAACCACCTCATGTGAAGAGCTGACTCATTGGAAAAGACCCTGGTGCTGGGAGAGATTGGGGGCAGGAGGAGAAGGGGACGACAGAGGATGAGATGAATGGATGGCATCACCAGTGACTCGATGGACATGAGTTTGAGTAAGCTCTGGGAGTTGGTGATGGACAGGGAGGCCTGGCGTGCTGCAGTTCATGGGGTCGCAAAGAGTCGGACACGACTGAGTGACTGAACTGAACTGATGTATATGTACAAACTCATTTAAACATAGACTTCAATTTGCCTCATTCTATGTGTTTTATGCCTCAGTTTTTTAAAAAAAAGTGGGGAGAAATGCAGAATGCTGAACTTACTGGTATATCATGATACACCAAACAAGACAAGTCTCCTGAACCCAGTAAGCATCGAGATTGCCTCCTCTTGCCCTGTTAGTTATGTGTGTAGCAATGATGATAAAAAGTAAGTGAAACAAAAAAGCAAAAAATGAAGATCTTCTAATATTGAGGCTAGTAAATTCCTGTGAAATTTGTATGGTAATCCTGACCAAAGTCCACAGAATGGTAGATACTCTATAGGTCGCAAAAGCACCTCATGCGATACACAGGGGGGTCTCTGTGCCCCCGTCTGCCCCGAGCCCCTGGCTGGGTGAGTGACCTGGCACTGGTCATGTAATGCGAGTATGCCAGATTATTTTTTAAAAATCTTCAGGGAAGAAGCAAATCAAAATAGCATAATTCTCATTACTTCAAAGTTGTGCTAATTCCACAAAAATGGCCTGCATTTAATTTAAAACATTAAAATGAGATTTCTTCAAAAAGCAAAATGTTTGACACTTCTTCCCTCAAGAGATCTCAGGATGAACAATAGAACAAGCTGAGGTTTGAACTTCTTAACTTTTCCATTATGTTTTAATTATGCTGCTATTTTTATTTGTGGTTCTTAATAAGCTTCTGTTGCCATCAGAGAACACTGGGGAATCCCCTTTGCACTTAACATAACACAAATGAATTCCCTTACTCAGTAACCCAGAACTGCAGGGCCTTGGGTCATGAGCTGAGGATTACCAGATGTTTGCAGGGGGAATCATTTTTTATTGGTTTCATTAAAACTATTTTATTGCCTGGTTGAAAAAAGCAACAGGATTATGGCATCATGGAGAAAATAGATCATAAACTTGCATAAAGATTATCTGCTCCTTGCTTATATAACCACAGCAGTTGAGGGTAAAAATCGGGTTTTGTTTCACATAACCCAAAAGGATTTCTACGACTCCAGCCCTTTCAGATTCCTCTAGGGGTCCTAGAGAGTATCTTTCCTGGAATTATGAAGTGCTTCTTTGGGTTTCCATGCATGGGTACCATTTGCTTCCTTCCAGGCGGACTCCCAAGGGCCTCTGGCTGAAACCAGTGAGATCCACGAAGCTCACACAGGAGCACCGACTGTACAACCCTCCCTGACCTCTTTGTTATCCATTTGCATGTCAGTCTACTTAATCTAGTTCAATTGCACTCTTTTTATCTTTTTAAAAAATATTTTTATTTATTTGCTTGTTTTTGGTTATGCTGGGTCTTCGTTGCCGCGTGAGCCTTTCTCCTGGCAGCGAGCAGGGGCTCCTCCGCAGCTGCGGCGCACGGGCTTCTCCTCGTGGGGCGTCTCTCGCCGTGGAGGGCACAGCCAGAGCACCCGAGGGAAGTGTGGCTTCTCTAGGGCACGTGGGCGTCATCAGCTGCAGCGCAAGGGCTCCGGAGCTGCGGCCCCCAGGAACCAGGGCACAGGCTTAACAGTTGAGCCGCATGAGCACCCGAGGGAAGTGTGGCTTCTCTAGGGCACGTGGGCGTCATCAGCTGCAGCGCAAGGGCTCCGGAGCTGCGGCTCCCAGGAACCAGGGCACAGGCTTAACAGTTGAGCCGCATGAGCATGTGGGATCTTCCCGGATCCGGATCGAATCTGTGTCTCCTGCATGGGCAGGCGAATTCTTTACACTGAGTCACCAGGGAAATCCCATGCACTCTTTTTATCTTTATGCCACTTGACACAGGATCTGAAGTGATAAGACCTGCCACTTTAAAACTTTAGACCTTTAGGGCAATGAATACACTCTGATACTATTGCTATAAAGATGAATGCATGTCATTAGACTTTGCCCAAATTCATAGAATGTACAACAGCAGAAGTGAGATAGAGTTAAACGATGGACTTTGGTTGATTATGATGTGTCAGTGTAGATTGAGCAATCGTAACAAATGTACCACTGTCATGGGAGGTGTGGATAATGGTGTCAGGTGTATTTGTGTGGGTTCAGGGGGCAATGGGGAAGAAAATCTCTGTACCTTCCTCTCAGTTTTGTTGTGACCTTCAACTGCTTTAAAAAGACTATTCTTAATAAAATGAGACAAGTGCTCGGGCCTGGTGCACTGGGAAGACCCAGAGGAATCTGGTGGAGAGGGAGGTGGGAGCGGGGATCGGGATGGGGAATACGTGTAAATCCATGGCTGATTCATATCAATGTATGACAAAACCCACTGAAATGTTGTGAAGTAATTAGCCTCCAACTAATAAAAAAAATAAATAAAATAAAATGTATGTCAGAGAATTTAGTTAGTACAATAGATGGGCTTTTTTGTTATTCCTTAATTTTTACTGTCACTTTTAGAAAAGCTCCTCTTCCATGGGCTCAAATTAGACCTGCTGACAATATGGTCCCCACATAATCCATAAAATCAACTTCCTCTCCTGGTCCACTATCTCATCCAGATTGGTGTGTATCAACTCTACTTCCCTTAGTTTGAATTCTTCATAAGAGGCTTCTGGGTGCCATGTGAAAAAAAGGTCCAAGTAAACCAATCCTTGTGCAGGCTCATCACCATGACCTACCCCCAACACAGCTCTACACTCATCTGGTTCATAGACACTGGCCCAATCTCGTCAAAGCAAAGGGAAGCTGCCAATTTCTTGTCTACCATCCTGGGACACAAGTCATGTAGCAACCATGAAGGAAATCTGCTTTGGACTATGCGATTCATTGTTTCACCATTTTACCCCAAAGGACCAATTTTAAAAGATGACAAAACTGGTCCCAATTTCATAAAATGTATTGTCTCAGCCCTGGTGGCTCAGAGGTAAAGAATCCATCTCGCAAAGCCAGAGATGCGGGTTCAGTCCCTGGGTTGTGAAGATCCACTGGAGAAGGAAATGGTAATCCATTCCAGTATTCTTGCCTGGAAAATCCCATGGACAGAGGTGCCTGGAGGACTATAGTCCATGGGCTTGCAAAGAATCAGACACAACTTAGCGATTAAACAGTTCTCTCAACCCCTCCATCTTATGGCTTTTTATTGGTATGTCTTGTAGAAATGGTCATCTTCATTTTAATTATTTAGTACTTTCTCCTTACACTACCCTCAACTTCCACCCACAGGGACCAGTTAAATGTTTTCCTGATTGGGCCCTGATGTCAAGAGCTCACTCAATAATGGGGAGAAGTCTAAGGTTAGAATAATGCTCCCCGAAAGACAGAAAGGGAGTATGATTGGTAACTTAGAGATCACACTTCATTATAAAGACCTCTGAGGCATCTCTCTATCCCACTGTATGTGTCCAAACTTGAAAAACAAAAGTTACTAATTTGTTCTCCCCTGAAGCTTCCCACAGCCAAAGAGCCTGAAAACTTACTTTCTGCACGCCTAATGATTTTTTTTCTCACTCAGGTGTGCACTGGAAAAGACCCTGATGCTGGGAGGGATTGGGGGCAGGAGGAGAAGGGGCGACAGAGGATGAGATGGTTGGATGGCATCATTGATTTAATGGACATGAGTCTGAGCCAACTCCAGGAGATAGTGAAGGACAGCAAATCTTGGTGTACTGCAGTCCATGGGGTCACAAACAGTCAGACCCGACTGAGCGACTGAATGACAAGTGTGTATATGTGACCAGAAATTAGAAAATACCATTTTCATCTTGTAATTAAGTCCAGAGGCTAATTTGCTTTCAATAAGGGTTCATTTAATTTTCTCTTTTGGAAAGTAGCATTGGCACGCAGTATCCTTTCATGATTATACAGGTCCATTCTCTCTAGTGCACAGAAATATACCTTCAGGCTGCCAGGCCAGCAGCAACAAGAGTGGCACAAATGTTAATGGGTTTGTGATCAAGTAGCCACTGACATTTCAGGTGTGTGCTGTCTCCTCCAGGCTTCTCTGTGTTCCCAGAAAGTGAAATTCATCAATGCTTCTTCTCTGAGATAAATGTTTATGATTTGTACACACTTTCCAGAATACTGATGTTATTTAGGATGCAGACAAGCTTTCCAAAACTTCTTCAGAGACTTTCTTTAGAACTACAAGAAAGTTTAAGGTTCAGTTCAGTCGCTCAGTCGTGTCTGACTCTTTGTGACCCCATGAACCGCAGCACACCAGGCCTCCCTGTCCATCACCAACTCCTGGAGTTTACTCAAACCCATGTCCATTGAGTCACTGGTGCCATCCAACCATCTCATCCTCTGTCGTCCCCTTCTCCTCCTGCCCCCAATCCCTCCCAGCACCAGGGTCTTTTCCAAAGAGTCAGTTCTTCGCATCAGGTGGCCAAAGTATTGGAGTTTCAGCTTCAGCATCAGTCCTTCCAATGAACACCCAGGACTGACCTCCCTTAGGATAGACTGGTTGCATCTCCTTGCAGTCCAAGGGACTCTCAAGAGTCTTCTCCAACACCACAGTTCAAAAAGCAACAATTCTTCAGTGCTCAGCTTTCTTCACAGTCCAACTATCACATCCATACATGACCACTGGAAAAACCATAGCCTTGACTAGACGGACCTTTGTTGGCAAATTAATGCCTCTGCTTTTTAATATGCTGTCTAGGTTGGTCATAACTTTCCTTCCAAGGAGTAAGTGTCTTTTAATTTCATGACTGCAATCACCATCTGCAGTGATTTTGGAGCCCACAAAAATAAAGTCTGACACTGTTTCCACTGTTTGCCGATCTATATGCCATGAAGTGATGGGACCAGATGCCATGATATTAGTTTTCTGAAGGTTGAGCTTTAAGCCAACTTTTTCACTCTCCTCTTTCACTTTCATCAAGAGGCTCTTTAGTTCTTCTTCACTTTCTGTCATAAGGGTGGTGTCATCTGCATATCTGAGGTTATTGATATTTCTCCCAGCAATCTTGATTCCAGCTTGTGCTTCATCCAGCTCAGCATTTCTCATGATGTACTCTGCATATAAGTTAAATAAGCAGGGTGACAATATACAGCCCTGACGTACTCCTTTTCCTATTTGGAACCAGTCTGTTGGTCCATGTCCAGCTCTAACTGTTGCTTCCTGACCCGCATAGAGGTTTCTCAAGAGGCACGTCAGGTAGTCTGGTGTTCCCATCTCTTTCAGAATTTTCCACAGTTTATTGTGATCCACACAGTCAAAGGCTCTGGCATAGTCAATAAAGCAAAAATAGATGTTTTTCTGGAACTCTCTTGCTTTTTCAATGATCCAGCGGATGTTGGCAATTTGATCTCTGGTTCCTCTGCCTTTTCTAAAACCAGCTTGAACATCTGGAAGTTCATGGTTCAAGTATTGCTGAAGCCTGGCTTGGAGAATTTTGAGCATTACTTTGCTAGCGTGTGAGATGAGTGCAATTGTGCAGTAGTTTGAGCATTCTTTGGCATTGCTTTTCTTTGGGATTGGAATGAAAACTGACCTTTTCCAGTCCTGTGACCACTGCTGAGTTTTCCAAATTTGCTGGCATATTGAGTGCAGCACTTTGACAGCACCATCTTTCAGGATTTGAAATAGCTCAACTGGAATTCCATCACCTCCACTAGCTTTGTTCATAGTGATGCCTCCTAAGGCCCACTTGGCTTCACATTCCAGGATGTCTGGCTCTAGGTGAGTGATCACACCATCAGGATTATTCTGCGCCATTGCAGCCGCTGTGCTTCTGCGGCTGAGAGGAGCTACCCCACGTCCAAGGTCAGGGGTAGTGGCCGAGAGGAGATACCCGTCCAAGGTAAGAGGAACCCAAGTAAGATGGTAGGCACTGAGAAAGGGCACCAGAGGGCAGACAGATTGAAACCACAATCACAGACAACCAGCAATCTGATTACACGGACCACAGCACTGTCTAACTCAATGAAACTAAGCCACACCGTGTGGGGCCACCCAAGACGGACGGGTCATGGTGGAGAGGTCTGACAGAATGTGGTCCACTGGGGAAGGGGATGGCAAACCACTTCAGTACTCTTGCCTCGAGAACCCCATGGACTGTATGAAAGCTTAAGGTTACCCAAACCATGTTTCAGACTCAGGGAGTGTGAGTGACCAGCTTGCGACCACCCAGGCTACAGGCAGCAAAGCCACGAAAGGCCAGTACACCTGACACGCAGTCCTGTGTTTTTTAGTCCACGTGGCTTTTGTCATGTCTTACAAGAAGTGTTCCTTACAAGATTGAACCTCCCATCTCTCAGTTCCCACTTTAAAGCATAGAAAGCAGCAGCACATATTGTGAGAACAGCCTATAAAACAAACCTGGAGCACAATGTGAGGAGCCCTGCTTATCATCTTGTCTTGCTTGGTTGTAATTTTTTCACATAATTGCAGCTAGTTTTATCCTTTGTGAGACTGAGGATAAGGTTGGTGAGTTACCTTATCCAGAGGGTTATGGTGAGGTCACCATTGTGAAATAGGTTGCAAAGACAGAGTGGTACACTTAGCATTCTACTATTATGATGCACTCTTACTCCCATCCCTTGGAAGGAAAGTTATGACCAACCTAGACAGCATATTAAAAAGCAGAGGCATTACTTTGCCAACAAAGGTCCGACTAGTCAAGGCTATGGTTTTTCCAGTGGTCATGTATGGATGTGAGAGTTGGACTATAAAGAAAGATGAGTGCCTAAGAACTGATGCTTTTGAACTGTGGTGTTGGAAAAGACTCTTGAGAGTCCCTTGGACTGCAAGGAGATCCAACCAATCCATCCTAAAGGACATCAGTCCTGGGTGTTCATTGGAAGGACTGATGTTGAAGCTGAAACTCCAATACTTTGGCCAACTCATGCAAAGAGTTGACTCATTGGAAAAGACCCTGATGCTGGGGAAAATTGAAGGCAGGAGGAGAAGGGGACCACAGAGGATGAGATGGATGGATGGCATCACCAACTCAATAGACATGGGTTTGGGTGGGCTCCGGGAGCTGGTGATGGACAGGGAGGCCTGGTGTGCTGCGGTTCATGGGGTCACAAAGAGTCGGACATGACTGAGCAACTGAAGTGAACTGAACTTACTCCCATACTCTCAAAATATAAAACAATTTCATATTTAAAATATGCAGCATTGATTGATTAGAATTTGGAACCAGGACTGCTTTTAAATCATTTATCCACACAAACATTGGGTTCTAGGAAATCTGTAAGCTTCTAAAGGCAAGAAAGGAGAGCTGGGTCTTTTTTTAAAAAACATTTTTTATATTAATTTCTATTGGTGTATAATTGCTTTGGGGCTTCCCAGGTGGCACTAGTGGTAAAGAATCTGCCCACAGTGCAGGAGCCACAGGAGGCTCGGGTTCGATCCCTGGTTGGAGATCCCCTGGGGGAGGGCATGGCAACCCACTCCAGTATTCTTGCCTGGAGAATCCCATGGACAGAGGAGCCTGGCGGGCTACAGTCCATAGGGTTGCAAAGAGTCGGATACGACTGAAGCAACTTAGCATGCATGCCAGCACAAATGCTTTACAAAGTTTGTATTACTTTCTACTGAACAGCTAGGCGAATCAGCTCTAGGTATACTATATCCCCTCTGTTCTGGGATTTCCTTCCCATTTAGATCACCACAGAGCACTGAATAGAGTTTCCTGTGCTATGCAGTTGGTTCTCATTAGTTATCTACATTACACATAATATCAGTAGTGTGTATATATATATATATATATATATATATATCAGTCTTGATTTCTTTACAGCACCTGCAATTCTCTCAAGACTTGGATCTTGCCCTGTGACTGGTGAGATACTGCTTCTCTTTAGTTATGCTATTCTCCACAGACTTCTTATTCTGGTTTTCATTCCAAAGCTTGGCCCCTATGTCAAGGATGAAAAAGTCCATGATCAGAAGCATACGTCAGTGCTGGGTGTGACCCACATTTGTAGACTCTGACAACAGTTTCTTCCAATCAAATAAAAGCCAGAGAAAGGAAATATAGTATTGCAGTAGGATGTGAGAACTTTACTTAAATCAAATCTTACAAGAGCTTTTCTAAGCAAGTCCAAATTGAACAGTAAATTTCGTGAGTGGCCAACAAATAAGTAATAAAGGAGACACAGAGATTCTATACGTAATCCAATATCCCAGGTTTAGAAGATGGTCTCTGAGAGCCTGAAATATTAGTCGTATAAATACCGATTTTCAGTTTTTTATCAACAACTGGATCACTTTGTAGTTTGCAGGCCTAAATGACCCTAAGGATACCTCTAATGCCTTTTAGTTCTTCACACCTAACAAAATGTTAATACCATTTCAGCATTTTTAGACTCATGGACTAAAGCATAACAATGATTGATTGTTTAAATGCTACTCTGTCAACTTCTTAAATTGTCTTAGAATACAAAAATGGTAGTATATTAACATTTCATGACACTATATATTCAGTCCCAATATGAAAGTAACTTTTATTCCTATTTAATAAATCTTGAATAAGAGTTCCTTGGGACAGAGCCAGCTGTCAAATAAATTCTGACTGGATTCACATTTGATATGAAAAGACTTCTGTTGAATAACATTGCTCAGATGTCTTCACTATATTAGCAATAGTTTCCATTTTAATAGAAACTTCAAGGAAACGTGGTCTCAGCTCTACTGAATGGCAGAGGAGGGGATGGCACCCCACTCCAGTACTCTTGCCTGGAAAACCCCATGGACGGAGGAGCCTGATGGGCTGCAGTCCAAGGGGTCGCTAAGAGTCAGACACGACTGAGCGACTTCACTTTCACTTTTCACTTTCATGTATTGGAGAAGGAAATGGCCACCCACTCCAGTGTTCTTGCCTGGAGAATCCCAGGGACGGGGGAGTCTGATGGGCTGCCGTCTATGGGGTCACACAGCGTCGGACATGACTGAAGTGACTTAGCAGCAGCAGCAGCAGCTACTGAACGGGCATTATAATGTTTCAAAAAGCAATAGTTTATTTAACAAAAATATGCTCTTAGGTGGGGAAGCAAGAGTTGGTAATTCATATAACAATTTAAAATATCAGCCTTGCTATGAATGTGTCTTATGAAAAATATCATTCATCTCAGCCTTCCCTTTCTCACATCATGAGCCTATTTGTGCATAACACCTACCCATCAGAAACACCAGTGACCCATCCTCTTTGTTTCTTTTCTATATCTTTGGCTTTACAGAGACTAGAAAGTAGAATTTTTTCTAAACATTTAGTCTATATATATCCATTTTACTTTTCAATCAACCATGTGTATCTTAATAGCTTTTTCAAATTTATTTTATTATTATTAAGGGGTTCCTAGGTAAAAATGTGACCATTCATGTGAAAAGAATAATTAAAATTGTGTTGATAAAAAGATACATTATGCATGAAGAAGGAGACCCACTGGATTAGCTAATTATTGTTGGTTAACCAACTATCTCAACATTCAGTGACTTTGGGAATTCCCTGGTGGTCCAGTGGTTAGGAGTTGGCACTTCCACTGCCACGGGCCCAGGTTCAATCCCTGGTCAGGCAACTAAGATAATAATTCCACAGGCCTTATAACAGGCTCCAAAATAAAAACCCTTAGTGGCTTAACAACAAACATTTACTACCTCACTGTTTCTGAGGATGCATCTTAGCTGAGTCCTCTGGCTCAAGGTGTCTGACAAGACTCTAGTCAAGGTAACAAACAGGGATGACGTCAACTCATAGCTTGGCTGGGTAGAGATCTACTTCCCAACTCACTCATGTGATTGTTGTCATGATTCAACTCCTCATGGGTTGTTGAACTGTAGGACTCAGCTTTTCACTGGCTTTTGGTAAGAGATAAATCAAGGGACCAACTTCAGTTCCTTGCAATTAGCCTTCTTCAACACAGCAATTTACTCACCAAAGTATGCCAGTAAGAAAAGTCAAAGAAAGAGAGAATGCAAGCAAGATGGAAGTCATAGTCCTTTTTAATGTACTCAGCAGTGACATTCCATCACTTCTGTCATGTTCCCTTTGTTAGAAGCAGGTTAGTAGGTCCAGGCATACCCGGGGGGTTTCCCAAGAAAAGCTCAGTTCTAGTTACAAGCGGTAACATATTAAAGATGATAGGTAGAAAGGGGATGCTAAAAGTTGATATCCCGGACAATGTTCAGTGGTGACAATTGAAATAGCAGAGATTGCTTAAATTATGAATGATATTGCTACCTGGGGCATTTAATGTAGAGATGAATGGAAACATTATCAGAGGGCATCAGACCAGTACAGGACATTCTTCAGGGGAATCAGACCTTGGCACTGTAAAACAAAGGAACTCCTTCACATATCCTTTTGAATGATAGAGTAATAAATCAGACAATCAATAAGAGTGCCTGCCCAGCAAGGCATAGGCTCTCTAAACTATTGCAGAATTCTCTGCCATCAAGGATGATGGGAAATAAATTCTGACATAAGCCACAATCTAGATTTTAATTTGGAATTTTGTTTCATTGGCTGAATCTTTCACCAAAATTACCAGCAAGGCACCAGACTAGGAAGTGTGTAAGATACAGGTATAATCAAGAATCTGCTCAGAAGGAGTGCACTCTTTCTGAGAAGGAAGCTGTGTTTCCAGCAGACTCCAATATTAAGCAGAACGGTGACAAAATGCTGCTTCTTGATAATTACTGGGACTCTGCTCCTCAAAGTAGATGCAAAGTCCAACAGCACAGGTGTCCAGTGGGAGGTTATTAGAGATGCAGAATCTCAGCTCCATTCCAGAGCTACTGACTCAGAATCCACATTTTAACAAGACTTCTATGAGACTTGATAAAGTCTGAGAAACATGTCTAATATAGCTTTGAGAGAAATGACCATGGAGAGAATGACCAAGTTTAACTACAGAAGTTAAAAAGTTAGATGGAGAAGGTATCATTTGACCTAAACATGAGATGTGTATGATTTCAACAGAAATAGAAATTTTCTTTGTTGGGGGAAGTTAAAGCATTGACAGTAGTCTAGGGCGGGGAAGTAGACCATTCCTGAAATTAAAAAGGAACACGATTCAGTTGAAGTCAGTTTACAAATGGCTTTGACCATTTGCTAAGGAGTTTTTACTTTATTCTGTTGGCAATAAGTGAGACCTTGGAAGTTTTTGAGCAGAATACAATAGCAATAAGAAATATAATACAGTGGTCGCATGGAAGATGTATTGGCATAAGGAGAGGCTAAAGACACCCTAGTTGGGGGTGATTAATATGGATAGACTTCAAGTTAGAAGCTATAGTTCAGGGATGAGGTTATTCAACCTTGAAATGCTAGAGCAGTAGTCAGGGACATTAAGGGGAAGTGATGAAATGCAGAGACATTTCAGAGGTGGAAATTACAGCTCTTGGTAAAACATTGGGGGCTTTCTGCCTGAGTGATGGGGATGAAAATGATGTCATTCAGAAAGATGGGGTCATGAAAACACGAGCAGACTTTGAGAGGAAGAAGATTGTTTGTCTTTGGTCATGAGATAGTTGCTGAGAATCTTGAATGTGTCACTGATGTTATAGCCTTCCCTGCCTTCTTCATGTAGCTCAATTGTCTTTCTGGTTTTACAACTCTCAGGCTTTTCCGTGTCTTCCTGAGAATTCCAGCCAAATGCCTGAAGAATTCGGTACACCTTAATCCAACTGACAAGATTTTCTTCTTTTTTTTTTTTTTGGTTTAAGGTGTCCACATGGAAAAAAAAATAACTTTGAAACATGAATCACATCTTTGTCATTTCCTGGAAAGTTCTCGACTCAAATTTCATGTTGGACAAATTGAATAAAAGGAATCTCTTTCAGTAGAGAGTCCAGAGAAATTGGTTGTGTCAGATTTCAAGAAGGAACAACAAAAAAAAGAGTTTGAAAGAAAGGTAGTTATTGTCCTGATTGGAAACAGGGAGCAACTCTTCACAATTCCACAAAGAAAGAAATCAATCATTTTCTTTGAGGTAGCCCAAAACTTCTTTACTGATTGAAAATGATAGGGCGTTAAGGAGACGTGTTAAAACGTGTTTCTGAAAAGCTACTTGCAAGCTGCGTTCGGCACAGTGCACTTTCAGTGGGTGGAAGTGATACTCCTTCCACAATGCATGGAGTGAAGTGTTTCACCAGCTTTGTAATAAATTAGTTTTTAACAAGCTATTTGCAAACTGTGTTTTGTACAGATTTCTTTAAGTGAATGAAAGTGGTATCCATTTTGTAATAGATGGTTGTAATAGTTTCCACTTTTACAAGCACTTAAAAGCTGCATTCAATGTACTGTTCATTCAGTGAATGGAGGTGATACCCATTCTCTAGTGCATAGAGTGAAGTGTTTAAGAAGACTTGTAATAAGGATGTTTCTAACAAGCTTAAAAATGAGCGGGTGGGACGAACTGAGAGAGTAGCATTGAATCATATACATTATCATATGTAATAGCCAGTGGGAATTTACTATATGGTGTGGGAGCTGAAACCTGGTGCTCTGTGACAACCTAGAGGGGTGTGATGGAGTGGGAGGTGGGAGAGAGGTTCAAGAAGGAGGGGACATATGTATCCCTATGGCTGATTCATAATATATGGCAGAAACCAATACAATATTGTACAGAAACTAACCTCCCATAAAAATAAATAAATTTTAAAAAATGATTTAACATCATGTTCCAATAAAAAATTTTTCTCTCTTGCTTCATAACCTTATTACCTTCTTGGCTGATTATTTTTCATGTCATTATCATATCATTTGTCATTAAACATTCATGTGGAGTGCTTTGTTTATGTTGCAATCTCCATAAAGGCTCTAAAGGGCAGACCCTTTTATATTAGTAGGTTTAGGTGTCTTCAAATATGGCAAGGGTTGTTGGTTAATTAATCACACAGTGAATCTATGTTGAAAGTATAACAGTAGTCATAATATATCCCAAAAGACCCTCCATAAGTCATCTGGATAAAATATAACATATGAAAAAGAAGGGGAAGTTTAACTAAAATTAATAAGGCCAGATTCCATCTTATGTTGGATAGCAGTTAAAATCAACTTTTAACTGCTAATACTTCTCATTTTTTTTCTGAGTGTATTATTGATAGAGAAACTTAACAAGAACCTTATGAAGAGGTAAGATTTTTTAGAAGGCCAATCATGGACTGGAAGAAAACTTGCAATACGTATAAACACCCTCTATATCTATATCTATATCCATATACACAATACGTTAAAAATTCCTGGGACTTCCCTGGAGGTCCAGTGGTTAAAACTTTGCCTTCCCGTGCTGGGGGATGTGGGTTAGATCCCTGGGTGGGGAACTAAAAGCCCACATGCCATGCAGTACAGTGAAAAAAAGAGAGAGAGATGGTAAATCAGTGGTGTTTGGGAATGCTTGATCAAAGAGCAAAAATATTTTTTAATCAAGAAAACCATGAATAAAAATCTTTACCTCTTCAGTTCAGTTCAGTTCAATCATTCAGTCATGTCCAACTCTTTACAACCCCATGGACTTCAGCAGGCCAGGCTTCCTTGTCCATCACCAACTTCTGGAGCTTACTCAAATTCATATCCATAAAGTTGGTGTTGCCATCCAACTCTCTAATCTTCTTTTGTCCCCTTCTCCTTCCACTTTCAATCTTTCCCAGCATCAGGGTCTTTTCAAATGAGTCAGCTCTTCTCATCAGGTGGCCAGAGTATTGGAGTTTCAGCTTCAGTATCAGCCTTCCAATGAATATTCAGGACTGATTTCCTTTAGGATGGACTGGTTGGATCTCCTTGCAGTCCAAGGGACTCTCAAGAGTCTTCTCCAGCACCACAGTTCAAAAGCGTCAGTTCTTACGCACTCACCTCTCTTTACAGTCCAACTCTCACTTCCATACATGACCACTGGAAAAACCATAGCTTTGACTAGACGGACCTTTAATGTCTCTGCTTTTTAATATGCTGTCTAGTTTGGTCATAACTTTTCTTCCAATTGCTCCTTTACTTCTTAATTAATTTTAATTAAAATTATGGCTGCACTTCCAAATGCAGATGGGGATAATAATTGAGAGGGCCATTAAGGGGTTTTTTGAGGTACAGCTTTCTAATTCTGATGCTGCTTATGTGGTCCGTTTGTGACAACGTATTGATCTGTAACTTTTTGGTTTTGCACTTTTCCAGGTGTTAGTAAAAATTATTAGTTAGTAAAAATTATCAGCTTCTTCTAAGGGTTTTTCAACTTTTGAATAATACACAAAAGCAGTCAAGCCAAACAGAAGGAAAAAAAATCTACCAAGTCCATTTTCAACATCAGAAAATATAATCTTATCTCTGAAAATGTGGATGAGCATTTAAAAGAAGCTAAGAATGGTTAAAATTGTTGAATTGGGAATGAGAAATGGTAGGGAAGAAAATGCTGATTTTCATTACAAACCTCATAGAACTAATCAGCTTTTTAAACTATGTATTTGTATAGCTTTGATTTTTTTAAATGTCAAAAGGACTGTAAAATCAATTTAAAAAAAAGTGTTTTCGTAGTTGTAATAGTTTCAGAAGAGCCTAAAAGGTAACGGTTCAAAGTCTTCAGTCACGGTTTTGTTATCTGCCTGTGGGAGTCCTTCCTGAAGACGGAAAGGACACCACTCCCACGCCACTTCCTGTTCTCTTCTCCTGGAATCTTCTGAGGTCTTGTGAATGACTACTTTTCACTTATGAATAATTCTTCCGTTTGGCGACTGAAGAAACCAAGATAGAAGAAAATCTTTGTCTTTGCAATGGGAATCTAGCTGTTCTGAGGAAAGACCCTCTCAATCATAAGAAATTAAGATGGCCTTTCAGCCATGCAAGCCCAGTCACTGCAGTGCTTTTGAAAAGCCAAAGGCACATGGGAAGCTGCATTCTCTGTTTTTGTTTGTTGATTTTTTTTTTTTTAATTTAAGCTTTCAAACTTAAGCATTCACTGTTGATAGACAGATCTCCTTACCTCTCCCCAGCTGTGCAGAGGACTGTGGGCTCTTCCATGAGGACTTGGGTAGAAGAGAACATACAGGCTAGAAATTGACTGTACACTGGAGAGCTTTTGTCTTCTGGCCAACTCCTGCCCAGAGAGCTGGGGAGGGGAAAGCAGTGCTATTTAATGTGCCTTTTGTCAAAGCCCGGAATAGTCTGCAGAAAGCAGAGGCCACAAGAACCTTCATGGTGGATGCCTGGACTCTGCACCACCCGGCTCTGCATCCTGAGGGACGGAAGTGGGAGAGGGAGGCCGGAGAACTCTTCCTCAGGTTCATGGCCTTGTACTATTACAGCCTGCCCCAAATGCAAGCGCTTTTGTTCACTCTGAGAATATTGATAGGTTACATTATGCAACATACAGTTTCACATGGGGGAAAAAAGTTTTCTCTCATCTCACTTTTAGCCTTCTAAGTTCACGGTTTTTTTTGCATTCCCAGATACATTTAGGCTGATGCTGAGTACGTAGGCACTTATCAAAATAGCAGCCAGTGTGCAGTGTTTTGATTATTTTGCCTGAAATCTAAGATTTGGACAACATTTTACACACAATTAAACTATTCAAGCAACACAGACTTTGGAAGGAAAAAAGGTTCTGGCATAAAAAGTTGAATGTTGCTCATGAAGGGTTCTGTTGCTACATGAACCATATTTTCCTGTAATTGCTATTAGCAGAAGACATTAGTCATTTTCTTTATGAAGCAGAACAGTTAAAAAAAAATGGCAAAATGAATCTCATAGTCATTGAACCCATTCCAAAATAGATATAAATTCATTTAAATGACAGTATAATTAAGTTGGTGTGGATTATTGCCTTTAAATTTAAAAGGAGAAAATATAAGATACTTGCCCAAAAAATTATGTAATCATATTAGTTGTGCCATATTGTATGTCTGGTTGAATTAAAACAATGAACATTTTTCCAGACAATGAAAACTATTTCAAATGGGGTGAACTTCAGATTACATTGCTACAAGGACATAAAACTGCTGCCTAGAAAAAACATCAATTTGTATCAGACTATATAAATGACTCACGTCACTCTGCATTACTCATTAAAAATCACATCCACCCACCTCTTCCCTTCAGTTCCTAATTTAATAGTATCTAGAGACACCGAGTGTGTATGTGTGTGTGTTCAGTCACTGAGTCATATCTGATTCTCTGTGACCCCATAGAGTTTAGTCCACCAGGATCCTCTGTCCATGAGGTTTCCCAATCAAGAATATTGGCGTGGGTTTCCATTTCCTACTCCAGGGGATCCTCCCATCCCAGGGATCGAACCCAGGTCTCCTGCATTGCAGGCAGATTCTTTACCACTGAGCCCCATCTAGAGACACTAAAATGTGCTGTCTTACTCTTGAAGCTGAGTTCTGGGACAGAATATTGGTTTATCTACTGGAAGGCTGACCTTTGGATTTGAGTCCACGTCATTCCCACAGTGACCACGGAAACTGGTGTGGCTGCCACTTCTCAGCTCTTGCTGTGTTTGCTGTCATGCTATTACCTAAACAAGTCACCACTTCGAGCATTCATGGCCTACGGCCATTCTGCAAAACAACAAATTGTTTCTATGAATGTAAGTGCTGCTTTAAAGTCATTTAAGTGTATCTCTTCATGACTTCTTGACTTATTTTGACCTCCATCCTACTTAACTACTTTCTTTTTTCTTTCTAGAATTGAGTTTAACTTTGTAAAGTTCCTTTAAAGCAGTGGTTCTCATCAGGTACAAGGGGACATGTGATAACGTCTGGAGATATGCTGGGGGGGGGGGGGGGGAGGTGTTGGAAGCATTAGGGAGAGGCCCAGGACATGCTGCTGGCATACTGGCATCTGGTGAGGGGGGCCCCAGGGCAGTGCTGAATCTCTTACAAGACCTAGGACAGCCCTGCCACAAAGAATTATCCCGTACAAACGTCCGGAGCGCCAACACTGAGAAATGCTGTTTCAGAACAGGGGTAGGAGGCGATAATGATCTTGTTCAAAGTGATCAAAATAAGATTCAAGCCATTAGTTTTGAAACATGCAACTAAGACTCACCTGAAGAAGCTCCTGGTATCCCACCAGGAAAAACATGTTCCTGCAAATTACACTGGGGCAAGAGTTCCCTCTGTATTCACCAGAAATCAGAAACGAACAAGCAGAAATGCCTCAATGGAGAAAAAAAAATGGAAATAATGAGATTTTAAAACATCATGAGATGAAGATTGGCTGTAAGAGGGAAAAGACTGCAAGAAAGCCAAAAGGCAATAGCAGAATTAAAATTTGCACTGAAGGTAAAAAGAAAGGGTTAGCAGTGTAAGAAAGCGCCATCTTTGATTATGAAGGATAAACCTGAAAAGCTTGCCAAGAATGTGAGGAGGAAAGACAAAGGCATTCAAATTATGATAAGGAGGAAAGAAATAAAAGAGAAGGTAAATCGCACATGAGAATTATATGTATACCTACATAATAAATCACAACAACAGGAACCAAAGCAAAGACTTATATTTAAAGTACCAGGCACGATATTAGAAGACATCCACAGAATGTCTCCAAAGATACTATCGAATTGAAAAGATATAGGGAAAATTTCTACAAACTTTATACAAAAAGCATCAGAATGTTCTCTCTGCCGCTAAGTGTCAGAGAACTGTGAAGCAACATCAACAGAGGTTTTAGGTGAAATGCTTTTTTAAAGAGGCTTTTTTAGAAGCCTTTTTTAAAGAGTTCTTTTTTAAAGAGCCCTTATAACAAATCCCAAATAATCTGTTATTCTTATACATAAAGACAGCGAAGTCCGTCTCACATGTGCACAGCCACAAAATACAAATCACTGACAGGCCTTTTCTTTCATTACTTGAAGTTTTTTCCAGCTAAGGTATGAATTAAAACTTAAGAGCCCAATATAGAAATTATACTTTTATAAGCCTTCCACATACTATCCAGCAGTCCCACTTCTGATATATATCCAAGGAAAACAAAAATATTAATTTGAAAAGATATATGCACCTCAATGTTCATAGCAGCTTTATATGCAATAATCAAGACAACCTAAGTGTCCATCAACAGATGAATGGATAAAGAAGATGTGATTCACACAGACAATGGAACATTACTCAACCATTAAAAAGAATGAAATTTTGCCATTTACTTAACACGGTTGGTCCTGGAGGATATTAAATATAGTGAAATAAGTCAGAAAAAGACAAATACATAGAATCTAAAAAATAAAGCAAATGAATATAACAAAACAGAAATGGACCCAGATACAGAAAACAAACTAGTGGTTCCCAGAAGGCAACAGTGGAAAAGAGGAGAGGCAAGCTCGGCAAAGAGGATGAAGAAGCGTGAGGACGTAATGCTCAGCGTGAGGACGTAATGCTCAGCGTGAGGGTACACTCGCTATTTAATAACAACGCTGTATGAAGTACAGTCTATAAAAACATCAAGTTACTGTGCTATACACCTGAAACTGTAATATTTTAAGTCAACTATACTTCAGTCTAAAGCATAAATAAATAATAAGCCCAACAAGAAACACTGAAAACATAAAGTTAAATCTAACTGCCTGTTGTTAGCAATGACAATAAAAATTAAATTCATATGCTGAAATGATTCCTGAAAGAGAAGATAGATAGTGTAAAAACAGCAATTTTCAATTATCATTTTAAAGGAAAAAACTCCAGGATATTAACAAAAGCTAGAATGACAAAGATAAGGAGAAATTAGGCTAAGGAACAAACATTAAATTCCTCATCCTACAAAGGTAAGAAAGAGGAGTTCAAATGTTTATCCTTCATTCTTTCAGTACTAAAGATGTAAATAAATATACTTTTAAAACATTTTCAAAGTAATCTAGTGATAAAGATAAAAGTAAATTTAAAAGTTTCAAATCTCCAAGAAAGAAAACAAAAGTTAAAGTAAAAAAAAACACACAAAGAAGAAAACAAAGAAATGCTAAATGTATAACATTTTTTAAAAAGAGACTTAGCTCCTTCAATAAAAGAATAAAAATGTAATACTCAACTATAAATTATTTAGGAGACATTCTAATATTAAAGGCATTTATAAGTGGAATATTACTTTGCACTTATAAAACTGATTAATGTTTTAAAAACTCATACTAGACTTGGAAGGAGTGTGATGAGATAGAAATTCTCGTAATTTTGTGAAGTGCTTCTGGAAAATTTTTTCCACACACATTCAGGGTCTGATACAAGTTTTTAGCCTGTGACCAACTAAGTTAAGTTCTTGAAAATCATCATAATGAGTATAACAAGATGTAGACAAATAGCAATATATAATTAGTTTTGTTGAAACACTATTTTGATACAGAAAACTTAGATATTTCCTTATGTCCAATAATAGAGGACAAGTCAAACAAATTGTCATTTATCCATATTGTGAACTATTATACAGCTATTAAAGTTATGACGTGTAAAATTAATAATGTCAAAATGCTAAATACATAGTTCTAATTAAAAATAGCAGGTAAAACTTTAATATGATATTAATTTAAATAAACATACCTATGGTGAAAGTGTGGGAGACCTGGGTTCAGTCTCTGGGTTGGGAAGATCCCCTGCAACAGGGCATGGCAACCCACTCCAGTATTCTTGCCTGGAGAATCCCAGGACAGAAAAGCCTGGTGTGCTGCCGTGCATGGGGTCACAAAGAGTCAGACACGGCTGAGAATCTAAGCACAGCACAGTGTGAAAGGGCTAGCCACTTAGTCGTGTCTGACGTCTTGCGACCCATGGACGGTAGACTGCCAGGTTCCTCTGTCCACGGAGTTCTTCAGGGAAGAATACTGGAGTGGGTTGCCATTCTTTATCCAGGGGATCTTTCTGACGTGGATCTCCTGCATTGCAGGCAGCTTCTTTGCTATCTGAGCCACCAGGGAAATATACCTATCAGTTCAGTTCAGTTCAGTCTCTCAGCAGTGTCCCACTATTTGTGACTCCATGGTCTGCAGCACGCCACGCTTCCTTGTCCATCACCAACTCCCGGAGCTTGCTCAAATTCATGTCCATAGAGTCGGTGATGCCATCCAACCATCTCATCCTCTGACATCCCCTTCTCCTCCTGCCTTCAATCTTTCCCAGCATCAGGGTCTTTTCAAATGAGTCAGTTCTTCACATCAGGTGGCCAAAGAATTGGAGCCTCAGCTTCAGCATCAGTCTTTCTAATGAATATTCAGAACTGATTTCCTTTAGGATTGACTGCTTTGATCTCCTTGCAGTCCAAGGGACTCTCAAGCGTCTTCTCCAACACTACAGTTCAAAAGCATCAATTCTTCAGTGCTCAGCTTTCTTTGGGCTTCCCTGATAGCTCAGTTTGTTAAGGAATCCACTTGCAATGCAGGAGACCCCAGTTAGATTCCTGGATGGGAAGATCCCCTGGAGAAGGGATAGGCTACCCACTCCAGTCTTCTTGGGCTTCCCTGTGTCTCAGCTGGTAAAGAATCCTCCTGCAATGCGGGAGACCTGGGTTCAATCCCTGGGTTAGAAAAATCCCCTTCAGAACGGAAAGGCTACCCTCTCCAGTATTCTGGCCTAGAGAGTCCCATGGACTATAAATACAGTCCATGGGATCAGAAAGAGTCAGACAGGACTGAGCAATTTTTATTTTCAGCTTTCTTTATGGTCCAACTCTCACATCCATAAATGACTACTGGAAAAACCATGGTTTTGACTAGGTGGACATTTGTCGGCCAAGTAATGTTTCTTCTTTTTAATATGCTGTCTAGGTTGGTCATAGCTTTTCTTCCAAGGAGCAAGCATCTTTTAATTTCATGGCTGCAGTCACCATCTGCAGTGATTTAGGAGCCCCAAAAAATAGTCTGTCACTGTTTCCATTGTTTTCCCACCTATTTTCCATGATGTCATGAGACCAGATAATATGATCTTTGCTTTTTGAATGTTGAGTTTAAAGCCAGCTTTTTCACTCTCTTCTTTCACTTTCATCAAGAGGCTCTTTAGTTCCTCTTCACTCTCTGCCATAAGGGTGGTGTCATCTGCATATCTGAGGTTATTGATATTTCTCCCAGCAATCTTGATTCCAGCTTGTGCTTCATCCAGTCCAGCATTTCACATGATGTACTCTGCATACAAGCTAAATAAGCAGGGTGACAATATACGGCCTTGATGTACTCCCTTCCCAATTTGGAACCAGTCCATTTTTCCATGTCCGGTTCTAACTGTTGCTTCTTGACCTGCATTCAGATTTCTCAGGAGGAAGATAAAGTGGCCTGGTATTCCCATCTCTTGAAGAATTTTCCACAGTTTTTTGTGATCCACACAGTCAAAGGCTTTAGCATAGTCAACGAAGCAGAATTAGATATTTTTCTGGAATTCTCTTGCTTTTTCTGTGATCCAATAGATGTTGGCAATTTGATCTCTGGTTCCCCTGCCTTTCCTAAATCCAGCTTGAACATCTGGAGGTTCTTGATTCATGTACTGTTGAAGCCTTGCTTGGTGAATTTTGAGCATCACTTTGCTAGCATGTGAGATATACCTATAAATGTACTTAAATTGAAGAAAATTTACCAGAATGTTCACACAGATGATGTATGCTCAAGTTTTGTTAACTTGGCACTGTTATGCGTTTTCCAAATACTCTACAAAGACCATAAACTCTTTGATTCAATGCGTTTTATTTTTGTTTTAGGTGCTGGATAAGCAGCCAAATGACCTGATGCAAAACTTTGAGACAATGAACAGAAGAAAATGTGAAGTTACCCATCTGCACAAAAATTGTTACCAGTAATTTAGTCCATTTTTCTTCAAGTTCTTTTTGTTTGCTATATTTTTGACTTGAGTTTCTGGTGGGGGGAATCCCTAGAATTTCTTTATATTAATATTTCTTTATTTCCACTAACTCCAAGTGATTTTTCCTTCCAGGAAGCAACTGACTCTTCTTAGTTGCTCATGAGTTTTAACTCTTAAGAGCATAATAATTCACTTTAGGGAATGAAAAGAATAGGAGAGGTTTCTCCAGGAGACAAGAGGTTTCAGCAAATTTTAGTGGATTAAGAAAAGTGGGGTGAAAGAGGATCTGTATGAAAGCATGAAGAAGAGGTGACTATTAAGGCAAAAAGAAAAAGAAAAAGGAAACCCCAAACTTGGAAAAATAAATACAATGAAGATTGAGTAAAAAACAGCTGGAAAACAAATCAATTAGTTAGAAGTCAATATACAAAGTCATAGAAACCCACTCAACATCACTCTCCACCTATAACACAAAATGCCAAAAGGCAAGTATTTCTACTCCATCATGAGGGGGAAAAAAATAGGGATAGTCTATATAAAAATTGAACACAATTTTAAAGGAAAATCAGGAGCTCTTTTGTGGGTGTCAGCACCACTGTGAGAGTTTCCCACATGATGGTATTTGGGGGACCACCACCAAGGACAAACAATTAACAAACTCCTGCTTTTGTATGTGGAAACAGCAAAATAAATGAAAAGCCATCTGTGAAATGAAAATGACATCTTCTCCTCCACAACATTTAATGCTAGAAGAAAACAGTATCTTCAAAAGTCTGAGAGACGGGATTTACAACCTAATAGTCATTTCCCAGTAGATTTAGGAATATATCGAATGTGAAAATAAAGACAAAAAGGAAATGAGAAGAAAGAGTAAAGACACACCCAGATATGCAAAGATGCAGTTATCTCCCACACACCCTTTATTAGGAAGTTAGTCAAAAGACATAGTCTGTAATTACGTAAAAGTGATGGAATAAGAGATAATATGCACTTTATTATGTGAAGTTACAAAAGTAAGTAATGAAGTAACTAAAAGTAGTAATACAACTATGTTGGAAGAAGAGAAGGAGGAGATGATGTTATAAGTGAATTAAATCATCAACCATAATTCCAGAGAGCCAGTATGTAGTGATATAAATACAAGTATCAAAATAGTTCAAGCTAGAGAAAGTTAAAAAGAATGGGTTAGGAAAGGAGTGGGAAGACAAAGTAAAGATGATTTTTATTAGTATAAGTCCTTCCACTCTAAATTATTGTGAAATTATGCACATGAATAATTTAAATAAAAAATTTATATAAATTGCAAGTGAGGATATAGAGATAGTATGTACAGCTGATTCACAAGATAAACTTACCTATTAAAGGGAACAGAGAAATGCGGAAATCAATCAGCAAAGATGAGGTCAGGAAAACTATGTCAATTTGATTTTTAATGGAAAATTAATATTATTTCTGCATTGACTGGAATGATACCAAAAGACAGAGAAATTGATAATACTTTCTGCCCCATCCATTGCAGTAGAGAGCCAGTACCGAAGCTAATTATAAGGTGAGTACCATTTCTGAAGAACACTTACACCTCACTAATGTCATCTTTACCCATCGACCATCTCTACATACTTATCTTCAAACTTTGAAGTGCAGTATCAAAGTTGATGTCTTCAACAGTTTCCCACTGGAGATTTAAGTTTATTTGAAATGCCTTTGCTGGGAAGCTTCCCTGTAAAGACTTCTTCAACCTGGTAAAATTATGCAATAGATGTGTAAGCATCAAGACTGGCTGACACCCTACACTTGATTCAGAGAAGACAGACAATAAAGAAACTACTCAAGGGATGGGAATGTAAATTGATACAACCGCTATGGAGGACAGTATGGAGTTTCTTTTAAAAACTAGGAATAAAATTAGCATATGACCCAACAATCCCACTACTGGGCATATACCCTGAGAAAACCATAATTGAAAAAGACACATGTACCCCAATGTTCACTGCAGCACTATTTACAATAGCTAGGATATGGAAGTAACTTAGATGTCCATCGACAGATGAATGGATAAAGAAGCTGTGGTACATATATGCAATGGAATGTTACTTGGCCATAAAAAGGAACACCTTTGAGCCACCTCTAATGAGGTGGATGAACCTAGAACCTATTATACAGAGTGAAGTGAATCAGAAAGAGAAAAACAAATATCATATATATTAACACATATAATAGGAATCTAGATAGACGTACTGATGAACATATTTATAGGGCAGCAGTGGAGACAAACACCGACATCGAGAACAGACTTGTGGACACAGAGGGGAAGGAGAGGATGGATGAAGTGAGAGAGGGTAGCGTGGAAACATACATACTACCATATGCAAAATAGATAGGAATCTCCTGGGGGCTCAGATGGAAAGGCATCTGCCTGTAATGTGGGAGGCCCAGGATCAGTCCCTGGGTCAGGAAGATCCCTTGGAGAAGGGAATAGCAACCCACTCCAGTGTTCTGGCCTGGAGAATTCCATGGACAGAAGTACAGTCAGTGGGGTCACAACGAGTTGGACACAACTGAGCAACTAACACTTTCATTTCACACGTGAAATAGAGAGCCAGTGGACTCAGTCCCTGTGTGACTCAGGGGGCACAAACTGGGGCTGTGTGACCATCTAGAGGGTGGGATGGGTTGGGAGGTGGGAGGGAGGTTCCAGAGGGACGGGATGTATGTATACCTATGGCTGATTCATGTTGATGTACGGCAGAAACCAACACAATATTGTAAAGCAATTATGCTTCAATTAAAAATAAAAATTTTTAAAAAGAAGCTACTCAAAGAATTCTAGTCTTTCACAAGCATCAAGTTGATTTAGTTTCTCTTTTCTGTTAAGTCTGGACTGCCATCTTAGTTCAAAGACCCCCCGGGTAATCTTCCCCCAAGAAGTACTAGCCAGGAGTTATTACTGATGGTCTAACAGCTCTGCATATGCTTCCCCCAGCACTCCGTTTCACTAAAAGTAGAGGTAAAATATCGTTCAGTCAGGAATCCATACCAATTTTGAAGGACCCTTCTGAACTTGCCTCAAACAGACTTCGGCCAGATATTAAACATCAAGCGCCACAATCAAAGTCCTACACTGCGGTGTGAACAGTTGGATTGATTACCTGACATCCTCTGACAAAAGACCGGTCTCTGCTTCAGCTGTATTTTTTAATGTGTATACTGATCATTTGTCACTAGTAAGACTAAGACAAATTTCCAGCCTGACATAAGGATGCCCAGGAAAGAAAGATTGAGGGTAGGGGTAAATGAGTCTTACTAGGCTTCTAATCATTAAAGATATCACCCTGTCTTTAAGAATAGGAGTCATTACTGCTAAACTACTCATGAAATTCATGTCTTTGATTTATGACAACTATTCCTATTTAGATTTAGTTGAGGCATACAAGTAATAAAGACCAGCAATGTGTTTTGGAAAAATATCTGTTCCATTCCTCTGCCCTTTTTTAAAAATAATTTTATTTATTTATTTTTTTGGCTGTGCGGGGTCTTTTTTGCTGCTTGGGGTATTCTCCAGTTGCAGCAACCAGGGGCCACCTTCTAGTCGGGGTGCATGGGCCTCGCAGCGGGGCAGCTTCTCTTACTGTGGAGCACGGGCTCAAGAGTGTGCAGGTTTCAGTGGTTGCAGCACGTGGGCTCGGTAGTCATGGATGTGGGATCCTCCCAGACCAGGGGTCGAATGGGCAGATTCTTTACCACTGAGCCACCTGGGAATCCCCCTGCACAAACTTTTAAATCAGGTTGTTTGGGTTTTTTGTGGTTGAGTTGTATGTGTTTATATTTTGGATATGAACCATATTCACAGCTTTCTTCTCCCACTCTGTAGGCTGTCGTTTTGTTTTGCTGATATTTCCTTTGCTACGCAGAGCTTTCTAGCTTGATGTGATCACATTGGTTTGCTTTGTTTCCCTTGCCTGAGGAGACATATCCAGAAAGATATATATTGCTAAGGTCAACATCAAAGAACATACTGCCTAACGTTCTTTTTAGGAGCTTTAGGGTTTCCAGTCTTGCACTGAAGTCTTTAACCCATTTTGAGTTGATTTTTGTATATGATGTGAGACAGTTCAAAAGAAGACGTATGGATGCCCAAAAGGCATATGAAAAGATGATCAGCATCACTAATTATCGGGGAAATGCAAATCAAAGCCACAATGAGATGGAATGGTTCACACCATTAGAATGGCTATTATCAAAAAGGCCAGAAATAAAAAATGTCGGAGATAATGTGGAGAAAACAAAATTCTCATACTCTATTGGTGGGGATGTAAATTGGTGCAACCAATATGGAAAACAGCGTAGGTTTCTCAAAAAATTTAGAACAAAACTACCATATTATTTAGCTATTCCACTTCAGAGTATTTGTCCAAAGAATATGAAAACACTAGTTTGAAGAGATGGATGCACCATTATGTTTATCATAGCACTATTTACAATAGCCAAGATATGGAAACAATCTACATGCCCATCAGCTGATGAATGGATAAAAAATATGTTATATATATGTATATATAGGGGCTTCCCTGGAGCTCAGGTGGTAAAAAATCTGCATGCAATGTGGGCGACCTGGGTTCAATCCCTGGGTTGGGAAGATCCCCTGGAGGAGGGCATGGCAACTCATTCCAGTATTCTTGCCTGGAGAATCCCCATGTACAGAGGAGCCTAGTGGGCTATAGTGCACGGGGTCACAAAGAGTCAGACACAACTGAGTGAACAAGCACAGCAGAGCATGTATATGTAAGATTATGTTAACTAAGCAAGAATGGTTATTATTTATGCCAGAGGATTCTTTGTTTCTGGACTGGTATTTGTGCCTTTGAGTTTTTGACAGTCATTAACTACCAGAAAGGAGAGTATTCAGCTCAGTTCAGTTCAGTTGTCAGTAGTGTCCGACTCTTTGCGATCCCATGAACTGCAGCATGCCAGGCCTCCCTGTCCATCACCAACTCCCGGAGTTCACCCAAACTCATGTCCATCGAGTCAGTGATGCCATCCAACCATCTCATCCTCCATCGTCCCCTTCTCCTCCTGCCTTCAATCTTTCCCAGCATCAGTGTCTTTTCAAATGAGTCAGCTCCTCACATCAGGTGGCCAAAGTATTGGAGTTTCAGCTTCAACATCAGTCCTTCCAATGAATATTCAGGACTGGTCTCCTTTAGGATGGACTGGCTGGATCTTCTCTCAGTCCAAGGGACTTTCAAGAGTCTTCTCCAACACCACAGTTCAAAAGCATCAATTCTTCAGTGCTCAGCTTTCTTTATAGTCCAACTATCACATCCATACATGACCACTGGAAAAACCATAGCCTTGACTAGATGGACCTTTGTTAGCAAAGTAATGTCTCTGTTTTTTAATATGCTGTCTAGGTTGGTCATAACTTTCCTTCCAAGGAGTAAGCGTCTTTTAATTTCATGGCTGCAGTCACTATCTGCAGTGATTTTGGAGCCCAGAAAAACAAAGTCAGTCACTGTTTCCCCATCTGTTTGCCACAAAGTGATGGGACTGGATGCCATGATACTAGTTTTCTGAATGTTGAGCTTTAAGCCAACCTTTTCACTCTCCTCTTTCATTTTCATCAAGAGGCTGTTTAGTTTTTCTTCACTTTCTGCCATAAGGGTGGTGTCATCTGCATATCTGAGGTTATTGGTATTTCTCCTGGCAATCTTGATTCTAGCTTGTGCTTCCTCCAGCCCAGCATTTCTCATGATGTACTCTGCATATAAGTTAAATAAGCAAGGTGACAATATACAGCCTTGACGTACTCCTTTTCCTATCTGGAACCAGCCTGTTGGTCCATGTCCAGTTCTAACTCTTGCTTTCTGACCTGCATACAGGTTTCTCAAGAGGCAGATCAGGTGGTCTGGTATTCCCATCTCTTTCAGAATTTTCCACAGTTTATTGTGATCCACACAGTCAAAGGCTTTGGCATAGTCAATAAAGCAGAAATACATATTTTTCTGGAACTCTCTTGCTTTTTCAATGATCCAGAAGATGTTGGCAATTTGATCTCTGGCTCCTCTGCCTTTTCTAAAACCAGCTTGAACATCTGGAAGTTCATGGTTCACGTATTGCTGAAGCCTGGCTTGGAGAATTTTGAGCATTACTTTACTAGCATGTGAGATGAGCGCAATTGTGCAGTAGTTTGAGCATTCTTTGGCATTGCTTTTCTTTGGGATTGGAATGAAAACTGACCTTTTCCAGTCCTGTGGCCACTGCTGAGTTTTCCAAATTTGCTGACGTATTGGGTGCAGCACTTTCACAGCATCATCTTTTAGGATTTGAAATAGCTCAACTGGAATTCCATCACATCCACTAGCTTTGTTTGTAGTGAGGCTTCCTAAGGCCCACTTGACTTCACATTCCAGGATGTCTGGCTCTAGGTGAGTGATCACACCACTGTGATTATCTGGGTCCTGAAGATCTTTTTTGTATGGTTCATCTGTGTATTCTTGCCACCTCTTCTTAATTAATATCTTCTGCTTCTGTTAGGTCCATACCATTTCTGTCCTTTATTGAGCCCATCTTTGCATGAAATGTTCCCTTGGTATCTCTAATTTTCTTGAAGAGATCTCTAGTCTTTCCCATTCTGTTGTTTTCCTCTATTTCTTTGCATTGATCACTGAGGAAGGCTTTCTTATCTCTCCTTGCTATTCTTTGCAACTCACATTCAAATGGATATATCTTTCCTTTTCTCCTTTGCTTTTCACTTCTTTTCACAGCTATTTGTAAGGTCTCCTCAGACAGCCATTTTGCTTTTGTGCATTTCTTTTTCTTGGGGACGGTCTTGATTCCTGTCTCCTGTACAATGTCATGAACCTCCATCCATAGTTCATCAGGCATTCTGTCTATCAGATCTAGTCCCTTAAATCTATTTCTCACTTCCACTGTATAGTCATAAGGGATTTGATTTAGGTCATACCTGAATGGTCTAGTGGTTTTCTCCATTTTCTTCAATTTTAGTCTGAATTTGGCAATAAGGAGTTCATGATCTGAGCCACAGTCAGCTCCTGGTCTTGTTTTTGCTGACTGCATAGAGCTTCTCCATCTTTGGTTGCAAAGAATATAATCAATCTGATTTCGGTGTCGACCACTGGGTGATGTCCATGTGTGGAGTCTTCTTTTGTGTTGTTGGAAGAGGGTGTTTGCTATGACCAATGCATTCTCTTGGCAAAACTCTATTAGCCTTTGCCCTGCTTCATTCCGTACTCCAAAGCCAAATTTGCCTGTTACTCCAGGTGTTTCTTGACTTCCTACTTTTGCATTCCTGTCCCCTATAATGAAAAGGACATCTTTTTTCAGTGTTAGTTCTAAAAGTAGAGCATGAGTTCAGTTATTTCTAGCAATGAGTAAGCTTTTCTTGCTGAAATATGCTCATCTTCTAGCCACTACTGATCCCCAAACTGAAGACCTTATGTTCAAGCCAAAAGTGATAAAATGGTGTCATTTTCTGGCTCAGTCAGGCCACCAAACAAAGCCTACTGAAACTCTACCTAAGAGCTTATTAATCTAAAATCATTTTTTCTTAAAAATTATACTTTAGAGAGATCTTTCAGAACCAATTTTGAAGCAAAAAATTGAAGTGGGACATGGTAACAAGTTATACACACATATATTAACTAAGCCATTATCAATTTTTAAAATTATTAACTTAAATATACAGCCTATTTTTTTTCATCTTTTATACAATTGCTTTTTAATAGCTTTAGAGAGTTATTGATACCAAAAAAATTTTTTTTTTTTTTTTTGCATCTCTGTTAGGCTTTTTACCCCCTAGTGGCTGTTAGAGACTACACAAATAAAAAAAAACTCCAGTGCCAGCAGAAGTAAGTGGTAAAATGGACAATAAACAATACAGTGTTGAAAATGGAGCCAAAGATCCGGCTCCTTCCAGGGCGTAACGTCGGTTTTATTGCTTGCAGGCTGTGTGACTTTAGACAAGTTACGTAACTCTTTGTAAAATCAGGATAGATATATTGACATGTCAGGATTGTTGGGAGAACTAACTATGAATGAAGATCAGGAATAGCACTTGTCACATGAGATTTATTTATGGAGCTGAAGGAGCCCTTAGGATGTAAGGAGGACAAAGCATAGACTTGTTGGCATCTCCCTGGTGGCCCAGTGGTTAGGGCCCCCTGCCTCCATTGCAGGGGACATGGGCTTGGTCCCTGGTTGGGGAATGAAGATCTCACATGCCACAGCGTGTGGCCAAAAATTAATTAAAAAATGTATTTAAAAAAAAGAATAGACTTGTTAAGGACTGACGGTGAGGAGCTGAGAAAAAGCTAAAACTTCTCTAAGTGTGGATGAAAGAATAAGAACCAGTGCCTTCTTCTCTGTTTAGAAGTCGTGGCATTAGTGTTTCTTCTGCTATCATGGCAGCTAGGCTCTGTGAAGGATGCGCCCAGGGAGATGGAGAGCTGGGGAGGCAGGACTGAGATGGAGAGTCTGCAATGGTAACAGAGAAACCAAGCCAGGAGGTGATGGGGCTGGCACATGCTTGTCCCCTGCCATCAGTGGGCCACCACCTCCGCTCCAGAGGTGCTGAGAGCTAGAACACTCACCCAGAGCAAAACAGGAATTTGTTAGACTCACCAGCGGGCTTCCCTGGTGGCTCAGTGGGTAAAGAATCTGCCTGCAATGCAGGAGACCCAGGTTCGATCCCTGGGTCAGGAAGATCCCCTGGAGAAGGGAATGGCTACCCACTCCAGTATTCTTGCCTGGTGAATTCCATGGACAGAGGAGCCTGGTGGGCTACACTCCACGGGGTTGCAAAGAGTCGGACACGACTGAGCAACTAACACCAGTGGGCACTTACTGGGAAGCAGGGGGAGAGGTGGAAGCTGGCTGGAGTTCCTGGAGGCTGTGTTAATCAGTCTAACAGCTAAAACAACAAAACTCAGTAGTTTACAAAATAAAGTTTATTTCCCATATTACAGTCCCCAGTGGGTGGTCAGTGGGGTGAAAAGGGGAAGTCTTTTCTCTCTGCAGTCATTTAGAGACCCCAGGTATCCCCCTGTCCTGAGACTCCTGGGTCCTCAGCAGTGGGCGGGAAGGTGAGAGTAAGAGGGAATATGAAGGCTCTTGAAGAGGAGAAAGAAAGAAGAACCAGAAAGGGGGGCAGATGAACACTTGGCAGAGTCATTTACATAAAAGCAGACACCAAAATGATATTAAATGGACATAGGAAGAAGCACAAAAAAAATTACTAGAATAACATGTGGAAAAATAAAAGTCAGCTAAGAGAAAAAAAAGATAGCTTTGAAACTGGATCCTGGCTATCAACAAAAACAAAAGAAGAATCAACGTAAAGCAAGGATAAGAGTCAGGGTCTTCACGTGCTAAAAACTATCATGAATGAGAAAGAAAGCTACGCTTGGTCACCGCAGGTCACCTGAAGCTCAAGTGGGGACTGTTCGTTTCATGAGAGAAACAGAGGAAGAGGAAGAAGGGACAGAGGTAGACAGGACGTGGGGAGGACTGGGAGGTGGACGCCAGGACCTGAGGCCCCAGAAAGGCTCCAGGAGGTCAGATGAGGGCGACTTTCATAGCCAAGTCATCACAGGCCATGGGGAAGTAGATTCTGAAGGGAACCACAGTGCGCACGCACACACACACACACACATAGAAAGTGGTCATAGCACTAAGTCTACTTTGGTCCAAGGACTAAGTCACTTAGACCAAGATAAACCAGATGGGATCAAGTGGGCTAATTTCCAAGGCAAAGACTCTGAAAGGTGTTCCTCTACAAAGAGCATGTACAGGAATAACTTTAAATGCTTTTAAAATATAATTTAAAATGTAGAAATGGTTATGTGATATAAGAAAAGGAATGAGATGATTTCTTAGGAAAGAAGGCAAAACTATTTTTTCAGGGTCTTTAAATCTCAGAGGAATCCTGAAACAATTTCAGAATTTGTAAATATTGCAAACCCTCACCATCACTTTGTCATTTTAGCCAACCCTATTGGCTTCCCTGATGTGACCAGCAGTAAGAACGCTCATCGTCAAGATGGGGTTTCTTTGCTTATTTCAGAAACAGCAGGGAAAAGTGAAAACAGGTCGCTTTTGTAGCGCGGCTGGATAGAGAAGACATTCAGAAAATAGAATAAGGTAATGGTGGCGGAAAAGAAGAGAGGCAGGTCGGGTGGCAGCCTGGGGGGCCCAGAGCAAGAGGCGGAGGCCTCTGTGTAGATCCCAAACAGCCACAGGTGAACTGCTTTGGCTCAAAGACCAGACAGAGCCACTCCGGCCTTAATTACTCTTTCTAAGATCAAGGACACTGGCTGCAGCCACGTGCTCTGTCAGTAGGAAGGATAGGGAGAGGTGGTGTTGAAAGTAAAGAACATTTTGGATTGATACATTCAAGGGAGTTTGGGGAAACTAAATTGGTAAGTCAGATCAAGAATCATTAGACAGGTTATACACTTTTAAAAGGAAGACTTTCCACTTAAAGCAGAACTTGCCCATGGGTGCTGTGGCGTCTGACTCTTTGGACCCCACCTGGACTGTAGCCCGTCAGGCTCCTCTGTCCATGCGGATTCTGCAGGCAAGAATACTGGAGTTGCCATGCCCTCCGCCAGGGGATCTTTCTGATCCAAGAATCAAACTTGTATCTCCTGCGAATCCTGCATTGCTGGCGGATTCTTCACCACTGAGCCAGCGGGGAAGCCCAGAACTTGCCCAGGAAACAACAAAATGGAATGCTCTGTTTCACCACAGCTAGAGTTGTTAAAACAACCAAAAACTTTGAGCCATTCACTGGCCTAAGCTGATAAATGATTAGGAGCTTTGAATGCCCCAATATGCTGGAATCTTCCTGGGTCCAAGTGAAGAGTTATACCATAGTGAAATGGACCTTGTTGAATCAGCTGTGTACAGACTCTAGGACTCATTCTGCCCTGTCCAAAGTGTAAACTTTTGATCATTTTCTAGCTTGCAAATTGTCCTGTTTGTTCCCTCTCAGTAAAAAACTCAGAAAATTTCTTCTTGTTGTTTTAAAAAATTTCTTCTATTGGAGTAATGGTGACAAGTTGAAATTATCATGGAGTAATCATGGTGAAGTCACTCAGTTGTGTCCAACTCTTTGCGACCCCAAGGACTGCAGCCTACCAGGATCCTCCGTGCATGGGAGCACAGTTCTTTAACTCTTTAGAACAATTTTTACTGGAGTGTTACTGCGTTACACTGTTGTGTTAGTGCCTGGTGTACAACCAAGTGAATCGAGTGTGCGTGCACACGCGTCCCCGCCCTCCTCAGCCTCGCTCCCGCACTCCCTTCCCTCCCCTCTGGTCATCACGGAGCTCCGGCTGAGCCCCCTGCGCTGCGCGGCCGCTTCCCGCTCGCTGTCTGATTTAGATGCGGTGGTGTCTACGTGTCACCGTTGCAGCTTCCCACTCGCTGTCTGTTATAGATGCGGTGGTGTGTACATGTCACCATTGCAGCTTCCCGCTCGCTGTCTGTTATAGATGCGGTGGTGTCTGCATGTCACCGTTGCAGCGTCCCGCTCGCTGTCTGTTTTACACGCGGTGGTGTCTACGTGTCACCGTTGCAGCTTCCCGCTCGCTGTCTGTTATAGATGCGGTGGTGTCTACATGTCACCATTGCAGCTTCCCGCTCGCTGTCTGATTTAGATGCGGTGGTGTGTACATGTCACCGTTGCAGCTTCCCGCTCGCTGTCTGTTATAGATGCGGTGGTGTCTACGTGTCACCGTTGCAGCTTCCCGTTCGCTGTCTGTTATAGATGCGGTGGTGTCTACGTGTCACCGTTGCAGCTTCCCGCTCACTGTCTGTTTTACACGCGGTGGTGTCTACGTGTCACCGTTGCAGCTTCCCACTCGCTGTCTGTTATAGATGCGGTGGTGTGTACATGTCACCGTTGCAGCTTCCCGCTCACTGTCTGTTTTACACGCGGTGGTGTCTACGTGTCACCGTTGCAGCTTCCCGTTCGCTGTCTGTTATAGATGCGGTGGTGTCTACGTGTCACCGTTGCAGCTTCCCGCTCGCTGTGTGTTATAGATGCGGTGGTGTGTACATGTCACCGTTGCAGCTTCCCGCTCGCTGTCTGATTTAGATGCGGTGGTGTGTACATGTCACCGTTGCAGCGTCCCGCTCGCTGTCTGTTATAGATGCGGTGGTGTCTGCATGTCACCGTTGCAGCTTCCTGCTCGCTGTCTGTTTTACACGCGGTGGTGTCTACGTGTCACTGTTGCAGCTTCCCGTTCGCTGTCTGTTATAGATGCGGTGGTGTCTACGTGTCACCGTTGCAGCTTCCCGCTCGCTGTCTGTTATAGATGCGGTGGTGTGTACATGTCACCGTTGCAGCTTCCCGCTCGCTGTCTGTTATAGATGCGGTGGTGTGTACATGTCACCGTTGCAGCTTCCCGCTCGCTGTCTGTTATAGATGCGGTGGTGTGTACATGTCACCGTTGCAGCTTCCCGCTCACTGTCTGTTTTACACGCGGTGGTGTCTACGTGTCACCGTTGCAGCTTCCCGTTCGCTGTCTGTTATAGATGCGGTGGTGTGTACATGTCACCGTTGCAGCTTCCCGCTCACTGTCTGTTTTACACGCGGTGGTGTCTACGTGTCACCGTTGCAGCTTCCCGCTCGCTGTCTGTTATAGATGCGGTGGTGTGTACATGTCACCGTTGCAGCTTCCCGTTCGCTGTCTGATTTAGATGCGGTGGTGTCTACGTGTCACCGTTGCAGCTTCCCGCTCGCTGTCTGTTATAGATGCGGTGGTGTGTACATGTCACCGTTGCAGCTTCCCGCTCGCTGTCTGTTATAGATGCGGTGGTGTGTACATGTCACTGTTGCAGCTTCCCGCTCGCTGTGTGTTATAGATGCGGTGGTGTGTACATGTCACCGTTGCAGCTTCCCGCTCACTGTCTGTTTTACACGCGGTGGTGTCTACGTGTCACCGTTGCAGCTTCCCGCTCGCTGTCTGTTATAGATGCGGTGGTGTGTACATGTCACCGTTGCAGCTTCCCGCTCGCTGTCTGATTTAGATGCGGTGGTGTCTATGTGTCACCGTTGCAGCTTCCCGCTCGCTGTCTGTTATAGATGCGGTGGTGTGTACATGTCACCGTTGCAGCTTCCCGCTCGCTGTCTGTTATAGATGCGGTGGTGTGTACATGTCACCGTTGCAGCTTCCCGCTCACTGTCTGTTTTACACGCGGTGGTGTCTACATGTCACCGTTGCAGCTTCCCGCTCGCTGTCTGTTATAGATGCGGTGGTGTCTACATGTCACCATTGCAGCTTCCCGCTCGCTGTCTGTTATAGATGCGGTGGTGTCTACATGTCACCGTTGCAGCTTCCCGCTCGCTGTCTGATTTAGATGCGGTGGTGTGTACATGTCACCGTTGCAGCTTCCCGCTCGCTGTCTGTTATAGATGCGGTGGTGTCTATGTGTCACCGTTGCAGCTTCCCGTTCGCTGTCTGTTATAGATGCGGTGGTGTCTACGTGTCACCGTTGCAGCTTCCCGCTCGCTGTGTGTTATAGATGCGGTGGTGTGTACATGTCACCGTTGCAGCTTCCCGCTCGCTGTCTGTTATAGATGCGGTGGTGTGTACATGTCACCGTTGCAGCGTCCCGCTCGCTGTCTGTTATAGATGCGGTGGTGTCTGCATGTCACCGTTGCAGCTTCCTGCTCGCTGTCTGTTTTACACGCGGTGGTGTCTACGTGTCACCGTGACTCTCCCGGCCATCTCACGCTTGCCTTCCCTGCCGGGTCCACATGTCTGTTCTATGCCATCTGCGTCCCTATATTGGAGTGTAGTTGACTTACAGTGTCGTGTTAGTTTCCACTACACAACAAAGTGCGTCAGTGGTACATACACCTGCATCCACTCCTTCCCAGATTCTGTTCCCACTACGGAGCAGCGCGCAGAGCCCCTGTGCCGCACGGCAGGCGCTGACGAGCCGTCTGTTTATATACAGTCGTGTGTCCGCGCCAGCACCAACCTCTCGGTTTATCCATCTTCTCCCCGTTTGTAACCGTGTGTTTGTCGTCTGCATCCATGACTCCATTTCTGTTTTGTAAACAGGTTCATTTATACAAACTGTTTGACTTCACATACAAGCAATGTTAGATGTGTCTTTCTCTTCTGATTTACTTCACTCAGTGTGACAATCTCTGGTCCACCACATCACTACAAATGGCACTATTTTGCTCGTTCTTACTGCTAAGTAGTATTCCGCTGCGTATATGTACCACATCTTCTTTATTCACTCATCTGTCAATGGACGTTTAGGCTGCTTCCATTTTCTGACTGTTGTAAACGGTGCTGCAGTGAACGTTTGGTAGACCTTGTTTTCTCAGCAGGCAAAGTGAACCTTAATAAACTCAGAACACACTTTGTTCTCCTGGGAGTGGTCATGGCTTTGTCTCCTTCCTCCTACCACTGGCAGGCGGGGACAAGCTTGGACACGCTGGGAAGAAGCCAGTGGGTCCCGTGCTGGCCTCTGCTAAGCCATGTGCAGAAGGGGGCCATCCCAACCAGCGGGTCTCAAAGGGCAAGGGACACTCACACACACAGCAAGGTTAATATGATATACATACATCACATCTATTACTATCTCAAACTATTCTTGTGATTTACAGACAAGTTTGCAATATAGTGAGAATTTTTCGCCTCTGTATTGACTTACTGATACAAAGCCCACTGAGCAATGGCTGTAGTGCTTTATGAAAGATATCTGGCTGGTTTGAATCAGACTTTTTATCCAATTTTGAAACTTTTTTCTCTGGAAATAAGTTTTTATTATGGTTTTATCTTGAGAAGCTAAACGGGTTTAATAGAAAAAGCAAAACACGTTTTGAAGCTCAGAAAAAACCTTGCTGCTTCTCATGTCACCTTTCCCCACCTGTTGAGAACAGATAGCTCTCCCGCCCTCATAAAAGTCAGACTGGTTCCTTTCTGGACATTCAAATATCTCTATATACTCTTTTTTAAGCTTGGACTCTATTAGCGTGACTCAGTGAGCTGTCCTCCCGCCCACTCTGGCTATATTCAGATTCCCTGCATGTAGTAGACATTGGCAGGTCCGTGGTGAGAAAGAGAAATCTCTGCAGAAAGAAAAAGAGAACTAGTCGATTGGTTAGTAGGCCCCAGGTTCTGGCTGTGCTGTGCGGTGCTAAGTCTCTTCAGTTGTTTTCGATTCTTTGCAACCCCATGGACTGTAGCCTCACCAGGCTCCTCTGTCCATGTGATTTCGCAGGCAGAAATACTGGAGTGGGTTGCCACTTCCTTCTCCAGGAGATCTTCCCTACCCAGGGGTAGAACCTGCATCTCTTAGATCTCTTGAATTGGCAGGCAGGTTCCTTACCACGAGCACCACAGTTGGCTGGCTAGCAGGTCCCAGGTTCTGGCAGCCAGGAATAACTCTCTCATAAGTTAATGAGTTAATGCGTTAACAGTGAAATCCAGGAGATGGGTATAACAACATTCACTGTAAACCTTTTAAATTTTCTGTAATTATTTTAGCTCCGCTGGGTCTTCATTCTGCTCACAGGCCTTCTCCAGCTCCGGAGAGCAGGGGCTGCCCTCTGGTCCTGGTGCGTGGGCTTCTCCTGCTGAGGAGCAGCAGCTCTGGGCCCACGGGCTTCAGGTACGTGGCCAGGCTTAGTGGCTCCACGGCCTGTCGGACCTTCCCCAACCAAGGCTTGAAACTGAGTCCTCTGCACTGGCAGGTAGGTTCTCAACCACTGGAACACTGCAAATATATGTGTGTGTGTATATATGTACATATATATATATATATATATTTTTTTTTTTTTTTTTTTTTTACTTTGCCATATGGCTTCCCTGGTAGCTCAGATGGTAAAGATTCTGCCTGCAGCAGGTAGTGGACATCTTGACTAGAGAATTCCATGGACAGAGGAGCCTGGCAGACTACCCTCCATGGGGTCGCAAAGAATCAGAACAACTGAGCAACTTTCACTTCACTTCATATGCTTAAAACGTTGTGTAATAATATTTTAAAAAGGAGTAAATGCTTGATCTATTGCTCAATTGATGGAAACGCTATAAGCTCCAAATCCACCTCAGAAATAACAATTAGTGAAGAAAAGACCCACAAAACTGGACCATCAGGCTTCTTTCTTAGGTCCAACTGCAATCAGACCATCCTGCAGTTCAGTTCAGTTCAATCACTCAGTCGTGTCTGACTCTTTGCAACCCATGGACTGCAGCACACCAGGCTTCCCTGTTCATCACCAACTCCCGGAGTTTACTCAAACTCATGTCCATTGAGTTGGTGATGCCATCCAACCGTCTCATCCTCTGTTGTCCCCTTCTCCTCCCACCTTCGATCTTTCTCAGCATCAAGGTCTTTTCCAATGGGTCAGTTCTTCGCATCAGGTGGCCAAAGTGTTGGAGTTTCAGCTTCAACATCAGTCCTTCCAATGAACACTCAGGACTGATCTCCTTCAGGATGGACTGGTTGGATTTCCTCACAGTCCAAGGGACTCTCAAGAGCCTTCTCCAACACCACAGTTCAAAAGCATCATTTTTCGGTGCTCAACTTTCTTCACAGTCCAACTCTTACATCCATACATGGCCACTGGAAAAACCATAGCCTTGACTAGATGGACCTTTGTTGACAAAGTAATGTCTCTGCTTTTTAATATCTGTGTAGGTTGGTCATAACTTTTCTTTCAAGGAGTAAGTGTCTTTTAATTTCATGGCTGCAGTCACCATCTGCAGTGGTTTTGGAGCCCCCAAGAATAAAGTCTGCCACTGTTTCCACTGTTTCCCCATCTATTTGCCATGAAGTGATGGGACCAGATGCCATGATCTTAGTTTTCTGAATGTTGAGCTTTAAGCCAACTTTTTCACTCTCCTCTTTCACTTTCATCAAGAGGCTCTTTAGTTCTTTTTCACTTTCTGTCATAAGGGTGGTGTCATCTGCACATCTGTTTTCGTTTTTGTTTTGTTTTGTTTTTTAGTGTTTTTCACGTTATGGGAGCAATGTCTTCTTCTTTTAAGAGCAGTGTCTTTTGTAGGATCATTTTGCTATTTCACATTGTGAACATTTATTTAGAAATGTTCTAGATAGAGCCTGCACAACGCAGTGGAATTCTACGGCTCATGAAGACTTTGTTCTAAACAACACCTTTCATCAGCTTCACACAAACAGAGGAAAAAGACAATTCATCAGATTCTGACTACATGTCCACGTACAATTCATAAAGGAGCTTGGACATTGCCGTGGCTCTTACGGCTCAGACTTGTCCTAGAGAGTTGCACAGACTGGATGATAGACAGTTAGGCTGTATAGTCTCTAAGAGCCTTCCATCTCTGAACTTGAGCCTTTTCTGCTCTCTGACGGCTTAAGCTTTCTTGGGTATCAAGTGTAGGAGAAACCTCCTCACGCTCAGACACACTCACATACAAAGCTTGAATACCCGCTTGTCTGATGGCTAAAACACTTTCAATGAAGTAAATGAGAAATAAAGGACATAAGATGCAAAGACCCGAGTCTCTCAGAACATGGGCTATGGAACCTTTTCATTTTTGCTGGTGTGGAAAGTTTAGAAACTGGAGGGCACTTAGTCTCTGATGAAGCAGGAAGAATAAAGGGACACCCCCGGAAAAGAAATGAGGAAAGAGGGGAACCTCACAACTCTGAGTCCAGCTGTTTACCCTCCTTTCTGCCGAATGGGCTGTGTGGCCAGAAGAGCGGATGCTTTGGTCTCATAATTCAGGACTTCAGCAACACGTGAAACGTGAACTTTCAGATGCTCAAGCTGGTTTTAGAAAAGTTAGAGGAACCAGAGATCAAATTGCCAACATCCACTAGATCAGGTATTTTTGACTTATCTGAGGTCTAATGGAGGACTTACTGGAGACTCAGTGGAGGGGCAAGAAGGGATTCATAGGAGGAGACACGTGGAGACCGTTAAGCCTCTCCAAAGAATGTAGAAACCTGCTCTCCTGGTGACTGGGATTCAGAAGCCATAGCAGCAGGGGCTCGAGTTTCACTTGGATAAAGACATGCGGGCTCTGAAATGGGAGGCCTGGAGACTACTATTCGATGGGTTTTACTTCTCAGCAGAGACCACAACATCCCTGGCTGCAGCCCAGATATTGGAATGGCTTGTTCACTCATCCATTTCCTCATTTCTCAGACAAGAGATCTGAGATCAAAAGACTGAGCTCATTGACAAAGGATGAGATGTGTGGTTGGCATCACCAACCCAAAGGACATGAATTTGAGCAAATTCCAGGAGGCAGCAAAGGACAGGGAAGCTTGGCATGCTGCAGTCCATGAGGTTGCAAAGAGTTAGACAGGATAGACACAGCTTAGCAACTGAACAACAAGACCTGCTATACAAGAAACACTAATTACACTAGCAATTATGCATTAGCATGTATACTGCTACATATAAATTGAAGAGAAGTATTTTTATATAATGATAAAGCCTTTGCTTTCTGTCACAGTAAGTTTCATCCTTCTTGTTAGGAAGGAACCCCTGAGGGATATTATAGACTTGAGGGCATGTCTTCTTCAGTATTTAATGATCATTCCTAGCCCTTCAGATACCCTCTTAATTAAGTGCCCAAAGGAAGAATGTCTTCTATGTCATTGAGAAAATTCATTCATTTATCTATTTGACAAACATTTGATGGTTAGCATACACTGGATGGATTGAGTAGCAGATATGACTATTTTTGCACCATGAAATACTGGGGAAAAATAGATGACCTGCAATTAGGTCAAACAATTTTACATGTTAGAAAAATGGAGAAAGAGTTCATTTCACATACTTGTTAATAAGAGTCATAACTCAGTTTTCCTTCTTTTCTCTGGTAGAAAGACCTCTGGATATAAATTAGAAAACTGAGCAAAACCCCAGCTTGGTCATTTTCTAAGCATTTGATCTGGGAGAAGTTACTGCTGTAACTTCTGTAAAACTTTCTGTAAAATAGGAACATTATCCTTTTCCCCAGGATTACCATAAGAAAGAAACAAAATAAAATAAAGGGAACTTCCCCTGTGTCCTCTGTCTTCCTATCATCTCGAGAATCTCTCGAATAACCAAGTTCCAGTCTGTGACTGAGCAATTCTTTAACCCTTCTGCTATCACAGGTGGTGACAATGGGGATGAAGAAGAAAACTTGTGTGGATGAGATATTTAGGAGATAGAATTCATCTTGGCCACTCACAAGATATGGGAGTGGAGGTTCCAGGATGACTCAATGGGTGATGGGAAGCTTGGAGGTTCTTTTTAAAATTATTTTGTGTTTTAGAAGGAAAGAAACATAAGTGCACTTCTGAATGCCTTGGTTTTGAGGACCTGTGTGGGGCATCCAGGGAGAGTTCCGTGCATGATGCTGCATTGAAGAGGTCGTCAGGAGGACAGAGCCTCTGCTTGGGTGCTTAGGGTGTATATGAATGGAAAAATGTCTGAAACAGAACCCCATGAAAGGCCAACATTTAAGGGTATTCTCCAAGAAAATGCTAAAAGCAGATTTCAAATGAGCGGTCTGAGAGGTAAGGATAGATTGTGCTCAGTCACTTGGTCGTGTCTGACTCTTTGCGACCCCATGGAATGTAGCCTACTGGGCTCCTCTGTCCATGGGATTATCCCAGCAAGAATACTGGAGTGGGTTGCCATTTCCTTCTCCAGGGATCAAATCTGCCTCTCCTGCAGCTCCTGCATTGGCAGGCAAATTCTTTACCACTGAGCCACCTGAGAAGCCCAAGAAAAGGCTACTAGTCACAAAAATATTTTGGTGACCAAATTGCTGTGAAGGTTTTTTATATGTCTTGTATAGAACTCCACTTACTAGCATGAGAGGTTGTTAACACTTCAGAATCTCAGATTCTCCAGAACGACTGAATCAAGATCTACATTTAACAAGATCCCCTGATCAATTGATCTTCCCAGGTGGCTCAGCAGTAAAGAATCTGCCTGCAATGTGAGAGACCTGGCTTCTATCCCTGGATCGGGAAGATCCTCTGGAGAAGGGCATGGCAGCCCACTCCAGTATTCTTGCCTGGAGAATCCCGTGGACAGAGGAGCCTGGTGGGCTGCAGTCCACGGGGCTGCACAGAGTCAGACACGACTGAGTGACGGCACAGCACACCTCTGGTCAGTATGCACATGTTAAATTCTGAGAGGCGTTGCTCTAGAACCTAGACTGTATTTCCCCCAGGAAGAATGACTTATAATCAGGGGCCAGTCGAAACTATATACAGATGCTCTCCAAGTATTGACGGTTGTCTTTCTAAAACCACATGTTCTAATATAAGCTAGATGTGCAGATGGTGCATTTTCCTCAGCCGAGCTCTAAAACCAAAATCTTTTCCCCCAACCCACCTTCCTGATAATCCTGCAATGACTTTATTCCCAGATTAGCTCTAGTAAGATACAGAGATGACAGATAGTAGAAGAAAGGAAGAGTTTCAATAAAAACAAAAAGCTAGAACCTCTAGCAATTTCTAAGGGGACTATGCTTTATGATAAGGAGCGAAATATACAAGAATCAGGCTCTACCATAGTGACCATTCCTACCACGTACAAAGGACAGAGGCAGTATCAGCTGAGAAGGGCTCTGCAAGGGTCTGCAGAACCTGTGTGGGAACCGGGACAAGGAAGATTATGGAAGGTGGCAGAGCTGTCAGCCAACAACAGCCCTGGCTTCTGAGCATCAGTACTAACAAGGGTCTCTTCAAAGGCTGATAAAAACATGGCTTGTGATGTGTAAAGGCGATGCTCTTTATGTAAACAAGCACGTGTAAGTCAGATGGTGATAGGCTGCCTGTAAGTTTAAGCTAATTTATGAATTGCTGTTGTTATTTAGTTGCTAACTATTTAAGTTATTAAGTTGCTAAGTGTCCAACTCTTTTGCAATCCTGTGGACTGTAGCCTGCCAGGCTCCTTCTGTCCATGGAATTTTCCAGGCAAGAATACTGGAGTGGGTTGCCATTTCCTTCTCCAGGATCTTACAGACCAAAGGATGGAATCCATGTCTCCTACCATTGACAGGCAGGTTCTTTACCACTGAGCCATCAAGGAAGCCCCCAGTATTATGAACTAACAGATCCCCAGATTGATCCAGGGACATACCCTGAGGCCATTGAAAATGGTAGGTTTTTTATCATTGATCTGCCTGCTTTTATTTTTGCTCCTTTTTAACTTCTCCCCCAGCTACCTCCACTTTAATATTTACTATTTCAAGTGTCGGTTATTTTGTTTCCATTCTGAACCTATATGATGTGGGTGATCAAAATTCCTCTATAAATGTTCACAAGATTTTCTTAAAGTGACAATACACTTATCACAGACTTTGCTCACAGTCATATGTAGGAGTTCAACCAGCCAGGGAAGAAACCAGTGTATACTGGTCCCATTCCCAAAGTAAGACACTTTAAAGAAAGAGTTTTCTAATTTTAGTGTGCATAAAAATCACTGAAGATATTCTTAAAAAAAAATTGTTCCCCAGATTCTACCATCAAAGATTTTTATTTCATAGTCATGGTAGTAGAGGCTTGGAATATGAATATTTAGTGAGTAGTCCTCCAAATAAAGTGATTCCGATGTTGGTGGTCCATGCAATACACATTAAGAAAGGCATATAAGAGACTTCCCTGGTGGTGCAGGGGATAAGAATCCTCCTTCCAATGCAGGGTACACAGGTTCAATCCCTGGTCTGGGAAGATTCCACATGCTGTGGAGCAGCTAAGCCCGTATGCCACAACCATTGAGACTGTGCTCTGGAGCCTGTGAGCTGCCATGGCTGACCCGCGGACCCAGAACCTGTGCTCCACAACAAGAGAAGCCCTGGGATGAGAAGCCCACACAGAGCAATGAAGACCCAGCACAGAAAGAAAGAATGAGACTCATCGTGTATGGAATGTTGGACAGGAGGGAGCTCTTTTTGCTCAAGAAGCATCAAACACCTTCTTAATTTAACACTCTTGGGAAAGTGAGGCAGCTTGCAGTGATAAGCACCCGGGCAGTCAAGCTGATGGTGAGGAACGGAGCAGCAGTCAATGAGGACCAGTCATGTGGGATGGGACAGCAGAAAACAAGCCTGGCGGAAGAGAAGGATGCCCACACAGCTGTCGTAAAAGGGCACGGGTGCCCGAGGAATACCCAGCTCACCTCCTAGGTCTGCCCCTGGCTGGGTCCTTGAAGCAAGATAGCTCTTTCTTGGGGATATGATTCCCGCTGGCAGCTGAAGGTTGTGATTGCTGTGGGTGAGGGAGAAGGGTTTGTGTGTACCAGATGTTCTGTATTTTAATTCCTGCAGTTATACTCAGAAGGAGCAAATTAGCCTTTACCTATCCCCGAGCTAATCCTGTCTCTGACACATTGGATATAGCACCCGGAATCTGTAGCATATTTGATAATGTTATGACTCCTGCTTAGTGCTTTACAATAACACCCTTTGTGTGAGTGTCTGTCATTCAAGTAAGACAAGTCAGACAATCCCATTTATATTTAGGCAAAATATATTTCATGTGTGTGCATTTAAAATTTATTGATAAGGTGAACCTGTACTTTTAAGTGTGCATGCTGCTGCTGCATCGCTTCAGCAGTGTCCGACTCTGTGCGACCCCATAGACGGCAGCCCACCAGGCTCCCCCATCCCTGGGATTCTCCAGGCAGGAACACTGGAGTGGGCTGCCATTTCCTTCTCCAATGCAAGAAAGTGAAAAGGGAAAGTGAAGTAGGTCAGTCGTGTCCTACTCTGAGTGACCCCATGGACTGCAGCCCACCAGTCCATGGGATTTTCCAGGCAAGAGTACTGGGTTGCCATTGCCTTCTCCCTTAAGTATGCATACATGCATGCTAAGTCACTTCAGTTGTGTCTGACTCTTTGCAACCCCATGGACTGTAACCCACCCGGCTCCTCTGTCCATGGAATCTTCCAGACAAGGATACTGGAGTGGGTTGCCATGCCCTCCTCCAGGGGATCTTCCCAACTCAGGGATCAAAACCATGTCTCCTGCATTGCAGGTGGATTCTTTACTGCTGAACCACCCAGGGAAGCCCGCTTGAAAATATACCCTCTAGCAATAGAGTTTATATACATGTATATTATCCAAGAAATATCGCCCATGTGCAAAGTGCAGTGCTTTAGTTACTCTCTTCCTCTGGGGCCTTCCAACACAGTGAGGGAATGACAACAATACCTGGCAAAATTGGGCAAGGGCCATGGGGCACAGATTAAATACAAGGGGCAAAGAAGGGAGAACTCAGGAGAGCTTCATGGAGGAGTTGTCTTTCAATTTAAACTATGAAGATGGTTACAGTTTCAGCAAACAGGTGGTGGAAGGTGAGGCAGGCATTTCAAGGGGACAAAGTCACACAGATAGGGAAATACTGGGCAAATTCGGCAGCAGGGAGTGGTAGGGAACGCATGTAACTTTTAAGAGACCAATAGACAAGCAAAGGTGTAAATATAAATATGGCCCATATTTTAAAGAATCTGAAATACTAGGCTGAGCAGTCATTCCATACTTCCAGAAGATTTTTTTTTGAAGGAGCAGGGGGAATACTAGTGTGAACTCTACATTCAGAACATTACTCCGGCCACAGTATGTAAGACAAGGCACAGACAGAGACCAGGAACAGGAAGACTCATTCGGAGGCCACAGCCATGAACCAGAAAGAGGTGATGAAGTTGAACCAAGAAGGGAAGGGCCAAGGGCCAAGGGCGCATGAGACAGTGCAAAGGTGACATGGGGTACAGTAAATCCCCACGTACAAACCTTCAAGTTTCCAACTGCTGAAGACGCAAAGCCACCTTCCATCACAGCAAGCCTGAATGAAATTGGGGCTCACCCTCCACCTCCTATTGCTGACGGGCTTTCACGTCTACCATCTCCCACCTCGTCTCCCTTCTCCAGTCAGTACCTGCTTGCCCGTTCACTCGATGTCAGCCCCTGTATGCCAGCGGCTGTACTGTACGCCTGTACTTTTCAAGGTACTGTACTGTGAGGTTACAAATGTTTACTATTTGTCACTCGTTTTTAATGTATCATTTGTGTGAAAGGCATTATAAGCCTTTTACAGCGCAGTACTATGTAGCTGATTGTGTTAATTGGGTACCGAGGCTAACTTTTGGCTTATGAACACATTGGACTTGTGAACGTGCTCTCAGAACAGAACTTGTTCATGTGGAGGGGACTTACTATACTAAACCTTCAGGTCCTAGCTGTACACACATTTGTGATTAAATGGATTGATGTGGTGGCTGCAACAAAAGTAGGTTCAGTGTGAGGAAGGGAAGCGATTAGAGGCAAGAAGAAAGGCCAGATGACCGAAGTCTAGTGCAGCAGGCGCGGCCAGTGTCCTGAGGACTCACCTCTCCGAGCGCTGGGCAGGGATAGCGTCTTTGTGGTGGCACCTGCCCTTTGCTGCCTGATGGCTCCTTCCACTGCCCACAGGTCTTGGGGAGATAAGACTGTGTGTGGCCCCAAGCAAGGCCAGGCTGGAGCTGGTGGAAAAAGAACCTGCAGAAAGTTTCCTCACTCCTCAGGAGACACCCTGAGACCCGTTCCACACTGTCTCCAGAGGTCCCAGTGGGGTCAAGCCCCGGTCACCCAGTGGCCACCGCGCAGTCTGCTCCCTCCCCTGGTTTCCTTTCCTTCCCTCTGGCACTTGCTCCCTCCACTCAGGTCTTCCAGGATCACCTCCCAAACACACGTTTTAGAGTACTGAATTCTTCCTAGAACCAAAGTTGGAGATAGCATCATTTCAAGTGACAAAGGGAATCTGACAAATGGCTGAAAATGAGATTAAAGTCATTAGAGATGAGGAGACATTAATGCCGAAAGACGTAGATTAGACCAGAGGAAAGAATGGGGGTGAGATGGGAGAGACTAAACTAGAAGCAGGGATGCAGCTGAGGGGACAGAACATCAGAGGGGTGGGCAGAAGCTTGCAGAAGAAAGCAGAGAGGATGCTCTAAAGATCACATCAGTTTCCACAGAGGGGAGGATGCTGAATAAAGACAGTTGAACCAGACCCTGGTCTGGTGGAATGAGGTCTTTTCTCATTGAAGCTTTTCTCTCCACTCACCCCTCACTCTCAGGACACAGCATAGCTAGATTGTGGCTTGATTGATTTTGGTTAAATTAATGTTTTTAAAGTGGAAGAGCCACACTTAGGGTGAGTTTTATTCCCCGTAAAAATGATGTGAGCCACTTAATGTTTCTTCTGCCCCAAATGTCTTTCTCTACCTCCTTCACCTAGGAAACTCTGTTCATCCTTCAGGAGGCAGCTAAGGCTTCATAGGGTCCAAGAAACCACCCACTTTAAGTACCATGGGGTCTCCCATTATAATTGCCTCTCTCCACACCTACTCATTTGTCCACATTTTCTTCTAGATAGTGATTTTCCTTCATCTGTCTGTGAGCCCTGTGCTTAGAACACAGTTCATGCCTAATAAATGATTGCCGAGCTCTTAAAGCGGCCGCTCTTAGAGCGGTAACCAGCTCTGCTCCTCCATGGATGATCTTGCTCGGTTCCCAAAGCAGCACTGTCCGATGGATGCTGTTATTATCCCTGATTTACTGATGAGGAAACCGAGTTTAGAGAACCAGAGAGCTCAGAGTCATTCAGCCGAAAACTGGCAGACCATGAATTGAAACCTAGGCAAGGGTCTCTGGATTCAGATCCAGTTCCTTAGTTATTAAGCTTTTTCCTTTCCCTCATTTACTTTCTCTAGACTGAGTGATGTATTTAAACATAATGCAATTTTTATCTAGCTTTCCCTTAAAAAGAAAACACACCAATGACCTTAAGGCAAAGCCCTTCTTAACACAAGCACACTCAAGCTATCGAACCGCTTGATGCTCGCAAGCAGCTACCAGTGAATCAGAGGACCACCTCCTACGTGACGATGGCGTCCCCAGGGACAAGGTCGAACTCATCCGCAAAAGGCACAGAGGGTTCCACAAGGCACTGTCTAGGATTGAAATTTCTACCACTGCCTCAGGAAAAAAGCCTCACAAAGATGGTCTTCAGGGCAGTGTTTTTCAATCCAGAGGCTGTACTGCCTGATTTGCAATCCAATCCATCCTCACCTCATTGACCAGCCAAACTATTTCCAAATGAAAGCTCTTGGAGTTATAGGTGAAACTGAGTAAAGAAATATAAGACTGTTACACCTGCCAGTCAATCTATGTTGGCTATCAGGCATCTAATTATCCACAGTCTAGGTGCCTGTACTCAAAGAGGTCAAATTTATGTTTTCCTTATGACAAGACTAGGACCAAGATTGCATTATTTTGTTTTTCTGCTTAACATTCATTAAGAGCATTAAATAACGATCCCCTTTCTGATCTGGATTTTGTCACTGCCTTACTGACTAAGCTGGCTAAGCTAATCATAGGCTCAATTTCATCTTCTTTAAGGTGAGAGAAATACCTGCGTGTCCTTCCTCTCAGCTGTACCAAAACCAGAGCAAGAATTTATACTATTTTTGTGGAAAATATACATGGTTCTTATCTGATAATCACGTTTCAGCCATCTTCTGAGGATTTGTTCTCCCTTAACCTGAAAATACATTTATATCAAAGTTGTTTATCTTTGGAAATAAATATATTTAAAATATTTAAGTATTTATGTAAAATATTTATCTTTGGAAAATGTTTCAAGGCACAGTTCATATGTATGCTCCATGGACTATTCCACTTATAAAAGATAAAAGTTCATCGATAAATTTACTCTATACATTTTATATAGCTGACTTCATTAGAAAATAAGACATTTCACATAGTGTATGAATTTCCCACAAAATTGAAACAGTACCAACATTAAAATGTTGGCCGTGTTGATGACAATGTCTCTAAAACATATCATACCACTCTGCCAATTGAAACCAAGAGTTTGAACACATTCACTGTCTTTCCACAGGCTGTGACGACCTCTCCTGTTCTCTGTAATAAAATCTACAGATGCTCAGGTCAGTTGGCATGCCACAGGAAGTCCCGCTGACCCAAAGATGGGTGATCATGCCAATCAGACCTAAGCAGGAGCAGGAAGTGGAGACTGCCCTGGATTCCCTGGCAAACACATACATTCCGTAGTATAAGAGGTAAGCTTCCCAAATGTCTAGGGTGCACCACAGTGGTGATGCCTGGAGAGGTTCAATGGTCTTGGACAAGCCAGGACATCTCAAAACCGAAAGAACAAGCTGTTGCACCTTACATCTTCTCCTACTAATTTTAATGCTTATAATTTGGTGCGCTTCTTTAGATTTCAGAGGCAATATATACTTCATTTAGGATCACTCTCCAGTTCATTAATGGGTGACTTGAAAAGCTGTCAGTTTCAAGTAGTGCCCAGAGCTGAGGAGAGATTGGCAACAGGCCCAAGCTTCCCTCTCAGACAGTGTGACCCAGTAGGTCCCAGCTTCCTAGAGCCGACCACAGCCGACGGGGAGCTGCCGTGTGGAACCTCTGGAAAACAGGGATAGGTCAGCTGCTGGGTAGACTCCAAGGTTCTGGAACAATGCCATTTCCTTGGGGACAAAGAACTATTGTGAAACAGTTCCACAGTAGATTCTGAACATCTGAACCACCCATGTGAGTAGGTATCATTTTGAGCTAGGTGTTGTTCACTTGAAGGATCTATTTGAGATCAGGTCCAAGTGGGCAAAGCACAGGTGACTGGCATTAGCAGGTGACCCAGACTCACACGTGACTGCCTCTGTTTCCATAACATTCTTCTCTCAGATAACGTGTAGGTCCCCTTATTTCCTGGGACAGCTGACTGAGGAGGAATGATGCCTATGGTTTACTGGTAGGCTGATATGATATCTTGCTACTGGGCAGAATCAAACTGCTGGTCAGGTACGGCTTGTTCCACTGTCTACTGTAGCAGCATAACAAATCATTCCAAAAACCTCGTCTGAGAAGACACACACACTCCAATGTCCGTAGCAGGACTATTTGCAATAGCCAAGATAGGGAGGCAACTTATACGTCCACTGACAGATGAATGTATGAAGAAGACATGGTGCATACATACAATGGAACGTTACTCAGCCATAAAAAAGAATGAGATAATGCCCTTTGCAGCAACATGGATGGGCCTAGAGATGATCATACTAAGTGGAGTAAGTTAGAAAGAGAAAGGCAAAGAACATGTGGGATCTAAAGTAAGACACCAATGAACTCGCAACAGAAACGGGTGGATTCTTCACTGCTGAGCCTCCTGGGAAGCCCATCTATTGCATACATAGTATCAACAGGGAATATACATTGATTCCAATTTCCCGATTCATCCCACTCCCTTTTCCCCTTGCTGTCCACACAGAGTCCACATCCGCATCTCAGCTCCTTTCCTATGCATGGGTGCCTTTATTGTTCTTCCTTCTTCCCATCTCCCCAGAAGGAGGGTCCCAGTGTGCACCAAGGACACGAGGTAATTCTTAGTGGAACATGATAAGGCCACCTGACAGATGGAAGGAGCCTTTGTTAGAAAGAGCAAAGGCTTAAAAACTCCTTCCCAGCTCCCATAACCAGCCTATCCATTTTCTTTCACCAGTACAGTACAAAAAAGCTGGGGTGAGCCTTTCATTTGGAAGATCCTCTCCGCTCTAGTGATTGAGTTGGGTCAGATTATAGTCCATGTAAAAAGATGCATCATGGACTACTTAAGCCAGCTCTTTCCTAGACTGTAAAGAAAAGAGAAAAGAAGATTCTTGAAGGGCATTCATTCCCTCGCTCACCTCATTGTGACAGGTGAGTAGATAGAAATTATACACAGGAAGTCTCATCAAAGGATAAAGACTGCACATTTTGCCAAATGCTTGCAGCTGCTCTCTATCTCAGAAATCTGAGGCAGGACACAGTGGGCAAAATACGGGTCAGGGAGTCAAACACCCCTGAGTTCAAGTTTCACTTGAACTAAATAGCAACAAAGATAGATAATATAATAGCAAATGTATGCATTTGAGAAAAATTAGAAAGGTGATGTGATGGAGGGAGATGGTGGTGGGGGATGGGGTTGTGATTTAGATTAGATCAGGATATCTGGGCTTAGGCTTCCCTGGTAGCTCAGTGGTAAAGAATTCGCCTGCCAACACAGGAGACACAGCTTCAGTCCCTGATCTGAGAGGACCCCACACGCCGAGGAGCAAGTGAACCATGAGCCACGACTACTGAGCCTGTGCCCTAGAGCCTGGGGGCTGACGCTGTTGGAGCCCAAGTGCCTGAGAGCCTGTGCTGCAGCCTCGAGAAGCCTGTGGACTGCAGCTAGAGAGCGGCCTGCTCACGCAGCCAGAGCAAAACCCAGCAGCGACAGAGACCCCACACAGCCGGAAATCAATAGACAGCAATAAGAAAGATAGCTGAGCTAAACCCCAAGTAGCAGGAAGGAGGAAGGACTTGAATATAGGCAAGTCTGCAAGAAGCACATTCCAGTCAAAGGGAACAGCACGTCATGAAGCCCTGGGGAGGACCCACAGGACAGTTGCTGTGGTCACAGAATAGTGTCACAGATGATGTTGAGAGGGACCAGGGGCCAGACCCCTGGGGTCTTGAAGGCCATTACAAGGCATTTGGATTTTATTATTGCTGAAATGGGAAGGCACCGGGGGATTTTAAGTAAGGAAGTGCTTTTATCTGTTTTTAAGAATATCACTTATTTCGTTTGTTTTTAAGACTATCACTCCCGTTACTCTCAGGAGAAAAGTTCATAAGGAACCCAGAAAGGAAGTATGGAAACATGATCGAGAGGCTGTTTTTGATTCTTCGGATGTGCAGGGACAGTTTTTGGCTAGGACAATAGCACTAAAGATGGACAGGCTGGGACAATGATTTGGATCAATTTCAGAGGCTTTGATGTTGCTTTTGGTACTCCCACCAGTTTTGGGAATCACTCCTGGATCCACCTCCAGAGGCAATCCAACCTTCCTCTAAAATTCCATGTGATACATTGCAGGAAGTCAACCACCTCCTGGAAGCCACCTGCTGACCTCCTGAAGGAATGATCCTGTAAAGATGATACTGACAAACTCATCCAGTAAAACCCAGTCCTAGAACCAACACAGCACAACCCTTGGGTCTTCGGAGCAGAAATTCTCACTGGCTTCAGCAAGTTTTTTCTAACTGATAAGTATCCCTCCCACATACACTCCTTGCCTGGGTCTACTCCAGCCACTTGATGCAATTCTTCCTTCATTTGAGGGACATGGTACTTGTGTAAAACAAGATATATTTTACATATCATAGGGCACATATTCCCGGCTTTAAAACACAAGCATATACATGTTGCAGTGATCAGTGCAAAGAAATAGAGGAAAACAATAGAATGGGAAAGACTAGAGATGTCTTCAAGAAAATTAGAGCTATCAAGGGAATATTTCATGCAAAGATGGGCACAATAAAGGACAGAAATGGTATAGACCTAACAAAAGCAGAAGATATTAAGAAGAAGTGGCAAGAATACACAGAAGAACCGTACAAAAAAAGATCTTTATTACCCAGATAATCACGATGGTGTGATCACTCACCTAGAGTCAGACATCCTGGAATGTGAAGTCAAGTGGGCCTTAGAAAGCATCACTATGAACAAAACTAGTGGAAGTGATGGAATTCCAGTTGAGCTGTTTCAAATCCTAAAAAATGATGCTGTGAAAGTGCTGCACTCAATATGCCAGCAAATTTGGAAAATGCAGCAGTGGACACAGAACTGTAAAAGGTCAGTTTTCATTCTAGTTCCAAAGAAAAGCAATGCCAAACTACCTCACAATTGCACTCATCTCACACGCTAGTAAAGTAATGCTTAAAATTCTCCAAGCCAGGCTTCAGCAATACATGAACTTCCAGATGCTCAAGATAGATTTAGGAAAGGCAGAGGAACCAGAGATCTAATTGCCAACATCTGATGAATGATCAAAAAAGCAAGAGAGATCCAGAAAAACATCTATTTCTGCTTTACTGACTATACCAAAGCCTTTGACTGTGTGGATCACAATAAACTGTGGAAAATTCTGAAAGAGATGGGAATACTAGACCACCTGACCTGCCGCTTGAGAAGTCCGTGTGCAGGTCAGGAGGCAACAGTTAGAACTGGACATGGAACAACAGACTGGTTCCAAATTGAGAAAGGAGTACGTCAAGGTTGTATATTGTCATCCTGCTTATTTAACTTATATGCAGAGTACATCATGAGAAATGCTGGACTGGAGGAAGCACAAGCTGTCATCAAGATTGCTGGGAGAAATATCAATAACCTCAGATATGCAGATGACACCACCCTTATGGCAGAGAGTGAAGAGTAGCTAAAAAGCCTCTTGATGAAAGTGAAAGAGGAGAGTGAAAAACCTGGCTTAAAACTCAACATTCAGAAAACTAAGATCATGGCAACTGGTCCCATCACTTCATAGCAGATAGATAGGGAAACAGTGGAAACAGTGATAGACTTTATTTTGGGGGGGCTCCAAAACCACTGCAGATGGTGACTGCAGCCTTGAAATTAAAAGATGCTTGCATCTTAGAAGGAAAGGTATGACCAACCTAGACAGTTTAAGCAGCATATTAAAAAGCAAAGACATTACTTTGCCAACAAAGGTCCATCTAGTCAAGGCTATGGTTTTTCCAGTAGTCATGTATGGATATGAGAGTTGGACTATAAAGAAAGCTGAGCACTGAAGAATTGATGCTTTTGAACTGTGGTGTTGGAGAAGACTCTTGAGAGTCCCTTGGACTGCAAGGAGATCCAACCAGTCAATCCTAAAGGAAATCAGTCCTGAATATTCATTGGAAGGACTGATGCTGAAGCCGAAGCTCCAATACTTTGACCACCTGATGTGAAGAACTGACTCATTTGAAAGAGCTGACTCATTTGAAAAAGACCATGATGCTGGGAACGATTGAAGGAGGAAGGAGAAGGGGACAACAGAGGATGAGATGGTTGGATGGCATCACCGACTCAATGGACATGAGTTTGAGTAAGTTCCAGGAGATGGTGATGGACAGGGAGGCCTGGTGTGCTGCAGTCTATGGGGTCGCAAAGAGTCGGACACGACTGAGCGACTGAACTGAATTGAAGTGATACAGACATAGACACTAACGCTTGGCCATTTGAAAAGCTCATCCCTGGAGTCCTGGCTACTCAGTCAGACTCTCATCTCCTGAAATGTAGCTTAGATTAATCACTGTGATAGACATCATCATATGGGTGTTACTGAGAGCTGTTTTTCATGCTCATTAGAAAAGATACATCTCACTCATCACAATAAAGTTACACGGCTGCAAAAAGATGAACAACTTATCAGAAGCCTCTGGAATGAATTAAACACACTGATGACTCAGGAATGAGACATAAGTGATCTTGTGACGGGAAAAGTACTTTGAAATTGTTTAAATACGCTTGTCTAACATGTCACTGAAAGCTGTAATCTTCCATTTTCCATTAACAACTCTATCAATTTTCCCTTTATGTTTTAAATTAACTGTCTTTTCTCAAACATGGTGCTGTTCAATAGTTGAAGAAAATAGCCCCTGTTTTAAAAAAAAAAAGAAATTCTGGATTTAGAAAACTGAATTCATTTTTCATTTGCATTTTTATCAAAGTTTATTCTTGTTAGAAGTTGGCATGTTCCCTATCATTTGAAATTTCAGAGCAACTGCCCCCAAAATAGATCTACATGTTCTTTTATAAATTCTTTAATATCTGTGATGCTTGAATTATAACTATGCCAAGCAGGAGTAAATTATACTGTTTTCATAAACATACATAATATATATAAAGTTCCATAAGTTGACCATGTTTTCATTTAACTGATCTCATGCTTATAACATTGTTCTCATACTGAACATTTTCCTTCCTACAGCAATATTGCTGGTAGGATAAGCACAAGAGGAAAATGTGATCCATCTCTAGCAGTCTGTATTGAAGGGAATGCATGTACATCTTTTGAAAGGTTGTAGATCCCTTCACCTCATCCCAGTTAGTTGGTGTAGCACATTGGCTAATGGATAAGGGACATGTTGGAGAAGGAAATGGCAATTGTCTCCAGTATTCTTGCCTAGAGAAGTCCATGGACAGACCCTGGGGTCACAAAGAGTTGGACGCAACTAAGTGACTAACACATACACAGAAGGAACAGGCAGTGTTCACAGGTCAGAGAATTTCCACATCAATTCACCACCAGCTACCCGTGTGCACGCCTAGTCACTCGGCCGCGTCCGGCTCCTTGTGACCCCATGGACTGTAGCCTGCCAGGTTCCTCTGCCCATGGGATGCTCCAAGCAAAAATACTGGAGCAGGTTGTCATTTCCTACTCCAGGGCATCCTCCCCACCCAAGAATCGAAACTGCATCTCCTGTGTCTCTTGCACTGGCAGGCAGATTCTGTGCCACCTGGGAAGCCCAAGCAGCTACGTACCAGTGATCATGTTGGGAAAGATTTCAGAGCTGACCTATAAGCCCCACTCTGGCTACTCTGTTCTGTTTTCCACTTCAGATGCTTACGAGTTCATTACAATTTAAGGGATATTCACTGAGCATCAATTCATGCAAGCACAAAGCTGGGGACTGCAACGCAAAGCTGACTCAACATGCACCGTGCTTTCAAGGAGCTCAGAACAACATGGGGGAGATAAAAGTCATATTCAAAGTACTATACTGTGATGATATTAGATATTAGGTTGTCTTAACTTTTCACACGATGGAAGCATGGCAGAGTGATTCATTCTGCCTGATTTGGATAGGGAGAGGGGCACAAATTCCACAAACTAACCCTATTTTCATCTAATTGATTTCATCCTTATACCCTTTTTCTGTTACTGAATTTGAAGGGAAAACTTCAAGAAAGACGTGGTGACATTTGAACTGGGCATTAGACAACAAGAAAAGGTCTACAACACTCCAAGCCTTTCCTCAGGCTTAAATTAAGGATAAAGATATGGACCTAAAGATATGGATATGGACATTTTGCTGACAAATGTTTGTATAGTTAAAGCTGTGGTTTTTCCAGCAGTTGTGTATGGGCATGAGAGTTGGACTATAAAGAAAGCTAAGCTTCAAAGAATTGATGCCTTTGAATTGTGGTGCTGGAGAAAACTCTTGAGAGTCCCCTGGACTGCAAGGAGACCAAACCAGTCAATCCTAAAGGAAATCAATCCTGAGTATTCATTGGTAGGCTTCCTTGATATCTCAGTTGGTAAAGAATCCGCCTACAATGCAGGAGACCCCAGTTCGATTCCTGGGTCAGGAAGATCCGCTGGAGAAGTGATAGACTACCCACTTGAGTACGCTTGTTCTTCCCTTGTGGCTCAGCTGGTAAAGAATCTGCCTGCAATGTGGGAGACCTGTGTTTAATTCCTAGGTTGGCCTGGAGGATTCCATGGGCTGTATAGTCCATGGGGCCGCAAAGAGTAGGACATGCCTGAGCAACTTTCACTTTCACTTTTTTCACTGTTCATTGGAGGGACTGATGCTAAAGCTGAAGCTCCAATCCTTTGGCCACTTGATGCGAAGAGCTGACTCATTAGAAAAGACCCTGATACTGGGAAAGATTGAAGGCAGGAGGAGAAGGGGACGACAGAGGACGAGATGATGTTGGATGGCATCACCGACTCAATGGCATGAGTTTGAGCAAGCTCCGGGAGCTGGCAAAGGACAGGGAAGCCTGGTGTGCTGCAGTCCGTGGGGCATCAAAGAATCGGACATGACAGAGCAACTGAACAACATGACAAAAAGATACGGACGTGAACAAGACATGCAGGGAAATACTGGACAAATAATTTGTTTTCTGTCATAGCCTCAGTTTTCTATGTTTAATGGGTAATGATAAACACAGGGAAGACACCTGGATTCAGACTGTTGGTGATCTGATACACCCTCCCCAGGATCATAGACTCTGACCCCTTGTAACAGGAAATATTTGAAAAGCTTTAGCAAGGGTTTCATAATCAATTTTTAATGTTTGGAGGTTTAATTTGGCAAGATGTCTTCATGGAACATTGTTCCACTCTCTTCAAGCAAACACAGTTGCAAATTCCAGTCTCATATGATTCCCAACCCGTTGATGGTGATCTAGTTTCTCTCTTTGGGGCACCTGCAGATCTTTTCTTCATCCTTGGTGTTCTGAAATTTCATGATAGACATCTCAGTGTCTTTTTTACTCTTGATGCTAGACTCGGGATTTCCATTATTGGAAATGTCTTATATCACTTTTTAGATAATTTCCTATCCATAGTTTTACCTGCTTTTTCTTTCTAAAATTCCAATTAGTCAGATACTCAAACACCTGATCATCTTTGATTTAATTTTTCATTTTATTTTCTGGATAACCTCCTTATTATTACCTCCCACTCCTCCTTTTGATTTTTTATTTGTTGTTTTGAAGGTGGAAGATCATATTATTAAACCTCTTATGTTCTGATTATTCTTTTTCTGTATCATCTTGTTCTCGTTTCACAGAAGCAACGTGTTCTCTTTTATAAAGTCTCTTCTACTCTCTTATTTCTTGGTTCCCTATGAATTCTTCTGTTTAGTTATGTAATTAGCTGCCTTTGTCTTTACCTTTCACGTAGGAAGCTTTCCCAAAATGTTGAATGGTCCTTGTCTGTCAAGTCTTATGTCCAATTAAGGAATGGAATAGTGGGTCAGAAACTCTAGGTACGTGGACAGAGCTTTTGAATGTCTTTGGAGTGAAAGGCACCAGATCAGACTTCAGTTGAATAACCTTAAAATATCAGTGTCCTCCCAGGAGTAAGAGAATTCTCTAGCTTTATCTAGTCTGCAGGTTAATGCGTGGCAGCTGGTGATCTGGGAGCAAAGCAAAGAGGAGGCTGGATGTCTCACAACTCAGTGAACACCCTGCCTCCACAACCTTGAGTTCATCACTTCACCCCCACCCTCCACTGCGCCTGGAGCTCCTGTGGCCAGAGACTCTGGGGTATTATTTCCTTGAATTTGAACTTCAATCTTGCCTTCCACTCACCCCCGAGTCTCAATCTTTCTTGGAGTCTGTGCAAAGTGGCAGCTTGCTTGTCTTCATGAACCCTATCTATAGACATTTAGGAGGAAATGCCCTCCTAATGCCCTGGTCTACCCAGTCAATTGACATCTCACTGTCCCCTTATCGTCTTTAAATATTTTTTTTTACATTCCTTCTCCACCCTTTCTTTCAAATTCTCTGTATGACATTGTAGCAAATATCAACCTATTCTTTGATAATTGAGTCTCCAAAGCACAAAATAAAACAGCTTAATTTGATCCAGGTGCTTGAAAATGAAGATGCCAAATTCAGGAACATACCTGTGAGATGAGACAGAGCTGGAAGTGGAGGCAGAGTCATCGAACTGCAGTGGAGGCAAAGGGGGGTGGTTGGAAAGAAGGTTGGTTGGAAACACCTTACAGAGCAGTGCAATTTAAGGAAGTTCAGCTGGGCTGTCAGAAAGGTTCACCAGAATAGCGTCCTATGTTTCCAGGGTACGAGCTTGCCCTGCTACCTCCGCTGTGCTCAGCCTCTGCCTGGGATCAGCCCACTGGAAACAATGTGGGAGTGGACGTCAGAAGGTGGCATCTAGGGCCATTGGTTGAGAACACTCTCGATAGCTGGAGATCTAGAGGCACAGTCTCATGACCAGACAAAAAGTGCAAAACACACAGGGAAAATAAATTCTACCACTGCACATAGGATTGGAGAAGTAGTTAAACAAAGTACCTATTGGAGGGATAAACACCTCAAGTATCATTCAGGCCTGAATGTTAAGGTTCACCCAAGGCTCCTCTGGTTTGGAGGTCAGTAAACTACAGACTGTGGGCCAGATTCAGCACGCTGCCTGTTGTACAAATATGTTTTTATTTGAGCACAGCCGCACCCACGCCTTCACTTCTGTGTCATCTGTGGCTGTCCGTACACCGTGACCGCAGGGTCGCAGAGCTGTGACAGAGACTGCATGAGCAAGAAGCTGGAGATGTTTATTCTCTACCCCTTCACAGAGCTTGCAGATTGCTGCTCTAATTGAAAGCTCACTGCTGTTTAATTAGAGAAGACTTTGTAAAATACACTCAGACTTTTCACACTTTATATTTCCAATTAAAGTTTCCAAAAAAAAAAAAAAAATTCTATTTCAATGACAAAGGGAGAGAAAAAGGATCCTAGAATGCACCATCAAAATCCCATCTTCTCCCAAGATAAGGAGTGTCCATGTTTCAATTTATTAGGTTGCAGAATAACTGCCAAGGTCTATGCTAGTCACTGGGAATACAAAGATAAAGACCCAATCTTACCCTTCACAAGCCCAGAGGCCAGTAAACATGTAAATCCCAGTAATGTAATGTGACATATGCTCTACACAGACTGTGACGAGCTCTTAAAGAGCAGAGATAAAGAATCAATTACAGATTGGAACAAGATATGTCAAATAACATATGCATTTATTCACTGCCACCTCCCAAAATGCCACTAAAGTGATAGTAAAAGAGCTATATAAACACAGACATCCATACACTCATAGATATACATACACACTCATATTAAGAAACATATACACACAGACACAGATATAGGTATGGCAGTTCACAGACTGGGAGAAAATGTTCAGAATGTGCGTATCTGACAAAGGTCTTACATTCAGAAAATATAAAGAACCCTTGCAACTTAATGAAACCTAATGAAAATGAACAAAAGATTTGAACAGATACTTCACAAATGAAAGTATATGAATGACTAATGCTCAACTTCAGTGGTCCCCAGAAAAAGTGCTAATGAAAACCCAAGGAGATAGCAGCACACACCCACTGGACTGGCTAAAAGTAGAAATACTGACATTGCCAAGTGCTAGAGTGAAGCAGCAGGAACTCTCATGCGTTGTTGATACTAGATGTGATGACTGATTTTATGTGTGACTGGGCCACAGGCTTCCCAGAGACTTGGTCCAAACAAATCTGAGTGTGTCTGCGGTGCAGGAATTTTAGATGAGTTAACATTTGAATTGGTAGACTGTATAAGATTGCCCTCCTTAAGGCAGGTGGCCCTCATCCAATCAGTTGAAGGATCGAACAAAAAGAGCTGATCCTCCCTTGAATAAGGGCTGCCTGACTGATCTGAGACATTGGGCTTCTCTTGCCCTTGGACTCAAACTGAGATGTCCACTCTTCTGGGCTTTCAAGTTTCTTGGTTTTTGAACTGAGACTGACACATTTGATTCTCCTGGTTCCCAGGCCTTCAGTGTTGGACTGGAACCTTATACAGTTCTCCTGGGTCTCCAGCTTGCCCACAGCATATTTCAGGATTTCTCAGCCTTCATAAGCATGAGAGCCAATATCTTATGATGAATCTCTAAACACACACACACACACACACACACACACACATCTTATCTATTCTGGTGCTATGGACCATCTAAATTAATTCACTAAGTAAAATGTAAAATGGTACAATCATATTGGAAAAGTTTAGAGGTTTCTTGAAAGAAGTTTAAATTTGGAGTTTTTATTATTATTATTATTATTAAAAGAAAAAAAAACTATAGTCTCTCAAAAACAGGAAGAAGAGATTAGGGAAATTTAGTTAAAGCTTATAAAATGCCCAAAGCCAGCCCAAAACTACAGCTGTGAATAGATTTTCAACGGTCATCTTAAAAAGTACCATTGTTCTATGTGCTCTGATGATCAGTTGCTATTCAGCGACTCAGTCACGTCCGACTCTTTGCAACCCGGTGGACTGCAGCACACCAGGCTTCCCTGTCCATCACCAGCTCCCAGGGCTTGCTCAGACTCATGTCCATCAAGTCAGTGATGTCACCCAACCATCTCATCTCTGTTGTCCCCTTCCCTTCTGCCTTCAACCTTTCCCAGCATCAGGGTCTTTTCTAAGAAATCAGTTCTTCACATCAGGTGGCCAAAGTATTGGAGCTTCAGCTTCAGCATCAGTCCTTTCTTTCAATGAATATTCAGGACTGATTTCCTTTAGGATGGAAATGTTGAGCTTTAAGCCAACTTTTTCACTCTCCTCTTTCACTTTCATCAAGTGTCAGACAATGGTTTGATCTCCTTGCAGTCCAAAGGACTCTCAAGAGTCTTCTCCAACACCACAGTTCAAAAGCATCAGTTCTCTGGCACTCAGCTTTTTCCCAAGCCTAATAAAACATAAGACACCCTCCAACAGCAATTATCCTGATATTCCTACAACCAGTCCCAGCAGCTGCATCACGGGGTTCCCAGCCTCACATTGCTTGGACCTCAGAACGTGTTCCTCCTTTTTTAAGTTTTTCTAAGTATAGTTGATTTATAAAGTTTTTAATGTTGCTTCACTCTTTTTATTATTTTTTTGGTTCCATTGGACCTTCATTTCTGTGAGGGCTCTCTTTAGTTGTGGTGAGCAGGGGCTGCTCTTCATTGTGGTGGCTTCTCTTGCCGCAGAGCACACTCTGGGGCACATGGGCTTCAGCAGTTACATCACAGAGGCTCTTTAGTTGCAACTTCCAGGCTGTAGAGCATGGAATCAGCAGTTGTGGCACACACTCTTAGTTGCTCTGTGTTATGCCCGATGTCCGAATCCCCGAGCAGGAAGAGAGAAGGCCTCCAAGACAATGCAACTCGCAAAAAGGGAAGTTTATTGCTGACTTGAGTCAGGGCTCCTGCTGCATCCAACGCAGTGGTGTGGGGTCAGAGAGCCCCGAGCCCAAGCTGTTACACAAATTTATAGGGTGAGCACACGCCATTGGTAGTTGTTTTAAGTGGATTGGTTACAAGTTTGCAAAGCAATTTCATTGGTCAAACACACTCAAAACTTTCACATGCGTGGGACTTTCCTGGGGATTTCCGCCCCGTTCCTAACTGGCAAATAGCGGTAAGTGTTAAGCTGATTGGTTGTATCCAGGTGGCCTGATAATCTTACCGCCCAGAAGTAGGAAGGCCTACTCCTAATCTAAGCTGCCTGCCATGGCGTTACTTCTGCTCGCCTCACATTCCCGCCTGTCTGTTCAAGTAGAGGAATCTTCCTCTTTTCCGTCTTGGGCCACTGGCTGATATTGTCGTCGCAACACCATAATCTGAATGGTGTTGAGGCGTTTTTTAATAAATGATACTAGTCGGTTTAAAATACATGGGCCAAATGTGAATATCAATAATAACACTATAAGTGGACCCAGGAGGGTAGAAATTAAGGTAGTCAGCCAGGGGGAGCGTTGAAACCAAGACTCAAACCATCTCTGCTGGACTTCCCGTTCTCTCTTTCATTGCGCAGTCCCTCTCTCACTTTTGCCATAGATTCTCTTACCACTCTTGTATGGTCTGCATAGAAACAACATTCTTTTCCCAGAGCCGCTCAGACCCCACCCTGTTGGAGAAAAACCAAGTCTAATCCTCTCCTATCTGCAAGACCACCTCAGACAAGCAAGTCAAAGACTTCTCCAAGTGACTGATTGATTCTTCTATGCGAGTTACATATTCATCTACAGTGCCTCGTAGGGAGGAAAGCCCTTGACCTTGCAGAGATAGTGAAGCTATTCCTGTCCCTGCTCCTGTCAGCCCAAGACTGAATAAGTTTGCTATGGTGATCGCACTGATTGGCTCTCTCTTTTGTCTTAGCGTTTCCTGGTCCCAATGTGAGTACATAACCTCTTCAGAGTGGTATAAGATTTTTGGCATTACAGCAACCAAGACACAGAATTCTTGACTCTGGTTAAAAACCTTCACATTTAAACATGGGGTTAGCCCAGTATGTGAACAAATCCACCAACCCCCAACCTCTGGCACAATCCAATTTTTGCCGTGTCTTATAAGGGGTGTTGTGTGCCCGAAAGAGTGCGAAGGGAAGGAGGGTCACCCAGTCCCCGCCAGTCTCTATTGCCAACTTTGTCAAAGTTTCTTTTAGGGTCCGATTCATTCTCTCAACCTGTCCTGAGCTCTGGGGATTATATTCACAATGTAACTTCCATTTCATCCCCAGAGCTTGGGCCAGCCCTTGTACAATCTGGATCACAAAGGCAGGTCCGTTATCAGAGCCCATAGTCACTGGCAGCCTGTACCTAGGCACTATCTCCTCTAAGATCTTTTTAGCAACCACTATTGCTGTCTTTCCCTTAGTGGGGAAGGCCTCCACTCACCCCGAGAAGGTATCTACCAGAACCAACAGATAGCGATATCCGTACTTACCTGGCCTTACCTCAGTGAAATCTATCTCCCAGTGTTGCCCTGGCTTTTCCCCTCAGTACCTCGTTCCTGTGTGCTGCTTCTTCTCTGCCCTCATTAGCTGGCACGCTTTGCAAGCCTGAATTATCTCTCGTACAGTTACATTTTGTCGAGGGAACCTCAGGCAGGCCGTCTGGAGAAGTGTTAGGGTCTTTCTTTCTCCCAAGTGTGTAGTTGTGTGCAGGTGTTCACACAGGTGACGACCCAGGGTGGCAGGCAATATCAGGTTGTTGTTTTGATCTCGGTACCATCCATCTTTGTCATCCTTCTGGAGGGTGGTATCCTCGTTGATCCAGGCGCCAGTTTGGGATCTCTTTACTTCCCTCATACAAGGGCCGGGCCTTCTCAGCAAACCCCATGATCTACAGTCTGCAATATCCAACAGTCCCCAGAAACTCTCTCACCTGGCAGGGGGTCTTGGGCTCTGGTATCTGTAATATTGTTTCCTTCATGGCCTGGGTTAGCCACCTTTGCCCCTGCCTGATCTTATACCCTAAATAGGTGACCTCTTGCCGGGCTATTTGTGCCTTTTTTTGCACTAGCGCGATACCCCAAGGTGCCTAGGGCCTGTAAGAGGTCCCCGTTGGCACAGCTGCATGCCTCTTCTGTGGTTCCAGCCAACATAAGGTCATCCACATATTGTAGCAGAATGACCTCTGGGTGGCAAGTCCAATATTCGTAGAGGTCCTCACTCAGAGCCTCATTAAACAAGGTAGGGGAGTTCTTGAACCCCTGTGGGAGGCGGGTCCAAGTTAATTGTACTACCGGTTGGCCTTCCCCCTCGGTCCACTCAAAGGCAAATATCTCCTGGCTCTGGGCCACCAGGGGTAGGCTAAAAAAGGCATCTTTCAAGTCCAGCACACTGTACCAAGTGTACTCAGGCAGTAAGCTGCTTAGGAGGGTATACAGGTTAGGGACAGTAGGGTGTATGTCACTCACCCGCTTGTTGACTTCTTGCAGGTCTTGGACAGGTCTGTAATCTGTCCCCCCGGCTTCTTCACCGGCAGTAAGGGGGTGTTCCAAGGGGATTGGCACCGCTTGAGAATTCCGGCATCCATGAGACGTCAAATGTGGGGAGTGATCCCCCGCTGAGCTTCCTGGCTCATGGGGTACTGTCTCACCCTCACAGGAGTTGCCCTGGCCTTTAGCTCGATGGGGACTGGATGTCTCTGTTTGGCCAGTTCCATCCCTGCCATTTCAGCCCAGGCCAACGGGTATTTATGGACCCACGGTTGTACATCTGGTGCTCATCTCTTAAGGCTAGGGATAAGACATGTATCGGCTGTCCAAGTCCATCTGTGACTGTCATTCTCCCAGGGTCAAAATGAATCTGAGCATTAACTTTAGTCAACAAGTCTCTTCCAAGTAGAGGGGCTGGGCACTCTGGTATCACCAAAAACGAATGGGACACCTGGTGGGTCCCCAGATCTACTTTTGGTTCTGTGGTCCAACAATATCTTTTTGTCCCCGTGGCTCCTTGCACCAAGCTGGTTTTCTTAGACATTGGTCCCAGTTTTTGATTTAAAACAGAGTGTTGGGCACCAGTATCTACCATGAAGCCAACGGGTTTCCCCTCACATGTATGGTTACCCAGGACTCGGGGAGGGGTGCCGAGTCTTGACTCCCCTAGTCACTGTCTTCCCCCGCATATAGAACTCGAGTTCTAGGGGAGATTCTCTCTCTCTGGGTCGTTCCTCTCCTCGGGTCCCTCTTAGGGCACTCGTTTTTCCAGTGCCCCTGTTCTTTGCAGTAGATGCACTGATCTTTCTTTAGGGCCTGCCTTTTTGGTTTCTCTTTTTCTCCCATCCAGGGGTCTCGAGGTTCCCTCAATTGTGTTCTGGCCTTTATCCCCGCAAAAAGAATCTGGGCTAGCTCCCTCTGGTTCTTCCGGTTTTCCCTCACCCTGTGTTCTCTATCTTCCTTCCTGATCTTCTCAGCTAATTCCCTTTCCTCCCGTCGAATTCGTTCTTCCCTTTCTTCTGGGGTCTCCCTATTATTAAATACCTTTTCAGCTGCTTTCAGTAAATCCTGTATCATCTGTTCTCCCAATCCCTCTGTCTTTTGTAATTTCTTCCTAATATCTGGGGCTGCCTGATTTACAAACGCTAACAGAACTGCAGCGCGTGACTCCTCAGCCTGGGGATCCATAGGCGTATATTGCCTGAAAGCTTCCATCAGCCTCTCTAGGAAGGCTGCCGGGCTTTCAGTGGGCTCTTGCCTTACTAAATTTACCTTTGCCAAATTTGTCAGCTTTTTTGCTGCAGCCCGCAGGCCAGCCATTAGAGTCTGGCGGTACACTCGAAGACGCTCCCTACCTTCAGCTCGCTCAAAATCCCAGTTAGGCCGCAGCAGAGGAAATCCCTCGTCCACGAGATGAGGCTGGGCGGTTGGCCTCCCATCGGCCCCCGGGACCCGTTTCCGTGCCTCTGCCAGAATCCGCTCCCATTCTTCTGTGGTGAAGAGCACCTGCAACAGCTGCTGACAATCGTCCCAGGTGGGGTTGTGAGTGAACAAAATGGAATCTAAGAGGTCAATGAGGCCTTGGGGTTTCTCTGAGAAAGGAGGGTTCTGGGTTTTCCAATTGTACAGGTCACTCGTGGAAAAGGGCCAGTACTGATAGGTTCGCTCTCCATCCGGGTTAGCTGGTCCCACTCGGATGGGGAGCGCCTGAACAGTGGATGAAGGTGACTCTGGGTCCCCAGGGTCTTGCCCACCCCTATCTCCCCTAGTTCTCCCCCGGGTCCCCAATGCTGGTCCCCCCTCATGGTCGGTTCCCGTTGGCCCTCCTAGTCCTCTCAGTTCACCCATAGGAGCTTCTCTCCTCGGAGGGAATTGCAAGGGGTGCACATATGGCGGAGGCCTCATCTCAGTTTCTAGATCTATCAGGTTTGGATAAGATGATTCCTGAAAGACTAGTTTTGGGTCCTCTTTCTTTTTGGTTTTCTCCGGGGGGGTCTTCATCACCAGGACCTGTGAATTAGAAGAGCTAGGAGGTTTGTGAATGAAAGGTTTTGACCACTTAGGCGGATCTTCCACTAGATCCTGCCAAATCATGACATAGGGGACCTGATCCGGATGGCCCCAGGGATCCGGAGCCATAATCTTCTCCTTCACAGCCTGTATGGTGGACGGTTGAAAGGTGCCTTCTGGAGGCCATCCAACCTGGAAGGCGGGCCACTCTGAAGAGCAAAAGGTTATTAATTTACTTTTCTTGACTAGCAAAGACAAATCATGGGCCCTGGCCCTGACATCCGAAAAATGGTCAGTCATGAGAGAAAGTGGGGTAGATTCCCCCGACCCATGGTAGAAAAAGGGGAGAAGGAGAATAAGTCAGAAGAGAGAGAAGAGAATGATGCACCAGAAGAGAACGAGACCAGAGACAATGCCGGCACACACACAAACACAGAGAGCCGAAGACAAACACACGGACAGACAAACGTTGGCCGACAACACAGCGCTGGGTTTTCGGGCCCCCTGAGTTTTCTTGCCTCCCGGTACTAAGTTCACCTTACCGAATGGTGTCCACTGTTCACCAGACTCAGGATCAGGAGAGGAACTCTCCTTCCCGCAGAGCCGGCAGCCTTCCAGTGCGCTTGCTGGCCTCGGTCTTGCGCCAGCTGGAACGTCCAGTCCATTCCCAACCCTCTATAGAAAGCTTTCTCCTGTGCCAGATACCTTCCTGCTTCACAGCAGGGCCTCAGATTTACACTGGACTTTCCTGTCCTGCCTGAGCACCAGTGCTATTATCTATCCTTCCCCTCTGTCCTGGAAGTGTTCTCTTCCCCCGGTCAAGGGATCCCAGACGAGCCCCCAAATGTTATGCCTGATGTCCGAATCCCCGAGCAGGAAGAGAGAAGGCCTCCAAGACAATGCAACTCGCAAAAAGGGAAGTTTATTGCTGACTCGAGTCAGGGCTCCTGCCGCATCCAACGCAGTGGTGTGGGGTCAGAGAGTCCCGAGCCCAAGCTGTTACACAAATTTATAGGGTGAGCACACACCGTTGGTAGTTGTTTTAAGCGGATTGGTTACAAGTTTGCAAAGCAATTTCATTGGTCAAACACACTCAAAACTTTCACGCGCGTGGGACTTTCCTGGGGATTTCCGCCCCGTTCCTAATTGGCAAACAGCGGTAAGTGTTAAGCTGATTGGTTGTATCCAGGTGGCCTGATAATCTTACCGCCCAGAAGTAGGAAGGCCTACTCCTAATCTAAGCTGCCTGCCATGGCGTTACTTCTGCTCGCCTCACACTCTGGGGCATATGGGATCCTCCAGGACCAAGGACTGACCTCTATCCCCTGCATTAGCAAATGGAGTCCCACTCACTGCACCACTAAGGAAGTCCTGATTTACAAATGTGTGCTAATTTCTGCTGTATAGCAAAGTGACTCAGTTATTCATATACATATATATATTCTTTTTTATGTTCTTTTCCATTATGGTTTATTCATCACAGGGTAGTTTTTGCTTGTTGGACTATAACTTCTTTACAATGTTGTGTAAGTCTTTGCTATACAGTCAGTGAATCTCTGCTGCTCACTGCCTTATTTTCTCTCTCCCTCAGTCACTTATGGTCTTATTTTTTCCTGAATAGCTACTCTCCCCTTTCTACATGGAAACACTCAGAATTCTCCTATAATCTGTGATTTATCAAATTTCACTTTAAAGTGTCAAGGTGTAGATTTTTCCCTTCCCTATTCATTAGGCACATTCAATCTGAATTTTTTTTTTTTTTAAATTTTGGGAAGTTTATTGTCATTCTTTTCTCAAATATTTCCTCTCCTCCATATGTTCTTTTCTTCTGGGACTCCTATGTGCCACACGTTGGCATTTCTACTTCTTTCTTTCTTGTTCTTTGTTATTATTATTATTTTTATCTCTTTATCCTTTCCTGTTCTCTTCAGAATGAATTCCTCAATCACACCTTCCAGGTTACTAATTTCTTCCTTAGTTGTATCTATCCTGCTACTTACTCTTGTGTTCTTCATTTCAACTCTTCCATTTTTCACTCTTACTGAAGATGAAAAGTTAAAAATTTACATAATCTCCTTCTGCCTCTGTAACTCAGCTTGCTTCTTGCAAAGTCTAGATCACATAGGTCATGTAGTCCCAGAAAGTGGGGACTTGCAATACGAGGAACTGGAGTTTATCTCACTCACCCTTGTCCTGCTCTTTGCAATCGCCCAGCCCCTGCAAACCTGCTTAATCATGCCTGGCATGATTAAGGCCAGGCATCCCCCTCCTCATCTTGACTGCTGTTCCCACACGTGCAAAACCCCTTAGTTTAAACCAGCCTATTAACGGCTAGTGTTGCCCACTACAGTCTTTCTATAAAAACTCTGTAATCCCTTTGCTCGGGGCTCAGAGCTTGGAGTCCTAACTCCTCCAGGCCTGCCGGCGTAATAAACATGAGTTCTCCAACTCTCCAAGTGTGGCGCTTGATTCCTCGAGTACTGGTTTCTGCAACAGTATTGGGACTTTTTAATGACTTCTGCTTGATCTTGCTTCTCATTATTGATGTTCCTCCATATCTCTCTGAGGATACTAGGTTTGTTTTCACTGTTTAGACCCCTGTGGGTATCTGCTTCCTAGGGCTGGAGAGAATGCAGTTCTTAAAACGTATCGATTCCTCTATCTGATCATATTCTACAGGGAAGGCAAAGATGAGATGTTTGTTTAGGTCCCTTCTCATAAGTATAAAGACAGAGGAAGAATGAACCCTCTTATTTGCATCACTCCCATCAGACTGCTGTATTCAGGAATTCACTTTAATTCTTTGAAAGAAGTCCCACTTGGAGGAAACGGGCTTCTTCATCTGGTACTCACCAGCCCTGCAGATTTGGAGGGGAAGTGAGTGGGTAAAAGACTGATGCCCAGGGGTAGCCAGGCACCCACCATTTCCATCAGCCTCTTGCCATCAGCAGGACTGTTTCTTGCCTTGGATTATTCGTCAGTAGCCCCTGGGCAGTCTGTGTTGTTGCTGTCAATTCTGACTGCAGTGGCCCTGGGGAGATAAAAACTCTCCCAGGGCAGAAGCAGGAAGTCATTTATCTCCCACCTGGCTCCCGCTGCCTTGCAGCTGCCTTTAACCCCAGGCCAGCCCCACTCTCACTCCACCACAGGGCTTCTCTGCCTTTCTGCTTCGCTCCTCAGATCTCTACTTCTGTCTCACTCCTCCACTTTCTCTGGTGCACATTTTGAAGAGAAAGCCAGAAACTCAACTTGTCAAATTCTGAAAGCCCTCTTTTCCTAATTTTTCTACCATAAATATATATTACTTGCTATTTTTCAAGATTATGCAGAAAGACAGTCTGTGCCTTTTTGTCTTCATTAAGAAGGAAGAAGAAAGGAAAAGAGGAAATGGTGATTAAACTCGTATAGTGTATCAGACGGGTAGTTTAGTGGATAATGTCTGGAACCATGAGGCATAATCACAGGTAAAATACACTGTTTCCAGTTGGATCTGCAACATCTGTATCCAGGCAGACATCAACATTACTTAGTGTCATCATGTCTAAGAGAAGCCGTCCATATGGGTGTTAGTGATTAGAGCATATGCATTAGCAAAGCAGTGAATAAATTCATTTACATTGATCTCCTACTATCTGTAAACCCCAAAGATAAAATCTGAGTGGAATAAATCAGAATTTCTAGCATTTGCATTTCGTTCGTTCTTGTAATTATTTCTCTTTGTTGATATTTTCTATTCGATGTGGCATTGCCTTCATACCTTCCTTCACTTTTTAAATCATGGTTTCCTTTCGTTCTTGGAATATACTTATAGTGGTTACTTTGCAATATTTTCTTAAATCAGCATCTGGTAGTTCTTACAGGCAATTTTGGTTGCCTGCTTTTTTCTAGTATATGAGTCAGATTTCCAGTTTCCTTGCCATGTCTCATTGTTTTTATTGGAAACTGGTCATTTTAGATAATATGTTGTACCAACTCTGGGTACTTTTCCTACCTTCCAAGACTTGTTATTTTCTTATTTGTTTGCTTAGTGACTGGCTGGATTACTTTAGTGAAGCACATTTCCTTTCACAGAAGGAAGACTCTGATGCTGATTCTCAGAGGGTACAGCCTTGGATGTGCTCACAGCCACCCTCGGATGACAAAGGTTTTATGGGGTTCCCTTTGACTGCCTCTTCCCACTCATTGCTGGCTGATTGCTCTGTTGTTCTCAGCAGTGCCCTGGGGCATAAATTACTCCTTGGACTGTTCAATCACATTTGGGACAACGAGTCAAACCCCCACCATTTTCAGCAGTGTCTTGCTCAACAAGGTAGGCCCTGCCTTTCACCAGTGCGGTGGGAAAAAGGCAGTCAGCAATTCTTGGCAATACAGGAAGTCAAACGAATCTTCAACCTTCGAAATTTCAAAGATGCGAATGTGCCCTATGTGCCAGGTGTTGTGCTGTACTGCTGCATTTTTCAAGGTGAAAGTGTTAGTTGGTTGGTCACGTTTGGCTGTTTGTGACCTCATGGACTGTAGCCCGCCAGGCTCCTCCGTCCATGGACTCCCCAGGCAGGAATACTGGAGTGTGCTGCCATCCCCTTCTCCAGGGCATCTTTCCAACCCAAGCAAGGAATGTGAATCTCTGGAAAGGCAGGCACATTCTCTACTGTCTGAACCACTAGATGGTTAAAAATGTTTTCTTTATTTTTGTGTTTGTTTTTTTATGTATTATTTGTGTGAAAAGTATTATAAACCTATTACAGCACAGTACTATAAAGCCAATTGTGTTAGTCGAGTGCTTAGGCTAATTTTGTTGAACTTATGAACAAACTGGACTTATGAACTCGAACTCGGTATGGAATTCATATGTAGGGGACTTAATGTAGTCACCCAGAACTTAATCAAAACAGATAGATAGGGACAAGATGGCAAATCCTGAAGTCCTATCCCTCCAAAGAGAAGCCAGAATTTCAAGGCAGGAGCTCTGCGATCTCAGCTGCACCAGCTTGGAGTAGAGTTTCTATCTCCCTGAGAAGAAAGGGGAGATGGGTAAGAGTCTTGATTTAAGTACTACATATTTTCATTTCTCTTATCAAGTCTAACAGATTTTCTTTAATATTTTTTTTTTACTTGCTGCATGCCATTAAGGATATTTTCAAGGACTTTAAATGAGTAGGGTTTTAAAAATTATTTTCACCTGTTTCACACGGAAGAGTGGGTCAGTGCAACTCCTCACACTGTCATGCCAAACTCTTCAGACTTCTTAATTCTTCATTCAGTTCAGTTCAGTCACTCAGTCCTGTCCGACTCTTTGTGACCCCATGAACCACAGCATGCCAGGCCTCCCTGTCCATCACCAACTCCTGGAGTCCACCCAAACCCATGTCCATTGAGTTGGTAATGCCATCCAACCATCTCATCCTCTGTCGTCCCCTTCTCCTCCTGCCCTCAATCTTTCCCAGCATCAGGGTCTTTTCCAATGAGTCAACTCTTCGCATCAGGTGGCCAAAGTATTGGAGTTTTAGCTTCAACATCACTCCCTCCAATTAACACCCAGGATTGATCTCTTTTAGGGTGGACTGGTTGGATCTCCTTGCAGTCCAAGGGACTCTCAAGAGTCTTCTCCAACACTAACAGTTCAAAAACATCAACTCTTCGGCACTGAGCTTTCTTTATAGTCCAACTCTCACATCCATACATGACCATTGGAAAAACCACAGTCTTGACTAGATGGACCTTTGTTGGCAAAATAATGTCTCTGCTTTTTACTATGCTATCTAGGTTGGTCATAACTTTCCTTCCAAGGAGTAAGTGTCTTTTAATTTCATGGCTGCAATCCCCATTTGCTGTGATTTTGGAGCCCAGAAAAATAAAATCTGACACTGTTTCTACTCTTTCCCTGTCTATTTGCCATGAAGTGATGGGACCGGATGCCATGATCTGTTTTCTGAATGTTGAGTTTTAAGCCAACTTTTTCACTCTCCTCTTTCACTTTCATCAAGAGGCTTTTTAGTTCTTCTTCACTTTCTGCCATAAGGGTGGTGTCATCTGCATATCTGAGGTTATTGATATTTCTCCCGGCAATCTTGATTCCAGCTTGTGCTTCCTCCAGCCCAGCGTTTCTCATGATGTACTCTGCATATAAGTAAAATAAGCGGATGACAGTATACAGCCTTGACGTACTCCTTTTCCTATTTGGAACCAGTCTATTGTTCTATGTCCAGTTCAAACTGTTGCTTTCTGAACTGCTCGGCTGAATTATTTGGTGAGTTTTCAATAATCTTAATTTATTCTACTCACGTAAATTCGATGCTTGGAATACACAGTCAGAAAACTAGAAACTGGATCAAGAGGCAAAGATAAAAGAGACAAGAATAAACTCCTAGGTACTATCTTCCTGCTACTATTTTCAACTTCAAGATTAAGAATAAGTGATGGGTAAATTAGTCAACATGAACTGCCTGTACATTTTTCTAAACTGTATAATAGTTTCTTCTTGAAGAGATAAATTTCAGGACTTCTCTGGAGAGTCAGTGGTTAAGACTTCACCTTCCAATGCAGGAGGTGCAGATTTGATCCCGAGTTGGGGAGCTAAGATCACTCATGCCATGTTGCCAGAAAAATCAAAATGTAAAACTGAAGCAATATGTAACAAACTCAGTAAAAACTTTAAAAATGGCTCACATCAAAAAAAAAATTCTTAGAGATAAATTTCAAACAGACAAGATCAAGGGTAAGGAGTAACAATTGGTTTCACTGTTTAGATCTTTAAAATGTTTCTGTGTGTGTGCGTGTGTGTGTGTGCGCTCAGTCACGTCCAACGCTTTTGTGACGCCATGAGCTATAGCCTACCAGGCTGCTCTATCCACAGGATGTTTCCAGGCAAGAATGCTGGAGTGGGCTGCTATCTCCTCCTCCAGACGACCTTCCCAAGCCCGGGACTGAACTCACATCTTCTGTGTCTCCTGCATTGGCAGGCAGAGCCTTTCCCTCTGAGCCACCTGAGTCCACCCCTCCACTTGTTTCTGTGAGCCAGGAAAAGTTAGAGTTCAGAGTTCCCAAAAACACCTTCTAATTTCTGCCTCAGCTGTATTCATTAAGCACTCTGGAGAATGAGCAGTTAATCTGAAGCCTGACTTCTTAAAGAATGAAATTTCTTCCTTTCTCTGGAGTCAGGTTGCCCAGGGCAGTCTCCAGTCAAAACTCGTCATCTCTTGTCCACCACTGAGGTCCTGTGTGCCCTTAAGTAGCATATTTAACTGCTTCATTTCTCTTATTTTAGATAATCTCAAATGTCTGACAGGAAGGATTTGTGTCTTTGCTGTCAGCTGTCATATGTTTTATAAAGAAAAATAATGTCTCCTGAACTTTGTTAATTTATGCAGCTTTTCATTTCATTATTCTTCTGTAACTGGGTACTAATAATGAACATCTTTTTTCCCAAAATCTTAAATTTCTGTCAGTGAAGATTCATAAATCCCCTTGAACAGCATATAAACAGTTCCTTAATTTGTCATTTTACCTTTGCAATTCCACAAAAAGTTTTACCCACAGATTTCCCTTCTAGTACATGCAAGGTGTAGTTAGAAGTGTTTGAAAGATAAGCCATAAGCATTTGGCCATGTATTAAGTTGGTATTTGAAAATTAGAAATACTTGGCTTACGAGGAGATGGATGAGGAATATAAGGCATTCAAGCAGAAACAGAAGCAGAAGCAGAAGAAACTCAAGGAATAAAAAGCAAAGACCCCCTGGCCACAGGTGAAATTAAGAAATCTGGCAAAATGTAAGCTATTCCTTGTGCCTGAGGCAAAAGTGATCCTTCACTCCATTCTTGTTTAAACACTGGATTCCCTGCTATAACATCTGTTGTTGCCACTATCGCTAGAATGAAGTGTTGTCTTGGAATCTACTGCACATTTAAGAATAAACTTTTGTAAAAAAAAAAAAAATACACTGCCTCATCTTAGGTTCTTTTCGGCCATCTCTACCATAGCTATGAGATCTCCATAAACCCAGTCCAGAATCCTGTCAAAGTGTGTCCTTAAGTCTTTGCTCTATCCTGAGTTCTGTACCACTGGAATTAAATCAACTCATTTGAAATGACAAAAAAAAAAAAAGAGAGAGAGAGAGAGAAATGCTTGGTTTAGAAACAAACAAACAAAAAAAAAAAACAACATGAAACATGAATAACACAAATTGATTTGAAACACAGTTTATCTTAACAATGTCATTAACATCCAAAGCTAATGATATATTTGTGCCACTTGGGGTGTTTCTCCAAAAATTAAAAATGCCTTCACCACAAGCTCATTACTTCCACCCAGTCCATCTCCTGGCACTGATGTGGACTTCTCAAATGATTGTTAACATTTGTTGGGTGCTTACTCTGTTTCAAGTATTGGTCTAAGTGCTTTGTGTGCATTAAGTTACACGTTCCCATCCTTCAAGACAAGCGCTATTATCCTTTATCCTTCCCTTTTTACAGATCACTGTAAATGTAAACTGGCTCCAGCGTCCATGCTCTTAAACAGTGAAATACAGCACTTCATAAAATAATTTCTAACTGCGGTTGAGGGCACCTATAAACACAAGAGAGGAAAGCTCAGGGAACTTCCCCCCTTGATATCTAACCTGAGTATGGAAATTTGAAAGTTTCCAATAAATATCAACTCCAGTTCCTAAGTTTTTCACCAGTTGAGACATAAAATGAAAGTATAAGGCAGATGGGAAGAGAGATAAGATATTACCTTTATTACTGGCTCCCACCTGTAGGGCAAGACTTGGAGTTCAGCAGAACTGCACACCTCTCACCAGCAGACTCTAAGTGTGGTGCCTGGATCTGTAGAACTCCATGCATGGTGCCTGCCTCTGCAGAGCCCAGGTATGAGGTAGGCATCTGTAAGTCTCCACAAGTGGTGCCCACATCAGTAAAACCTGCAGTCTGGAGGAGCAGATCAGGACACAGCTTTGTGAGGAGGCCAGCTCCCAAGGAGAAAAGAAGAGAAGAGTCTAGAAAGAAGATTCCTTCATCTGGTTTTTCCTTCCAAACTCGGCAATCAAATGGACACTCCTCCTCCTAATATTATTTGGGCCAGTCATTCGAAGTTTAACAATATCCCAGTGTTTTTCACAGTTTCACAACCTGTAATCTCAGACTCTCACTGAAAGTGCAATTTATGAGATTGTTAACAAAAGAATGCCGCCTTCCTCTCTGTAGTTAGTGATGAAAATAGAATCTCCAGTTCAGATCGCCATCGTTAGGGTGTTCTATGCTCTGTGACATAAAGTCCATGTTCTTGATTCCTTTTTATGTAATTTTTCCCTGTGAGAACAGGGGCCTCAGCAAACTGAACTCCTCATTCCAAGATGTGTTTTCTTGCAGCCTGGCAAAAGAGAATAAACTTAGACTTTGGAGCTCTGAATTAAATTCCACCTGTGCAAGTTTCTAAGCCAAATTTGAACATATTGTATAACCTCTCTGAATCAGTTTTTTCATGAGTAAAGTGCAGGAAATAACAATAAAAAGCAAATCTCAAAGGGCAACCCTTATAGGATCAGAAGAGAGAAGTTTTGGAAAGTAAGAAACCCCATATAAATATGTCAACCATTACCTACCCCTGAATAGCATAAACAATTATTACTGGTTTTGTTGCAATTGAATTTATAATAATTTTATTCAGTATTGCCAGTTTTAGGAATACTCCTGGCCAGATCACATTTCTTAAGTATAATCATGGCATCTAGAAATATTATCTGTTATTAGAAGAGGATGAGATGGTTATATAGCATCGATGATTCAATAGACATGAATTTGAGCAAACTCTGGAAGATTGTGGCGTACAGAGCAGCCTGGTACGCTGCAGTCCATGAGGTTACAAAGTGTCAGATACAACTTAGCAACTGAACAATAACATTAGAAATGAAAATAACAGGAAGTGAATAAAAGTTTCATGTTGACCAGCACACCCTAAATAATTAATCTGAAGTTCTCAGTTCTTAACTCTTACCCAATTGAACTGTGTGACATTTAAAGAAATTGTCTTTATCAAGTCTTAATATGTAGGAGATTTTTTACAACTGAATTTCTGTAGGAGATGGACACAGCGCAATTTGTCTTTTCATATTGTTCAGTAGCTCAGTCGTGCAACCGCATGGACTGCAGCACGCCAGGCTTCCCTGTACTTCACTATCTCTTTTCATATATTCAAGTTTATTTGGTCTAAGAGGTGCTCTTTTCTTATATTTTAAAGGAAAGAGCAAAAAGAGGAGAATGTTTTTGTCTGTCACTCATAATATTTATTTTTACCAGATTACAGTCTTATTTGGTAGAGAATGCCATGCATAAAGAGCCAAATGTTGAACGATTAATTGCTCCATTCCTGTAGGATCATTTTACTTCCACAGTTAGCACAGCAGTTCTTCTGAGATCACCCTAATTGGCATTTAATTCTAGGTTGAAAGCACAAAATGTTCTCTCAAGCCATCCCTCCTCATTGCGAGTCTCATTTTTGAAAGCCAAAATGAAAGATCCTAACACCCAATTTTTATGGCATACCGAGAGAAAGGAACTGTCAGATGCCCAACTTGTCACTATACCAGAGGGAAATGTAACTTGTTCAAGTGAACCAACCAAAATGGAAATCTGCATATTGTATAGCAGTTTATCACATAGAAACCCAACCGCTCCACAGTAAATCCAAACTGTATAGTCTGCAATTTGCTAGTCTGCAAACAAGATGGAACACTACTATCAAGCTATTCTCTTCAATATACTCTCCAAAAACGCCGGGAAAACACAGCTTCCTGTGGTCTGTATTTCTTCTCCCCATGCAAGTCTGAAGAGAAGGGATTTGGCCACCACAGGTCCTTATCTTGTTCAATAGACACTGGCCCTTGGCTGCCCAATAACCTACTGCTTCTCCATGGAGAATCAGTCATTCAGAGCAAATCTACTTTGTCCTCCAGCCTTTCACATATTTGAAAATCACCATCATGTAGCCTGCGGAGGTCTCTTCGCCTGTATGAACTTGCCAGTTTCTTTTTGCAGAATGCTCTAGACTTCCTTCACCATTTTTTTTTCTGCCTTCAGGACCTTGTTAAATGTGTCAGTGTTAAAGTGTGTTACAAACAGTGCTGCGATGAACATTGGGGTACATGTGTCTCTTTCAGATCTGGTTTCCTCGGTGTGTATGTTGAAACAAGTATTCTATCAAGGGTGAAACAGATCACCATCCCAGGTTGGATGCATGAGACAAGTGCTCAGGGCTGGTGCACTGGGAAGACCCAGAGGAATGGGATGGGGAGGGAGGCGGGAGGGGGGATCGGGATGGGGAACACATGTAAATCCATGGCTGATTCATGTCAATGTATGGCAAAAACCACTACAATATTGTAAAGTAATTAGCCTCCAAATAATAAAAATAAATGGAAAAAAAATTTTTTAATTAAAAAATAAAAAATAAAATTAAGTGTGTTACAAAAGAAGTTAAGACAATGCTTCAGGCGTGATCTGGTCATCGAGGGCTATAATGACAATAAAATCTCCTTTGCTTGAGGCATCATATTTGTATTATTCTAATTAGAGTATTTTAGCATCTTTATGCCATATCCCACTATTGACTTGTGTAAAGCTTAATGTCAATTAAAGCTCTTATTCCAATTCTTATTCTTATAGATTTTAAGTCAAACAGCCACCGTTAAGCTTTCGTGCTATTGGAGGCGGGTAAGGCGTAGATTTGTTCTGCTTTATTCTTTCCTGTGAGCATGTTAAGGCGCTTCAGTCATGTCCAACTCTTTGCAGCCCCGTGGACTATAGCCCCCTCGAGGCTCCTCTCTCCTTGGGACTCTCCAGGCAAGAATACTGGAGAGGGTTACCGTGCCCTCCTCCAGGGGATCTTCCCAACCCAGGGATCGTACTTGTATCTCTTATGTCTCCTGCATTGGCAGGCAGGTTCCTTACTACTAGCACCTCCTGGGAAGACTTATTCTTTCTTAGACCTAAATGAAAGCTTTTATGTTCATTCTTATTAACTTTCATCTTTTCTGAAATACCCATAAATCTGTAAAGTTAGAGTCCCTGTCTGCCTGACTACTGAATTCCCCTTTAATTCTTGGCATATAATAAACACCTAATATATTTTTTAAAGAAAACAAATGCTTGAATAGATAGATCTGTTCCATTGTCCCATGCTACTAAGATCTTTTGGGATTCCAGTTTTAGTAGCCAATATATTAATATTATCTTTTATTCCAAATTATGTCATCCACAGATCTGATCAATATTCTCTCTACATTCTCATTGAAGTCATTCATTCAAAAACTCCACCCTCTGTTTGGTCAAGATCAGAGCCCTCTGATGCATTTTTAGAGACTTCCTCCAAGTCAATGTAGGCCTGTTAATTAAGAGACTAAAATGAGAGAAATGAGATTGCTCTTTGACATCTAAGCCATTAATCAATACCTACATGCAGAGCAGGGATAGCAAAGCCACCTTAAAAAACAAGCCATTCACCCAGGCCTGTATGATTTGTCCAAAACCTGATTGAAGGTACTATCTTGTCTTAAGAACATGTCAGCCACAAGTGATTGGGAGAAAGAGCAACAGTATTGAAAATCCAATCCAGTCTTGGTCTAGAGAGCAAGGACTAGTAAGGTCAACTACAGGATGTCTGCTCTGCAGATGGACAACACAAGGCTTTGAGACCCTGAAGCCAGTAAACGCTGGAACCATTCAACTAACTCCACCTGCTCTGATTTCATTATCACCAAGCTGTCTGCCAGCTCCCTGGTCACTGTGTGACTTTGGGTAACTCATACCAAGGTTGTGTTACTTTGCTTCCCATCTGTAAAACAGCGATGCTCATCACAGCCACTTTGTAGGGGGTTGGCGGGTTGATGGAATAAATACCCATAAGTCTGGCTGTAAGTGCCTATGTGTGTTCTCAACCGTATACAATGTGTTGTGACCCCATGCCCACCAGCTCCTCTGTCCAAGGGATTTCCCAGGCAAGAATACTGGAGTGGGTTGTCATTTTCTTCTCCAGAGGATCTTCTCGACCCAGGGATCAAACCTACATCTCCGGCATTGCAAGCAAATTATTTACCACTGTGCCATCTGGGAATCCCCTAGCTACAAGTACCCCTCAGTAAATATTAGCTATGGAAGGGAGAAAGAGCATGCGTTAAACTTGAAGAGCTTTGTTCACATGAAGCAGACTCTTCTGGTTAGAAGTGAGATGCAAGAAATAGCACATTTAGGAGTTTCTTAGCCTGCATGTTTGAGTCTTCTGAGAACCCAGAGAACAGGGTCTTCTTGGCAGCCCCTACCCATAATGGGCACCTTTCTTTGCAAATTTCTACAGAGTATAGTTTTTGTGTAGTATAGATTTTGTGTTTTGCCCCAATCTGAGAGTTTTTGTATTGTTGATGGGGGTTTTACTCATTCACACCAATTATCAAAATTAATCATCTGATATTAATTATATGAGCTTATTTGATTTTTCTTACTATATTTTAGCTTTATCTTTTGCCATAAGAATCACGATTTCCTTATTTATGTTCATCTTCAAGTGATATAAAATAGAAATGATACATTTTTAACTCCCATTTGGGTTTCTTTGGGGATAACTGGGGGATAAAGGGGAGGGATCTGGTTTTTTCAGCCTTAAACAAGGAGAGACCTCCCGGAGCCAGATGTTTGCTAACACACAGGTGGGAAGCTCCCCCTTGGTGCCCACTGACACCGGCTTGTTGGTAGAACTCCAGAGCGGCTCTCATCTTCCTCTGTACAAGCGGTGCAAGACAAAGAACCGTGAGTGCTTGCAGTCCTCATCTCTGCCTGTTGCTGGCCTTCATCCCAGCGGCAGTGTTTCCTGTTTCCCTGTTGACCAGATTGCAGTATCAGTCTGAGGTTTCCACAGAAATGCAGGACAAGCAGAGGAAAGCAGGGAGGGGCTAGTACGGAATGGTTCTGGAATTTAAAAAGCAACCCATGTGTAGGAAGGGGTAACTTCCTTCCTCTAGCTTGTGGAGACACTCTATCTTTGAGGCAGGAATACCAAGAAGGCCCTACCATCCCCCTGACTTCTACCGCAGCACCCAGGCCTGCTTCAGGGGGTGGAATACTGCTCAAGGCCCAACAGATGATCAGTCACACACTCAGCCTCCAGCACAGCTAGATTTTCTCATCTTTCTTTCATTGCAGTAGCAAGATAAGGAAGGAAGTCAGGCACATCTAGTCAGTGGTCAAATTCCTTTCTGATGTCTGCAATTTCTGAGGCTACTGTATCGTGAACATAGATTAGTCCCTGTGTTGTTCCATAAGCCCATGAAAACAGCATGACATAGTGGCAAAAAGCATAGATTTTGGAATTAGACGGGAACTGGCTCCAATTCCAGGCACTAAAATGTGTGACCTCTAACACCTCAGGTCCCTCCTACAAGGCTCAGTTCTCCATCTGTAAATCGGGCCTAGTAACGCCTAACTCAGTATTTCTGCAAGTAATAAAGAGAACATGCATATATAAGGGGTTATAGTTTAAAGTCACTCAAAAAATATATTTATCAAGGTTTCTTCAACATCCTCTGAGTAGTTTAGGGGTCCCCAGCATCCTCTTTCTAGTCAGCAAGAGGTCTGGGAAGGATGTGGGGTAGCAGAGCCCAGCCCTCCTGCCCGCCTCCCCAGTCAAAGCAGCTCTGCCTCTATGCGACAGCCCTTCTAAAGAAAAATCTCTACTTAAAACAAATGTTAACATCACAGCTGGACAACCCAAAGACTCACAAAGACTGAAAACTGAGAAACACCTGGGTGCTTTATTACTTGCGAAACAACCTGTGTATTCACCCTGGTGATCTCTCCTGGCAGTCCTTCAGCCACAAGGAAAGGACGACTCCCTTCTTCCTCAATTTCTATGCAGCGGTTAAGCTCAAAGCCCAGATATCAGTTACTCTATCACTTTACTTATTTATATTCAATCTTTTAAATCTATCTTTTCCTAGAAAATTTAAAAATATATATAAAGAAAACATTTTAAGGTTATTCTTGATCTTCCCATCTGGACATAAACAATACAATGATTTTTACAGGGATTTATGCATAGATTTTGGTTTTATTTTTTAATCAAGCTGTGCTTGCACAACTTAGACGATTGTTGTACTCATCTGTTTTCATATGACGTCCTGAACATTTTTCTGTCTCCATGTCCCTTTTAAATGGCGGTGTAATGTTCCATCCACGGGGGGTCCTATGGTTGACTCAGTCGTTCCCGTATGCATGCACATCAAGTTTGCTTCTGGGAGCTCCCTGGTGGTGTAACGTTTACAACTGGGTGCTTTGGCTGCTGTGACCTGGCTTCAGTCCCTAGTTAGGAAACAGATCCCACGAGCCTCACATCACAGCCAAAAAAACAGAAAGAAAGATTGCTTGTAACTTTCTTACATTTATCATGATAAGAATCCCCGGGTTGATTCCTGGCCCTGGTTCAATCCCTGGGTCAGGACAATCCTCTGGAAAAGGGATACACTACCCACTCCAGTATTCTTGGGCATCCCTGGAGCCTCAGTTGGTGAAGAATCTGCCTGCAGTGTGGAAACTGGCTTCAATCCCAGGGTTGTGAAGATCCCCTGGAGAAGGGCATGGTAACCCGCTCCAGGATTCTTACCTGGAGAATCCTGTGGACAGAGAAGCCAGGCGAACTGCAGTCCATGGGGTCGCAACGGGTCCAGCAGGACTGGGGGTCCAAGCACAGCACAGCACGTGATGAGAACGCACGTGGGACTTTCTTTTAAATTATTACTTAGGGTGGTTTCTTTTATGTAAATTCTTAGAAGTAGAATCACTGCATCAAATAGCATAAGCAACTTAAAGATATAAATATCCATTGCTTTCTAAAAGACCTACATGGTAAATTTACACTAGCCCACTCCTAGTATGCCTGTGAATACTTCTTGCCCTCATTGCTTTGGTAGCCCATAATATTATATTTTCTTATGACTAGAAGTGAAACCCAAAGAATAGAAAAAACACAATCTTCAGATTTTGTTTTCATTTATAATAATGCCAACCTTTATATGCTAAAATTAGATAAAGCAAGCAAGAGTAAATTTGAATGCGGAACTTCCCTGGTGCTCAGTGGTACAGAATCTGCCTGCCAAGATCCCCAGTCCAGGAAGATCCCACACGCCGCAGAGCAACTAAGCCCATGCACCACATCTAGCCTGAGTCCTAGAGCCCGTGCTCCACAGCAAGAGAGCCTGCTCACTGAAGCTAAGGAAAAGCCACATAGCAACAAAGATCCAGCACAGCCAAAAACAAATAAATAAAATTATTTTTCAAAAAATGTAAATCTGAATGGGATTACATTGGTGGGAATTTAATTCTAACCCCCCCAGGTAGAAAGCTAATAAAGACACATCTACAACTTAAAGTAACGTCAAGTGGTTCAAGAAAAATGACCACATTATCCTCGTTACAAACTAGTGCTTTATACTCTCTTAACACTCTCTTGCATGGGAGCCTAGTGAAAAATTGGATACTCATAAGATTATGTGCAAACATTTACCTATATCCAAAGGTTATGTTTTCAAGATTCCATCTGTAAAGTCATGAAGATGTTCCGCTGGTGTACAGAATAACATATGAGCTACCTGAAATAACAACTGAAAAGTAAATGGCAAAGAACATTATTCTTTATTTCTAATGGAATGTAGGTAATCTCTAATTTTTCTCCAGAACAAAGACTCATGCCTGGTTGGCAGTTAACTGTCATAGAAGAGTAACACAACGCCTTTCACTCTAGACACGCCTTCCACAGTAAGAACACGGAAACATCAAACGTTTTTCACTCAAAGCAGTCAGGCAGACAGAAGCTGCACATTAAGGGGAAATGCACAAGAGCAGAAGCCGAGCGTTCTGCCCAAATGGTGAGGAGACGGTACCAGACGTGAACAATAGTCACTGCTGCCAGCAGCGTTCAGTAACCTCTCCAGGAGAGTTCCTCTTACGTTATTCAACTTTCATTAAATCTGTGCCACATCACATCATTGGGGCCACAGTAGTGGGACAGACAAGTAATGATATTTCACAAATATCTGTTGGTTACTTTTTAACTCTGAAAAGGTTATGAGTTGCCACTTTTTGTCTTCAATTTTAAATGAAATGAAAAGTGTAGAAATTATAAGAAAGCATAAAAAAGCTTTCATAGCCCTGTTTGTTCACAGTATGCTGTGCGGTGCTTCGTCAATCGAACTCTTTTGTGACCCCATGGACTGCAGCCCGCCAGGCTCCTCTGTCCATGGGATTCTCCAGGCAAGAATATTGGAGTGGGTTGCCTTTCCCTTCTCCAGGGAATCTTCCCAAACCAGGGACTGAACCCAGGTCTGCTGCATTGCAGGCAGATTCTTTACAATCTGAGCCACCAGGGAAATCCAAAGTATAGATTATACAATTTATTCTCTGTCCCCTAATCTTAAATTAATAGTTTTCAGTTTTGTTCACCAAAACATTTTAATCAAACAAGTAACAAAATAGACTCTTTATCCATCTTCTTTTAAAGGAACTGAAGGAAATGAAACGTCCTGAAGGCAGACCACCAAGGGGAAAACAAACAAGACAGGAAGTGATTGGGTTATTCATGAGCTGAATGATCAGACTTAGACAGACTGACAGGTAAGACCAACATTAGTTTTCTTCAACATCCCCTCCTTTCTCTTCCTTTGATTATTGATGACTTTGGAATCTTGTTCAACAGATTCTGTCCCATTTAAAGGGCTATAGATAGTTTCCTAAAAACTACAAGATAAATAATCTAAAGTCATCATTGTAGTACTTCATAGCCTTCATCATGCATTAGACCCACTGGGGAGCTTTTGAAGACAATGTCTCCTGCCAACAGAATCAGCTCTCTGCTCAGGCAGAATACTACGCCCAGGCCTCAGTATTTTTTAAGCTCCCTCAGCTTTGAGCTGTCTTGCCAGACTTGGAGTCCATGTTTCTGTGGCATAAAAAGTAATAACCTTATAAAACTCCAATTGGTCACAGATGTTTACTGTTCATATTGAAACAAAAAATGACAGGGAGGAACTAAAATGAGCATTTTAGGAAAGGGGACTTGGAGAAAACCTAATTTTATTCTCTTATTTCAAGTGTTAGCAGGGAGTCTCCTTTCCTTTAATGGGAAAATTCTAATGACTTTTGAATCACCCATGCTTGAGGTTTAATTTACCAGACCTGGTTTGTCAAGAAATCTCTTTCTCCAGGCACCTCTGGGAATCCTCAGGCAGTGCGCATGCCTTCCCCGGGCCCACATCTGCACTTTCCCCAAGTCGCTTTCCACCCCAGTCAGGCATCCGGCTCCAGACTGCTCTTTCTACTCCTCTGCCAGCTCCTCCACCCACTGCTCAGCCTTCTCCAAATAGCCCCTTAAATATATAGTTTTAAATCCCCCCTTCCCAATACAACTCAGTCTTCATTTTCTCCATTTGCAACATGCAACACAATCTCAGTGCTGATTTGGGCTTAGATGAGAACAACAATATAAAAGCATCCCATAACTGCTATTGAGGGGCCACCTCAGGGGTGCAGCCTCTCACAACCCCACCCCTTCCTCCCCTCGCTTCTCCTGGCTCCCTTGTGGCATCAACAGAAGCACCCAGTCTTTGCCATCATCCCTCTTCAACACTGATGGTCTTAGTCTGGGACATCATTCCTTGTCATTCAGGACCTCTAACCTGGACTGCAGAGTCCCTCTAGTTCTGCCAGACCTTGTTCATGCCCTTCTGTGTCCCCTTAGATGCTTCCCAGTTACTTGGGAGCAGTGGCAGACTGCAGGCTGCCGCCAACCTTCTGTGTCTAGACATTCCAGGGGGCATCTCATACTGCTGATGCTGTGCAGGGGTCTCTGAGCCTTGTTTGGTTTTAGGTCTTTACCTAGAAATCAAGCTCTGGTCCGCTAGCTTCAGATCACTAAACTTACATAGAGTTGCCCAGGGTTGGAGGTGGAGAGGGAGGCCACAGGATAGTCACTGGCACTTTATTCTTCTTGATCTCCTCTTTCTTTCTCTCCTCTCATTAGCCTGTGACTCTTAGAGCAAGAAACTGACTTGGGAATCCTCATACATCTTCCCAAATACACTGTTTAAAACATAATCTTTGATTTTTGCAGCTTAAAAGGATTTTCCTTCTACTTAATGGCTTGGTTTGTTCAAAAGTCTACTTATTTATATAAAAAAAAAAAAAAAAGTCTACTTAGAAGCTCCAAAGTCTGAATTTCTTTTCTTCTTGGACACCTGCTAAACCAATCCTACCCTGAAGAAAGTGTGCCAAGGCCCAAGCTTCCTGTAAATGGGAATAGGGAAGAGAAATCACCAGGTAAAAAGTCTCATTGGTTAGTGCCAACACATCTTTCCACACTTTGGATAAAGCAAGTACAGTCCTCCACCTACAAAAGGAGCGTGAAGGTTGAAACACACATAGGGAGATGTGGGAGATGCAGGAAAGATGTGGAGACAAGTCAGACTTGGTAGCTGGCCCCTGAAAGAGAAACCTGGGGAAGGAGATTACTCCATAAAGACGTTCAACTGAAATACAGCTGTGTGCCTCCCCTTCTATTCCCTAGGAAATCACCATTGCTACATTTTTTTATGGTGAATGCAAGCGCTGTGTTTTGCATGAGGCTGGTGTTAGGAGGGAAATGAAATAGAGCTAAGTCATACCTAAAAAATAAATTACCCTGAAGGAAAGCAATCTGCAACCATGCCAATCTGTGTGAACTCTTGGTTTCATTTATTAAGGGAGCAGGTTAGCTCATGGGAACAACACCTCTAAAGCTCCCTCCATAAAGAAACCATTTGGCTCAGATCTCCTTGATCTTAAAGAATAAGTCCATTCAAATTAATCCAACCTCAAAGGAAATTTTATTGGGGAAATAACAGAAGGATTTATTTCACAGAAGTTAAGAGTCAGCAGGACAAAGTTGGGTCTCATGAGGACTGGAATCAGGAATATGGAAAATCAAGATCTCAAGTAATTTTATCTGTTGGTTCACATTCAGGTGGCCTCTTTCCTCGTTTCTATGCCTGGAGATAAGGGAGCATGATGGATCTGGGGGACTCTGTAGTGCTATTTGACTGTAAGGCAGGGTGCCGGCTGAGGAATAGACTGAACATGAGGCTGGAGAAATAGACAAGGCTTGCCACATCTCAGGCATCCAGTCAATATATATGAAATAAAAATAAACAAGCAAACACACATATATTTTTATTATGGAATAGATGCACGATGACGGCTTTGATTTGGGAGATGCTGTGGATTATTTAAGTGCTCAGACATGTTTGGCTCTCTGCGACCCCATGGACTATAGCCTGACAGGCTTCTCTGTCCATGAAATTCTCCAGTCAAGAATACTGGAGTGGATCGTCATTTCCTATTCCAGGGGATCTTCCCAACCCAGGGTTCAACCTGTATCTCTTCTGTCTCCTGCATTGGCAGGCAGATTCTTTACCACTGCTCCCCCCCAGAGGCCCGATTACTTAAAAGCAGGAGACCAATAGGAAATTGACTGATACATTTGAAGCTCAGAAAGAAACACTTGGCTGGCAAGAGAAGTATGTATTACCAGCCTCGCACTGTAGTTTAAAAACTGAGCCAGTAAATCACTCAAGAAGGCTATGTATAGAAAAAAGGAGGCTAAGGATAGATGCCTGGGGAGACACTGGCATTTAAGGGATAAGCAAGAAAAGAAGAGCCTGAGAAGGAGAAAGGGCAAGACAATCAGAACAGCAGCAGGAAAATGGAGAGCAGGTAGCATGCACAAACAGTGGATGAGTCTTCAAGACGGGCAAGCAGAGGGACTTCCCTTGTGGTCCAGGGGCTCAGACGCCTACCTCCCTAATGCCAGAGTCCCGGGTTCAATCCCAGGTCAGAGAACTAGAACCCACAGGCCACAACTAAGAGGTCACATGCCACGATCCCTCATGGCACAACAGATGTTGACAATCCTGCGTGCAACAACTAAGAACTGCTGCAGACAAATAAATAGTAAAATGGACTTTTATAAAAAGTGAGGAGCGAGTGGAGAAAACAGACAAAGACTGCCCTGAATCAGCGACTGCGCAAGAGGCTCCGTCACTACTCTTGATGACCTTTGGTCCAGAGGTGAGCTAGGCAGAGGCCAGGGGTGCTGACCGGAGGCGTGAATGGGCTGCGGGAATACAGACAGTGGGTGGGACCACCCTGCTCTCCTTTTCACACAGTCAACTCTTCTCATCGTCACAGAAGTTCTGTGAATCAGAGATCATTATCCCTGTTTTATAGATTAAAAAAAAGACTTGGGGCAGTGTTTTTAACAATCCAATTTCCATTTCTGATAGTATAGCAGACAGATATTCTGTCTGCATACACCCCTTCCTATAGCAGAACTAAAAATGTTCATTTTATTGCTATGTTTAATGCCATCATATATGTTCACTATAAATAATTTAATATAATTCATATTATTATTTTTTTAATTTCTAAGTTCACACAGCTAAAAGAGACTTTGCCTATATTCAAACTACAATCTGTCAGACCAAAAATTCATGCTCTTTGTTGCTGAGTTGATTTGGGGGGAATTTTTTTTAACTAAAATAGTACAAGTAACAACTTAAAAATGCCAGAAAATGTCAGGATTTTCTTCTCTGGCCTTATTCCACATCATTTTCAAGTGTTAAAATCAAAACTGAACACAGTTCTGAAAGCATAATCTGAGCAACGCCAATTACAGCTGCTCCAAATGATTGCAGATCTACTCTGAGTGGTTTTTCCTATCATCTTCTCTGGAATTGAAGTTAACCAATTCCTTAATGTTCAAGGCCTCTGTAACTATAAGACTGTGCCTTCAGCTACATTGAAAGTTGATCCAAAGTTCAGCAAACTTCACTTTCTGATAATGCATACTCTCAAATCTTCTTTGTATGTTTCCAATGTCTATATACATTAGGACAGTCTAAAGCTGGCATCGGAATCCCTGAAAAATTCATTTTGGGTCAAGCTCAAGGTTTGAGGGGTTTCATGCTGATGAAAACCTTTTCTAATGAGGATGAAGAAGGAGACAGTGATCCTGACAGTAACCTTTGAGCACTCACACCCTGCCAAGGAAGATGCTGATCAGGGTATAAAAGTCACCTGGAGTGTTGGCCATGGCTCCCTCAAAATACACCCACTGTAATTAATCCAGAGCCTGCCTGGTCATGCACTGGCCCGGGAAAGGAGTCCCGGGATTTGTCAGAGACAGGCTATTGTGAGAGAGAAAAATAAATGGAAATTTTCTTTGCTGTGTTTAGGAATAATCACCTCTTGCTGTTTGCCTCTCCATTCAAGCATGAAAAGTGGCTGTCAAGAATTCCATGCCTGCTTCAGGAGGAGAATAAAGCAGGGTTTTACTCTGAGTCAGACTAACATTCAGCAGACCCCTATAGCAAAATCACTCTTCAAATTCCCCACTACGTGTTTTAAGGAAGAATACAACACTGAGAATGATCACGAAATTCTAACATCCCCATGTAGGTAGCAATCACTAACATAAGTAAGGTGTGGAATAGGTGTTTTCTAATTTTTTCAGTGAAGAGACTGAATTTATAAATGAATTTTATATACAGAAAACAAGGCTTAAAACTGTGTATATAATATCAAACTGTTGGAAAACACGCATAGAAGTGAAAGTCTATCAAATGAAAATAAATAGTATGATTATATGATAATAATAATAGGTTATTTAATTTATTTTTATAGACTACATTACATTATAGGTGATTACAAGATAATCAGTATAATTCCTGGTGCTGCATCGTATATCCTTGTTGCTTATCTATTTTATATATAGTAGTTTATATCTGTTAGTGCTAAGTCACTTCAGTATGACCTGCTCTTTGTAACCACATGGACTGTAGCCTGCCAGGCTCCTCTGTCCATAGGATTCTCCAGGCAAGAATACTGGAGTGAGTTGCCGTTTCCTTCTCCCCTTTGGCAAACACAAGTTTGTTTTCTGTGTCTGTGAGTCTGTTTCTGGTTTGTATGCATCCTCCCTTGCGGGCATTTTTCAGATTCCACATATAAGCCATATCACAGGGCACTTGTCTTTCTCTGTCAGACTTATCTCACTAAGCATAGTGTTCTCTGGGTCCATCTACATCACTGCAAATGGCAGTATTTCGTTCTTTTTACGGCTGAGTAAAACTTCATTATATATAACTGGCACAAAAACTGCAACTACGCTCCAATAAAAAAAATGAGAGTCTCTCCACTTGATCCTTCAGTTCTGTCCGGTGACTCCTTGTAGCCTAGCAGCTACGACATTAAAAGAAAGAATGAACACAGAAGTGACGCTTATGACACCACTGGTGTTTGTTAGGCCCTCAAAGGCACCGCTGTTGCTATAACAATGCAGTGATTTTATAAAAATTAGTAACTTCTGAGCCATAAATCGTGATTGGACCTTTGGGAAAGAGGGTACAGTTTTGTACTGTTAATCCTTTGCCACCTGAAGAGTTCAGTTCCTGAATGCAGAGTCTTCAGTTGTATGCCATCAAGTATTCAAAATCTGGTCATATTTTAATTGGCTTGATATTCAACTTATACTTTCTTTTATGACATTTTGTGTTTTTTAGACTATTTGATAATATTTTATCATAAAACATATTTAGGATGTTTTGTGAAGTTAAGCATTTTTCTTTAAAAAGAAAACAGTGACTTAAGAACTAAATATCAAGTTGCCTGTTCACTCCTGCACCAACATCCTATGTACAATGGTCAAGTGAGGACAGGATAATTGTAATAAAATGTCCCATTCAAAATAGATAAGAATGTAAAGTACATAGCAGTTTCTGGTTGATGAGAAAAGACTAACTCCTGCTGGGCTGCCACAGTGAAAGCCCTCAACTCTGGGAGTGCACACACTCACACCCTGACTTTGCTCTTGGAAGGTACTTTTCTGTGCTTCAGTTTCTGTGGCCGCAGACACCACCCTCTGAGATTTTTCTTTGCTCATTAACCTCCAAGGCCACATCTGAAATGGACATTTGTAGGCTCTGGATCTTTCACAGCCTTCTTTCTGCCCATGGTTGCTTTAAGGTCTCTGAACTGAAAAGTGAAACCGTTAGTCACTCAGTCATGTCCGACTCTTTGCAACCCCACGGACTGTAGCCCACCAGGCTCCTCTGTCCATGGAATTCTCCAGGTCAGAATAGTGGCGTGGGTATCCATTTGCTTCTCCAGGGGCTCTTCCTGACCCAGGGATTGAACCCTAATCAGTCCCAAACTTAGAACAAGTTTGTGCTTTTTTGGCAGTAGTTTCCCTCAAAAATTTGTGTAGGCCGTGAGCTGCTTCTAGTGAGTGGTAAGTTTCAACATCACACCCCAAATTCCTTCTCATAATTCTCAAAACTATCTTGTTTCTTAGCCTCCCCCAAACCCATGTCTATCTGCCTGTCTCTCTCTCTTAATTTGATGATGATTGCATTGAGACTATCTGAAATAATTCAACTTACTGGGAATTTAATACTGTTGACCTGAGTTATTTTGTCAAACTGAAAAGTCTTACTGATCTTTTTCAGTAAAGCCCATTTTCTCTTAAAGCTTACTATTCAAAGTCTGGAAGTAGTTGCCTTTTGCAACCTGTAAACACCTAAATATTCAGAATTTCTTCATTCGCTTAATTCTCTGCTTGAGTACTAGCCAAATTTTGCATCTCTTTATTATAATATTTTTCACAAAACAGCCAATGACTTTCATTTATGCCAGAATCACAGGGTGCTAGGCCCGTAGGAGTTGTCACAGAACTCTATGGCACAACTCCATGCCTTCCAAATTGTCACAGGTGGTATTTTTACCAAACATTTTGCCACAGCACCATAGACCTCTGCAGGCTTCCGGGTGATCATACCACCACCTGACCATCAAACCAATGATACATATTAATGGTTTGTACTGTCTCAGTATCCAACTCTGGTCCTAGCTCCCGTAAAAGGAAACCTCAGTGTACTCACAGTTTATTTCTCCCTCACATGGATTCTTAATCATGTGCTGAATCAGCATCCTTCCCTGCAGAGATTCAAGGACTCAGATGTCCTTTATCTTGTGTCTCTACCCTTCACCTGAAACCAGCAAAGTCCCAAGCTTCTGGTCAGAGGTGAGAGGTAGAGAAAGATGGCTGAGTCTTGCAGTAAGACTTGGAAGTACTCACATTCCAGAGCCCAGAACTGAGTCACCTACTGTGTACCAGAAGCTAGAGGAAATGGGTTTTGGCAGACACATGGCAGTCTCTGTCATCAACAACTCTACTGTTGCTCCCACCATATAATTAGGAGAGTACAGATCTCACCATGCTAGAAGACAGGCTGGACGATCTGGCCTATTCAGAAAGCAATGATGTTCTGTTCGGGAACCTTGGAATCTTAGATTTAGCAGTGGTTAGTGCAGAGATCAGCAAGTCTAACTCTCACATTATGTATGGTAAAATGGTGCTCAGGTGGGCATAAGGAAACAGTGGCAGGTATCAGACGAGGGCACTGGTCGCCCACTCAAGTCAGGGCTGTCTACGATATGCCTTCCTGTCCTAACTATTCCAGTATCATAAATTTACTGTAGGTTAATGAACAGAAGTGGGAATTTTGAAACTTCTTTTACGTGTAATTCTTAGTAGATATAGGAAATTAAATAGCATCTTGGAAGGCAAATGAAGTCCCTTAGTGAGAATTTCAGTGGGAATCAGGTTCTAAAAGAAATTTTTTTTTTACTCCAAAGATAAGATAAATTTGGTCTGAATATTGTTTCTCAGAATTTTTCAAACTGTTTGGACCTAGAGGATCATCCAGATTAAAGTCAAGAAAAACTATTGTTTTTTTAAAACTCAGCAAAAAATGAAATAGAGAAGTGTTGCAAAAACTTAAGGAAGCAGCAGGGGGTGATGAGTGGGACATAAGCTAGTTGTTGAGAGAAACAAGAACCAGTTGCACTCTTCCACTCTGAGCTCTTGTCCTTGGACTAAGTAATTATCCTCTCCTGTCTACAAATAACAGTTCCTTCTCGGCCTGTTTCTGGGGTTTTGATCAGGGTAAATGAGATTATGTATAAAAAAGAGATTTGCAAGTTGAAAATCAGTAACAAAGAGAATGTCATCATCTTCAAATGATCAGTAATAAATCTTCTGCTTTTGTCTTTATATCTCCATTAAAATCTATTGTAGTTTGTGCTCCTCAGAGAGCACACATGAACCTAGGTAATTTGCTGCATTAATTGTTACTCTGTTTCCATAATTACTGTTTGCTATGAAATGTTCCTAGATCCAATTTCAATGCTTTCTCTACTTATGCAATTACAGGGCAACACTATCATCAGGAGTTAGAAATACAAAACACACTTTTAGAAAGGCATTTGCAAAATACAAAATGTAGTCAGCTATCATAATTTTATTTTTTAAAATATATCAGAGCTAATTAAAGTGTGGTGAACTGACAGAAGAGAAATATTTAAGAAAGAAATCTTGGTAAAATGAATAACAGGACTGAGGAAAGATATATTTGACTACAAATGTGCAAAAGTAAAAGAAGGCGGTAATAACCTGGCAAAAAGATCAAGCACAATAATGTCTGAAATCAAGAATCTTAAGTTGATCGAGAAACTTAAACTTAATCAAGAAGCTTGTCTGACTGGGAAGTCAATGAGAAAATGATCCCTCTTGAGAACTGCTCTATATCAGGTGTCCCCAACCTCCAGGCCACAGCCCAGTACCTCCTGTCAGATCAACAGTGCATTAGATTAGAAACACAGTGTACAATAAACGTAACATGCTTGAATCATATCATCCCAAAACCGCCCCCGCCACCTCCAGTCCATGGAAAAATTGTCTTCCATGAAGACATCAGGCATCAGTCCCTGGTGCCAGAAAGACTGGGGACGGCTGCTCTATATGCAAGTGTGGTTTGGGTTTCTTATTTTCAAAGGTTGGTACAAAATCCCAAAGAAAGTATTATAGACAACTAGCCTTCACCATCAGAAGGACAGAATGCATGGTTTTAAAGGTCTGCACCTTCAACTGTAGATTTTACAGCAAAGCATAATTTACAAAATAGAAAGATGGATTCCATCTAGAGTCTGACTCAGAGGAGTTGATTCAGAACAAAGCTGATACTGACAAAAGCTTCCTTATCATTACCCAGTAAGGCAACTCCCATATGTACCCCTATTCCTACCTCTAGTCCAAAACCCCACCCAACCTGGAAGCAGGCAGGACTCTGACATCTGTCCGGATAAGACCCAGCCTCCTGCAGAACTGCTGGTTCTGGTCATGCTGGTACTCTGCAGAAACCCCTTCCCAACCTGCCTCCTTATAACTCCTTTTTCCTGGCCCCCTGGTGGCAGGGAGGCTTCCAGCTGTCCCCTTGTCAGTCCCGTGTGCGCCCATATGAGAGTGAGTCTTTTTGATAACATTACTTGGAACTCTGTACAACATTTTAAGTATTATGGTTGTCAAAGCTAGAAATAACAAGACATTCTCATGCTTTTTGCACCAAAAACATAAAGGAAAACCAGAGAGGAAAATAAACACATGGAGAGACAATTCCCTTTTCATCAGAGATTCAAATCAAATGAAAGAGTTTGGCTCAAATTTTGTTCAGAGGACATCCTGACAGTTCAGCTTTCTTCCAGTTCAATTATTTGCGGGAAATATATATATATATATACAGGCTCAGTTCTGGTTCAAACCAGTTCACTTCCTTGGAATAAAACTCAAGCATTTCTGACTGAATACAAAAGTAATGTTCAGGTTCAGTCCAAGATTTGGCAAGTGAGGATAGCTCATTCCAGTTTAATGTTTGATTCAAGTCTCTGTTTTTCAACTGTTCATTTTATCTGTATGGCTCAAAGGAGAAGAAAATATATATATTAAGAATTGCCAGAGGAGAAATAAGGACATGCCATTAATGGTTTTGAAAGGAGCCAAGAATCTCCTTAGATTCTCTGTTGTCATAGCATTTAAAGTTCATCAACCCATCTTTTCCCAGAAAACTCTTAGAATAATCCTCAACTAAATATTTGCACCATTCCTCTTCTTGCAAAGCAATCAAAAATTTCTCTAACTAGTCTTTTCTAGAAAAATTACAAGTTAGAAAAATTCAACTCTTCATTCTTTTTATGGACTAAGATTATTCACACTAATTTTATATACAGTGATATACATATAGTAATTTGACATATATACAGTCACATAGATATACACACATGTGCATCCATATATAAAGGGTAGCAGAGAAGAAGTTTAAGTTTCGATAAGAGCAAGAATTCTTGTGCAATATGAAAAATGGAAGAAAGACACAATAATAACTAAGATGTAGACTGAGTCAAAATGATGTTGAGATTAAGAATTAGAAATGTGACATTTCTTGTTTGTTATTTTTGCACCCATGACATAAAGTTTTGTTTTCCTTCCCTAATTGCATTACCTCTCAGTCATCATCACTGAGATTCATCTACTATAATCACACTGAAAATTAACAAGTATCTACTAAGCACTTCTTATCTGTAGACCACTATACCAGGAAAGGCAAATCAAACAAAAAATTGAGAAAGTAGACTCTCTCCTCAGGAAGTAATGTGTGTGAAATCACAAGCGGGAAGAAGGTAGAACAGCTATGCAGCATACTAAAAGTATGTTTTGCAAGTAGTAGTTGCTCTTGAAAAATTGTTCTTGATCCTCCCTACATTTTATCCTCACTGAACTGATAAACTGATAAAATATATTTCGGTGTAAGAAGGAGTCTATTGAAAAACCATATCTAAGAAACAAACTAAGAGTAAGACCAGCAGGAAACAAACATTACAAACTTCTGCCCAGAAATGAACTGTCCAGCAAGACCGTGGGTGAAGCTGGGCAAAGGAATCCAGAAGAAAGGATTATTTATAAACCACTCTTTCTCTGGATTTGGTGCTTGTCACTGTGGCTGGCAAAGTATTACCCAGAACTACTCCTTGTCCCCATTCCAAGACAGCTGACTTTGGACTTCCCTGATGGTCCGGTGGCTGTCTCTGCACTTCTTGCAGTGGGCCTGGGTTCGATCCCTCGTTGGGGAACTAGATCCCAGATGTGGTTCCTAAGGGTTCGTAAGCTGCAGCAAATTCTAGGACCCCGAGTGCCACAACTAAGACCTGGCGCAGCCAAAAAAATAGTAAAATAAGATAAGACAAGCTGACTTGAGACACTACCCAAGACAGCCATCAGGGTGAGAATGGGGATGATGGAGGAAGTGTGAATAACAGTGAAAGGAGTGGGTTTGCACTGAAAGAAGTCTGATTTGATTCAGTTCTCTGTGTGAATTTAAACCAGAAGTTACTCAGCTTCTCTGTGCCTCTGTTATTACTGTTCTTTCTATAAACAGCAATAATAACGCTGCAAATAACTCGAGAATTAAATACAATATTATGCCTCCCAATACGCAAACAAGGAAAGACATAAACCTTACGTCCTGTCTCTACCACTTCACACGCACAAAGGATCCTAGCTCCTAGAGAGTGTTACTAAAATCGTAGCTGCTTAATGCATGTTGGTTTCCTTTTCTCTTTTTTGCGGCCATTATTGATAAAGGCCTCCCTGGTGGCTCAGATGTTAAAGAATCCGCTTGCAATGCAGGACACCAGGTTTGATCTCTGGGTTAGGAAGTTCCCCTGGAGAAGGGAATGGCTACCCACTCCAGTATTCTTGCCTGGAGAATTCCATGGACAGAGCCTGGCAGACTACAGTCCAAGGGATCACAAAGAATCAGACATGACAGCAACTAACACTTTCACTTCACTTTCATTGATAAGGAAGATGAGAACTATTAACTTCTCTCATTTCTGACGTGCTGAGCAAACATCACAGGATTTGTTTCACAGAATAAGACTCTGGAGGGAGAAATGGGTGGTTCATAATTAGATGGCCACATTTCAGTTGAATAGTGACTTTGAACCCAAGTTTTAGAACCTGGCTCCAAATCTAAAAACCTCTTTCCGTTTCATCAGTTGGACTGTCGGGGAGATTTCATACCTCCTATCAGTTACCAGCCTTTTATTCTATGGGTTTTTCTAGCTCTTTCAAGGCAAACTTTGTTATCCCTAATTTACTTTTAATTATGTGACCTACAGAAGCAATTCCAAAATTTCAGACAAGCTTGCAACTTTACCTGAAGAAAAGAGACAGCAGGACGAGTGCTGTGTTGGCTCTCTAAGTCTCCAGCAGCCTTTAGATACCGCTTAATCTGTCCCACTGCCTTCATTCCCCAACGCAGAACCTGCAGATATTTTAGCCAGGAGAGATCAGCTCTGCAATTCTGAGTGCAAGCTCCTAGGTAGGTCCAGTGGATATTACAGTGAGCTCACATCAGAGGAATGATGACTCATTAATTTGAAGTGTTGCCATTAAATTTAACAGGATCGGTTTTCTCTAGCTATAGAAAAAAGAGAAGCTGATATTTACTTAAATGGGCTCTCAAATAAAATTGTCAGAGAGCAGACTTAAAAGGCTGTGCTTGTCGCAGGCCCACATACGCAAACCTAGAGCTTATCAGAGTAGCACCAGCCTCATCCATCAAGTCCAGAGAAGCATGTGGCCGCAGGCTCAGCACAGGAGGAGAGCCTTTTGATCTGGGATGAGCTGACTGCTGGGCTCACTCCCAGAGGCAGAAATGGAAGGCTTCCTGTCCCCTCCCTCTGCTTAAAGGGGACTCAACAGGGCTGTCTCCTGGTTCCTCTGTGCTTCTGGCCCTCTCAGTCATCCAGCATTTTGAGCCTGCCCTGCTTGTGTGGGACTCCCCGGCTTCTCTTGAGCTCGCAGCTACAAGATTCTGTGGCTTTTGCCACTTCTGGTTTGAGCCCTAGATCAAGGGTGAAACTGAAGGTCCTCCACTATGAACAAGCAGAGATCTAACTGCTCGTTAGATTCATTCTGTGAGTGCACAAATCACAAGGCTCGCTTCTCCAGCTAGTTCTACCCTGGCTTTCTGACCCACTGGCTTCCCAGGTGGCGCTAGTGGGAAAGAACATGCCTGCCAATGCAGTAGACACAGGAGTCTTGGGTTCGATCCCCAAATGGGGAAGATCCCCTGGAGGAGGGAATAGCAGCCCACTCCAGTATTCTTGTCTGGAGAATCCCAGGGACAGAGGAGCCTGGCGAGCTATCGTCCACGAGATCACAAAGAGTCGGGCACGGCTGAGGTGACTGAGCACACACGGCTGGCTTATGAAGAAGAACTAACATTGTTTATTTTTGCTTTTATTACCTTTACTTTGGGGGACCATCCAAAAAAAAAAAAAAAAAAATTGCTGGATTTATGTCAAAGAGCGTTCTGCCTAAAACTCCTCTAAGAGTTTTATAACAGCCTGTTTTACATCTAGGTCTTTAATCCATTTTTTTATTTTTGTATATGGTGTTATACAATGTTCATGTTTTTGCCATTTGCAGCAACACGGGACTTGAAGGGTATTAGGCAAGTGAGATTAGTCAGAAAGGGAAGGACAAATACTGTATGCTACCACTTATATGTGGAATCTAAAACACACAACAAACTAGTGAGTGATGCAAAAGGTACACGCACAAAGACAAAGAACAAACGCGTGTTATCAGCGGGCAGGAGAGAGTGGTGATATAAGGGTTAGGGGTGGGAAGACCATATGACTGGGTGTAAGGTGGGCTCAAAGATGGTGAATTTAACCAATATTTTCTAATAATTGTCAATGGAAAGTAACCTTTAAAATTCTATTTTCTTTTTTAAAAAAGAACATTCACTGTATGTTCCATGTGCAAGATTTCATTTCCTGCTGCTGCTGCTGCTAAGTCGCTTCAGTCATGTCTGATTCTGTGTGACCCCATAGACGGCAGCTCACCCGGCTCCCCAGTCCCTGGGATTCTCCAGGCAAGAATACTGGAGTGGGTTGCCATTTCCTTCTCCAATGCATGAAAGTGAGAAGTGAAAGTGAAGTTGCTCAGTCTTTACAATAAGACTTTGTAGGTGCTGTTATTAACCTTATTTGACAGATAAGCAAACCCAAGACTCCCTAGGCACACTAAGTGACTTGGCCAAGTTCACACAGTCCAGGTGGTGCTGGATTCAATTCCTGCTCAGAAACTTACACTCACAAGCACTGTAATCTACATGAACCTGCTCTCCAGTTTCTGAATGCTCCTTTGGCTTCATGACCCACGTCTTGTCCTGACTTCCTAGCCTGGCAGCCTCTCATCCAGATGAGTTCCAAATCTTGCCTATCCTAGCTCTCCTCTTGAAAGTTTATAAGAAACTGCTTGAAGGACCAGCCACTCATTTCTACCTCAGGCCTCAAACTGGCTCTACACACCAGTCTAAAGACCCTTGACCACTTACCTGCTTGTCCAAAAACAGGAAGGAAGAGTACACAGCAGCATTCATTTAACAATTTCCTGGTTGAACCTGCCAACATCTTGATCTTGGGCTTCCAGATTCCAGAATTGTGAGAAAATTAATTTCTGTCATTTAAGCCACCCAGTCTATGGTACATTGTTATCTAAACCCTGGCAAACTAAAAAACACATTATAGGATAGACCTGCAAGTAGTTGGAGGTTTATGGCTTAGCCATTAGCAAGCCTAAACCCTATAGGCAGGTCAAATCCTGAGTCAAAGACTTGGTTTGTAAGTAGGGTCCATTATGCTAATGAAAAGTTCTCCACTCTTGCTAACAGGATTGTTACCAGTAATTGCAGAGCTGTCTAAGTGATTTCAAGGAATGTCTCTACTATGTCACTAGAAGCCCAGCTAAAACTGTCCTTATATCCTGAGGAATGAGCATAAATGTCTCTAAGAGTGACATTGCAGGATAAATTTAATTAACTTTAGAAAGTAAAATGAGCATTTGTTAATGGTTGTCAGTCAAGTTTGTCTCTAAAATTCAGGAAACTGTCTTGTAATGCTAAGACAATAGCATCTTAGAGGGAAATATATGGTTTTACTGTGCAGACACTTCATGAATTCTGTGTGTTTTTTCCAGTGGTTATGTGACATCTCCTGAGACTATCAGAATATGATGGACCATTTATCAATCAAATTGAATCCAGATTGGTTGTTGATAGTTTACCAGCCTTAAAAAAAAAAATATGTGATACAATCCAGCTTGTAAAAGAGGCGTGACTGGAAATACATAAGATTGGAATCTTACAACCAGCTTGTAGCTTCAGCTGTGTCCTCTGGGCAACACTCAGGTAAGAGCAGGAGGGCACGACCACCCGTGGGGTTCTCTGGTTTTTCTGCTCAGAGCTGCCCTCAGAGGATGTCCTTCAGGCTCGCCTGTGTCAGGAGTGAGGACTCGGACACAGGACTGGAGAGGCAGCAAAAGCCAGACGCGGCCTAGTCCATGTCCCTGGTGGTCCAGTGGGTAACAATTCATCTGCCAGTTCAGGAGATGCGAGTTCAGTCCCTGGACCAGGAAGATCCTTTGGAGGAGGCAATGGAAACCCACTCCAGTATTGTCACCTGGGAGATCCCACAGACAGAGGAGGCTGGCTGGCTACAGTCCATCAGATCACAGAGTCAGACACGGCTGAGCACGCATACACATGTCACTGTGGGGCTAGCAAACATTCTCATTTCTAAATATCTGTGTTTCCTTGGTCTCAAGTTTCCTTCCTCACTTCCTCCCCAAAGTCAGACATTCGTTGGTAGTGGCAGACACCAATGTCATTTGTATCCCCAGCTCAAAGAAGATCTGCTAAACAGAAGAATACTGAAGGAATATGTAATCCAAGGATGTTTATTGAACTGAATGGAATGGAACTCACAAGCCTGGGGCCATTCACATACCACCATGAATCCTTTGCCACTCTTTCTCTCCAAAAAGAGGAAAGAAATAAGAAGATTTGAGGCAAGAGGAGAGAAAAAGTGAGGAAGGATAGACAGGAAATATCAAGAAAGCATTTATAGCCCAAACATTTTTAGATCTGAAATCTTTTTTCAAATGAAATCCTTGTGAAATCCTGGTACCTAAAATGCACCAAGGCGGTATTGCTCTGATCTGAAAGTGGTGGGGAACTCGTCTCTCAACCCCCACTTCAAACACTCCTTTTCTTTTCCCTGTCACCACACAACACATAGCCTCTCATGACTGCCTGAAGCATCCTTGTGGAATATGGTGTGACAGTCACGGGCAGCAGCAGAATGAGCCCTAGGTCAAAGTCAGAAGATCTGCCCTTCAGCGATGTGACATTAGCAACTTCTGCTAACGTTTCATTACTTCACCTCCCTCATCAGTACCGTAGGGAAACTCATACCATCCAGGTCACTGGCCAAAACGCAGTATCAAAGTATATACCACAGTAGCTAGACCTTAGATAATCCAATCATTTCTCAAGTGGCACAAAATAAGAAAAAAAGATATTATAGTTTGTCTCTTCATCTGGTGGTGGTTTAGTCGCTAAGTCATGTTCAACTCTTGCTGCCCCCATGGACTGTAGCCCACCAGGTTCCTCTGTCCATGGAATTCTCCAGGCAGGAATACTGGAGGGGATTCCATTTCCTTCTCCAGGGGAGCTTCCTGACCCAAGGATTGAACCCATGTCTCTTGCATAGCAGGCGGATTCTTTGCCACTGAGCCACCAGGGAAGCCCATCTCTTCACTAGGCACCATAAAAATGACTTTTTACTCAACTTACTTAAACTTTTAAAAAAATTTCACCCGTTTCTCCCACCCACACCACCACCATCACATCTGGCAACCACCAATCTGTCCTCTGTATCTGTGAACTTAGTTTATATTCCACATATTGGAACCATCACATGGAATTTGTCTTTCTCAGTCTGACTTCACTTCACTTAGCATGATACCCTTGAGTCTGCACATGCTGTGGCAAACAGCAGTATTTCCAACTTCTATATGACTGAATAGTATCCCACTGTATATGTTACACAATTTCCTTATCTACATTTCCATCAGTGCATGCTTAGGCTGTTTCCATATCTTGGCTATTGTAAATAATGCTGCAATATCATGAGGGTGCATACATCTTTTTGAATTCGAGTTTTCCTTTTCTTCCAATAAATATCGGGGAGTGGAGTTGCTAGATTATATGATAGTTATATTTTTAATTTTTTGAGGGAATCCTTTATAGTGGCTACACCAATTTACATTCCCACCAACAGGGCATAAAGGTTCTCTTTGCTCCACATTCTTGTGAACACTCACTATTTCTTGTCTTTTTGATAACAACCGTGGTAGCAGGTGTGAGGTGGTGGTTCACTGTGGTTCTGATTTGCATTCTCTGATGATCACTAAGGTAGAGGATCCTTCCATGTCTCTATTGGCCATCTCTATGTCTTCTGTGGGACATATATCCACTCAGATCTTCTGGCTATTCTTTTATCAGACTGTTTGGTTTTTGCTTATTTTGTTTTTGTGTTGAGTTGTATAAGTTCTTTATCAATTTCAGATATTAGCACCTTATGAGATGTATGATTTGCAAATATTTTCTCTCATTAAGTAGATTGCCTTTTCATTGCATTGAAATATTCTCTTAATTCTGATTTTTTTGTCCAGAGAAAAAATACCATTATGAATCAATAGCCATATAAGAGTAGAAAAATATTTTAAACAGTTTCTCCCCAGCCCCAGTCCCTATCTTTGTTAGGAAATACACAGGGCTAATAAACACAGTAGTTTCAAAATCCAGTGATTTGATCTCATATTAGATAAAGACTTGACTGTTAGTTTAATGGGATTTTTCCTCTAGAGCCAGACACTTGTCCTGAGAAAGCAAAAAACAAAAACACACCCATAGGAGATATTAACTGGGTCAGGAGGGCTTTCATGAAATGCAATTTCTGACCAGAAATTCACTGTCAATGAGAAGAATAAACTGTTCTCTATATTTTTGAAGAGATTTTCTCCTGACCCTCTGAACCTCTTAACAAACAATTTCCTTATTTACCTTGAAAAAAATCACCCAGGGTTGACACAAATGCAAGATTTGTACCTTTATGAGTGTATCAAACCCTCAGTCTGAGCTACTCAATGTTTTCCTGCAAGTAACCGCGTAGTGACAGTGTGTGCTGTTGACTGAGATTCTTTTGAAGGGGGTTGATAACCTTGACTTCCTTAGTCCAGGAAGAATATTAAAAATGACTTTTTGCTTACTTTACAATGCATAAGAATAGAATTCTCCAGTGTTTCTCTCAGCACAGGTAACAGACCTTGGTTTACTCATATTTGAATCTGTCAAATGAGCTCTAATATAAACAGAACAAAAAGAATGAGATCATTTTGTCTGAGAGGATCAGTGCCACAGTAATAAGGCAAAGCAATCATAGGAAGCTAGATACTTGGAATTCATAATGGCTCTAACACGAACTATTTACAGACAAAGTCTCTATCCGGCACTTAATGCTGGGATCAGAATGAAATGGAAAACAACCCTGTTAAATTATAAAGCCTTATTGAAATTACTTTGTTCCCAACTAAGTTCTTTAAATGTCCACCTTTATATCAGTCAGGATTAAGTTGCAGAAAACAAAATCCACTTAAGACAGTTTAAGCAGGAAGGAGTTCAGAATTGAGCACTAAATTGCTTACACATCTGTGGCATCTGTGGGAAGGGTGAAGAAACAGATTTTAGATTGAAAAGTCACACTCAAAACCACACCACAAAACAGGTCCACCAAAGAGCTGCTGCCTCTTCTATAATCAAGAAACCTCTGGCTTCAAAACCACACTCCAGCTTTGCTGATCACAAAATCATTATCATCAAAAGATGCACTGCAAATGCTGCCCATTCCTGAATCAACTGTGCCCACTGTGATTCATGGATGCACAAAAGCTGTCAAGTCCTGCATTATACTCCCACACAGCTGGTGACTGGACACTGGGACCTCTGCTAGAAAACAAAATCCTTCACAGCTGAGCTTGGCAGTAGAAACTCTCTAGAAGCATCAGAGATGGAGCCCCAATCTCACTTGTGCTGTCCAAATCTCGTCTAATCAGACAAATCCAAATCACATTCACTATAGTAGCTGCAAGGGAGTCTGTATAATGTATCTTCTGGCTTTCCAGTCTCTGCAGGTCCGGAGGCACACAAGAGTGAGGATGAAATGGTTATTAAGTGCCAATTTTCAAAACTGACTATGGTGCTATTCTGGCTGAAACAGTCATTAGTATTCTAAGGTCCATCTAGGGTCTCACTTTCAAATGTGGTCTCAGATATAGAAAGGATTTTAGTAATCACCAGTCCATCTCTTTTTATTAACTGAGAACCAGAGATGATGGTATTTTGCTTGATGTCACAGCTAATTAATGGTGGAATTAAGAAGAGAAATCATATTGTCTGACTCTCAGTCTAGTCCTCCTTTTATCTCCCCCAGGGATATCTACTGGGGCTTCCCTGGTGGCTCAGATGGTAAAGAGTCTGCCTGCAATGTGGGAGACCTGGGTTCAACCTGTAGGTTGGGAAGATCCCCTGGAGAAGGAACTGGCAACCCACTCCAATATTCTTGCCTGGAGAATCCCATAGACAGAGGAGCCTGGTGGGCTGCTGTCCATGGGGTCACAAAGAGTTGGACAAGAGCAATTAACACACAGGGATAACTAAAGATGGAAAAAGTAGTAAAAAGTGTGGCAATATGGCTGATTCATGTCAATATATGGCAAAAAACCATCACAATATTGTAAAGTAATTATCCTCCAATTAAAATAAATTAATTTTTTAAGTGTGGCAACAGCATTTCCATTTCAGATCTGGTTGTGTATAAAATACACATAGATGAATTATTTACAATGAAGGCAATGGAAAATATATCTTTCCCAGGATTTATATGAAACTTTAAAAACTTGACATATCTGTATCTCCTATATATGAGATATTGTATTTGTTATTGGAGAACTGGTGGTGACCAAAACAGACATGAGATGAAAAGAGCTGGTCAGTAAAAAAGGAGAGGAAATGCTACCTGACATCTATCTGAAATAAGAGAAACTCAGAAACTGAGAAAATCTCCATACAGTTGAAGCATAACTTGCAAAAGGTAAGAAAGGTAACTAGCAAAGACATCAGGAGCAAATGCTAGAGATACTTTAAAGCCACAGTGAAAACTTTGAATTTCTTCCTAATGCACACTTGCCATAATTTCACTCACTCACCTGCCAAATTCATTCTTTTGCCCTGTCCCTGTATTAGGTTCCTAGGGTTCCCTTAACAAAGGTCCACAGCTTGGTGGCTTAAAACAATAGAAATTTGTTTTCTTCTAGTTCTGGAGGCTAGAAGTCAGAAAGCTGTCAGCAGGGCGATAGTCCCTCCGAAGACTCTAGGAAGAAGACTCCCTTGCCTCTTAGGTTTTGGTGGTTGACAATCTTTGGCGTTCCTTGGCTTATAGACAAAGCATTCCAGTCTCTGCCTCCATCATCACATGGCATTCTCTCTGTGTATCTGTTTCTGTCTCTTCTCTTCTTATAAGAACACATTGGATTAAGCCCTTCTTGGGCTAAAGACTCACGCTCCTCTAGTAAGACCTCATCTTAATATTATATATGCATGAATGCATTCTCAGCCGCTTAAATCATGTCTGACTCTTTGCAACCCTAGGGACTGTAGCCTGCCAGACTCTTCTGTCCATGGGGTTGCCCAAGCAAGAATACCAGGGTTGCCATGCCCTCCTCCAGGAGAACTTCCAGACCCAAGGATCAAACCTATGCCTCCTGTGTCTCTTGCTTCGCAGGCAGATTGTTTACTGCTGAACCACTGGAGAAGCCCAACTTATTATAAATGCAAAGACCTTATTTCCAAATGAGATCACTTTCTGAGATTCTGGAAAGGACATCAATTTGGAGGAGGAGGGAAACAAATATCTTGCACAGTACAATCTCCAACGTCATTAATCACTTAACACTTTCTTTAACTCAACTCACTAAGTCAGCTTCTAAGCAATAATATCCATCCATATGTCTGAAAGCTAGTGGTATGTTTTCAATATACACCCAAAAAAAAGCCTTAAAAATTATGAAAACTAAAAATCTTTATCCATACAGTAATAGCAATGCCTGTGCCAACTTCAAGAAGAAATGCCCGAAAATATAGGTTAAGAAAAGCCCTTGAGATAAAGCCATCAGCTATTTTCACCAATGAGCAGACACTGGAGATAACCTGGACTTACAGATTTGTTTTTCTGATGCATTGTATCACTGATTCCCAACCCCGGATGTAATTTAAAAGTGCTCCGTGCCAATTAAATCATATTCTCTGAGGCTAGTTTTTAATACCATCCAGTAACTTCAATGCATAGCCAGGAATGAGAACCAATAAATTTATGATCCTTTTAACGAGATTTTTTTTACTATACTTTGTAATTGGCTTTAGCAATGGCCTAGAGAAGGAATGAACAGAAATTAAAAGTCACTTGCTAATTGAGCATTTGCTAAGTATAATCCAGGTAGCTGAACGTTTTGCAGATAACAGAAAGTTAGCTAAATATTTATCTGTTATATAGATAAACAGAAAAGGGCAGAAAAGATCAACCCCTCTTTTTTTTTTTTTACTCTAGGAAGAGTCCTGGAGAATAATGTAGGGTAGGCAGAGACCAGCCTACCAGAACTAGGTCCCAATATTCAGAAAAAAACTGTAATATTTAGAAAGACCTGTATTGTGTGTTATCACAATAAAAGAAGTTAAATTTACTATTAAATTTATCATTTATTATTACTCCTATTTTAAATTTATTGTTCTATTTCCTTATATAGCCATCCATCTGGAGTTACACTGATTTTGTGGTGCATAAAAGAATCTAGTTCCTGTATCCAGCTTTGGTATTACTGTAATATGCCTGAAAGCGATTGTGTGCATGCAAAACACTGGGTACCCTTACAGTACAGCAGGTAACTAATGTTCTAATCGCCATGAGGTATGACTTTCCTTACTCATTTTACAGATGAGAAAACTGAGAGCTGCAGGATTAAATGGCTTTCTCAGGACTGCAGTCAGGGTGTGCTACGCAGCCTAGAGCTGGGACTGGGACGGAGGCAGCCCGGCCAGGAGTGAGCGCGATAACCGTCCTGCTGGCTCTGCTCTGTCGGCTCAGCTCCTGCCCCTTCTGCTTCCGTTTAAGAGAAACAGCAAAGTAGATTGAGTCAAAGCAGCCATTTGCTTTTGGAAACACCTGTATTCCTGATGGGAATATAATTAATCCTACATTAACTTCATGGTAAAAGCATCAATTGTTGCTGATTTCTCTTCTGACAACAACAATGGATATTTCCAATTATTTCCTGCACTCATTAACATGTTTTCCAGATGAAAAATGTCTTAGGTTTCTGGTAGAAATGTTAATCATTTGAAGAGCCTAACCCATGGTCTACAAACAAAAACATAATGGGCCAAATAATATGGGCATATTAAATCTGAATCAAAAATTTCATAATAGCACATTTCCTTGGTTTTCATTACCAACCTAAATCAAAATATGATTAAGAACAATAACAACAAAACAGTAGAACACAACAGTTTCCAGCAATTTTATCCGTTAAAAGAAGTAACGAATAAAGCTGATTCCTTGCACATACAGCAGAGCATTAGCCGACAACATAAGCATCTATCAAAACCATTCAGGCACAGCTGGGTGCTGCAGCCCACTTGCATTGAATCTGTCTCCCAATTAAAATATTTCCAGCCACTGGGAAATTACAGGTCTTTCAAAATATTGGGACCTGGTTCCAGTGGGCTGCTCTCTGCCTATCCTACATTGTTCTCCAGAACTTTTCCTGGGGTAAAACATAAAATAAAAGAGGGGTGATCTTTTCTGCACTAAAACCTTTTTCTACCACTTAATTCATTCTTCTTTTCCTTCTTAATATCTCAAATGTTTCACACAGAGGGAAGCAAGTACCTATGATAATTGATAAAAGAACCGCTAATATGGGATGTTCACTCCAAAAAGCATAGAAGTGGAGACACCAGTTTGGATAAACTTTGTGAGCAATCTGAGACAGTGAAGACTTTGGGACTTGGAAAAACCAGTCCTTGGAAACAGGTCCATGGATTCCTTGGTGTTACTACGTTTAGGTAGAAGCTGGTTCCAAATAGGAAAAGGAGTACGTCAAGTCTGTATATTGTCACCCTGCATATTTAACTTATATGCAGAGTACATCATGAGAAACGCTAAGCTGGAAGAAGCACAAGCTGGAATCAAGATTGCCAGGAGAAATACCAATAACCTCAGATATACAGATGACACCACCCTTATGGCAGAAAATGAAGAGGAACTAAAGAGCCTCTTGATGAAAGAGGAGAGTGAAAACATTGGCTTAAAGCTCAACAGTCAGAAAACTAGGATCATGGCATCTGGTCCCATCACCTCATGGGAAATAGATGGGGAGACAGTGTAAACAGTGTCAGACTTTATTTTGGGGGGCTCCAAAATCACTGCAGATGGTGATTGCAGCCATGAAATTAAAAGACACTTACTCCTTGGAAGGAAAGTTATGACCAACCTAGATAGCATATTAAAAAGCAGAGACATTACTTTGCCAACAAAGGTCTGTCTGGTCAAGGCTATGGTTTTTCCAGTAGTCATGTATGGATGTGAGAGTTGGACTGTGAAGAAAGCTGAGCACCAAAGAATTGATGCTTTTGAACTGTGGTGTTGGAGAAGACTCTTGAGAGTCCCTTGGACTGCAAGGAGATCCAACCAGTCCATCCTAAAGGAGATCAGTCCTGGGTGTTCATTGGAAGGACTGATGCTGAAGCTGAAACTCCAGTACTTTGGCCACCTCATGGGAAGAGTTGACTCATTGGAAAAGACCCTGATAGTGGGAAAGATTGAGGGCAGGAGGAGAAGGGGACAACAGAGGATGAGATGGCTGGATGGCATCACCGACTCGACAGGCATGAGTTTGAGTAAACTCCAGGAGTTGGGGCTGGACAGGGAGGCCTGGCGTGCTGCGGTTCATGGGGTTGCAAAGAGTCAGACACGACTGAGCAACTGAACTGAACTGAGAAGCAGGCACCTAGAACTCAGCTGACCACATCAGTGGGAAGTAGAAACTGGAAGGATATGAAGTGAGATGTTAGCAGCTGCTTAATAGTATGAACATAGCAATTAAGATGAAGTCCTAAGCTGTTACTAAAATATCGTAGAAGCCACACCTCAGGATTAAGGACCATACCACAGAACTAAGAGCTGATAGTTTGGGCTAAGGGGAAAAGAAACCAATTAAATCTACCCCAGCAAAGTTTAGAGCCAGGCCTTCATAGAATCAGAGTGTCAGCTAACCCTCTTTAGAAGAAGGTAATCAAGGGTCTACTTCGTATCATCCACAATATCCAATATACAAAATAAAGTCAACAGGCATGCCAAGAAGAACAATGTAACATAGTCAATTAAAAGAGATAAATAGATGACCCAGATGATAGATTAACAAAGACTTTTAAATAATTTTATAAATATTTTTAAGCTGATAGGAAAGAATGCATGTAATGAGGGAATAATTTCAAGAGAGATGTGGAAAATCTGAAGAAGAATCAAATTGAATTTCTAGAATTAAAAACACAATATCTAAAATTTTAAAAATACAGGATAACATCAGATTGAATACTTGGGGGAAAAGCATCAATGAACTTGAAGGCATGTCAATAGAAATTACTGAAACTAAGAGCAAGCAGGGGAAAAGACTAAAGGAAATTTTAAGGAGCCATTATTTTCAGCATGAAATTGTATATTCACAAAAATTGTAAACTTAGTGTGAGAGTAGAACAGAACATCTTTAGATCTGCAAGATCTCAAAAGACTAACCATCCACAGACTTCAAATCTACTGAAGAAAGGAGTAAGTGAAAACGAAGGTGTACACTATAACAGAGGAAGAGAAGAGGCAGAGCTCTGCCGAGGGTTTGGGAGACTGCAGCTGCTGCTGAGTCACGTTAGCCGTGTCTGACTCTCTGTGACCCCATGGGCTGTAGCCCGCCAGGCTCCTCTGTCCATGGAATTCTCCAGGCAAGAATACTGGACTGGGTTGCCATGTCCTCCTCCAGGGGATCTTCCCCACCCAGGGATGGAACCCACGCCCCTTGCAGCTCCTGCATTGGCAAGCAGGTTCTTTACCACTAGCCACCTGGGAAGCCCTTGAGGAACTAAGGCAGGGAAAAGAACTAAATCTTCATCGTCCATGGTAGAAAGTCAGTAAATAAAGCTTGAAAAGGAAAACAAGAAGGAACAGTAAAAATATGAGTTTTGGAGCTGTGAGCAGTACCAAAATAATCAGTTCAAAGTAGCTGTCTCTGGAAGAAGAATTTTGACTCGGGGAGTCGGAATATTCAGAGGTCTGCTCTTTACCATAAGTTGCTGTGGAATACTTGATTCCTTAAATAATAGGACTGTTTAACCTTGATTAAAATAAAGATAATTTTTTAAGTAGAGAAAAAAATTTAAGAAATATATAATATCTGAATAACCAGAAGAGTAAAACTAGAACTTAACCATAAAACAAAAAATGATTCTTCAATCAGAGATGAAAGATTGAGGGGAGTTGGGGGAGTTAAATTTAGGGATTAGGTTAACTATTAAGACTATGATTTCTAATTTTAATTTGCAACCTTTCATAATGAAATTAATTCTAGGAAGGTTGCAAAGCTATTTTTTAAAAGTAATTTCACTCACAGGAATTTGGGGAAAGAAGAAAAATTATTAGGAAATCAAATGAGAGACCTAATAAACCCAAATTGGTGGAAATCTTGTCTTTCAAGAGAGGGGGAAATAAGAGCACTTTCCTTTGGGCTGCAATTATACAATTGTAAAAAGACAGCAACAATGAAAGCCCACAAATAAATCTCCTGAGAAAAGACGTAAAATGATGACTCTTTACAGAGTGCCATGGGTTTCCCTGGTGTCTCAGAGGATAAAGCGTCTGCCTGCAATGCGGGAGACCTGGGTTTGATCCCTAGGTGGGGAAGATCCTCTGGAGGAGGAAATGCAACCCACTCCAGTACTCTTGCCTGTAGAATCCCCATGGGCAGAGGAGCCTGGCGGGCTACCGTCCGTGGGGTCGCAAGCGCTTGGACACGCCTGAGCGACTAAGCACAGCATAGTGCAAAGTGCTATAACCTACTATGAAGGGAACTGTCTCCTAGGTAGCCTCGGCTGACAGATGTGTTACCTAACTGAGTGCTTTTGCTCACAGTAATCGGAGGAAATGAAGTGTATTACCTTCTCTGCAAGCATTTACCAATCCAAATCAACCCTCTGATGTATTTCAGAAATTTAACTATGGTCCTATAATTACCCCAAGAAAATACAGAACTCTCTGTGCATTATCTATTTGTAAAGATGCTTATACTTATTATCTTACATTAAAATTTTTAGTTAAGGGCTTCCCTGGTGGCTCAAGGATAAAGAACCCCCCTGCCATTGCAGGGGCCATGGGTTTGACCCGTGGTCCGGGAAGATCCCACATGCTGTGGAGCACTCAGCCCGTGTGCCACAACTACCAAGCCTGTGCCCTAGAGCCTGGGGGCTGCAAACCGAGGCCCCCACACTCCAGGGCCTGTGCTCCGCAACAAGAGAAGCCATCACAATCACAAGCCAGTGCATCTCAACCAGAGAGCAGCCCCTGCTCATCACAACGAGAGAAAAGTCCATGCAGCAGTGAGACCCAGCATGGCCAAAAATAAATAAATACACAAAGTTATGGTTACGAGATTATAGCTACTGTATAAACCATGCTGCAGTTTACTAATAGGAGGATAATGCAAAAGACAGAAAAATGCATTTTTTTTTGTTAGAGAGGTAAAAGAAGAAAGCAAAATGAGGAAAGAAGACTAGCATTTATTAAGTGTTGATCACGTGTGTAGACATTATCTCTTTGATCTTTAAAATAAATAGATATTTGTTTTATTTCAGGTTCCCTAGAAAACAGAGACAAAGGCAAATATTGAGAATTAGTGGTTTTTGGAGAAAAGCAATTCCAGGGCAGCAAGGACAAGAAAAAGAAAAATGACACAGGAAGATAGAAAGCAATGCAAGGCATTCAGCTCAGTTCAGTTCAGTTCAGTCGCTCAGTCGTGTCCGACTCTTTGCAACCCCATGAATCGCAGCACGCCAGGCCTCCCTGTCCATCACCAACTCCCAGAGTTTACTCAAACTCATGCCCATCGAGTCGGTGATGCCATCCAACCATCTCATCCTCTGTTGTCCCCTTCTCCTCCTGCCCCCAATCCCTCCCAGCATCAGGGTCTTTCCCAATGAGTCAACTCTTCCCATGAGGTGGCCAAAGTACTGGAGTTTCAGCTTCAACATCAGTCCTTGCAGTGAACACCCAGGACTGATCTCCTTTAGGATGGACTGGTTGGATCTCCTTGCAGTCCAAGGGACTCTCAAGAGTCTTTTCAAACACCATAGTTCAAAAGCATCAATTCTTTGGCACTCAGCTTTCTTCACAGTCCAACTCTCACATCCATACATGACCACTGGAAAAACCACAGCCTTGACTAGATGGACCTTTGTTGGCAAAGTAATGTCTTTGCTTTTCAATATGCTATCTAGGTTGGTCATAACTTTCCTTCCAAGGAGTAAGTGTCTTTCAATTTCATGGCTGCAATCACCATCTGCAGTGATGTGTAAATTTTGCCTTGCATATTGACTTTAGAATATAACCTCATGCAAATGACTAGTGCTGGGTATGCTGGCTTCCACGCTGTCCCTCAGAGGGATACAAAGCTGACTCCTCATCCTGTGGCTTCTTTCATGAACTCTATGGAAGCCCCTGGAAATCTGCCACCATTTTTTCTGATATGTGGGCAATGACCCTTCTCAGGCTTGCCACCCTGCACCACCCCACTTGCCCCCTGTTTTCTGCCAGTCCACTGGGCTGACGTGTTCTCACTGGCGGAGTCCCCCTCTCATGGTGGTGGTTCTCTTAGACAGGGTCAGAACGTCTCAAGACCAGCAGCATTGTCTCTGTGGCTCACACCCAGGTCTCTGAACACACTCGCAAACGCTGTCAGGGTAGACACGGTCCAGCACGGAGGCGAATCTCTGGGATCCACCACCAGTGTGAGTAGAAGGACGGACTCCTATGCCTTCCAGCTGAGAATCGACTACTTCCCCAAGCAGCGAGGATGACATACCAAGCTCTCTGGGTATACGGTAGCCTTACGGAAGCCTACTTCATTAGGCTTGAGATGAGGGGTACCACTGTACCCCACTCCTGGGGGATGGGGCAGGGGACACAGGAGAAGAGACTCAGCATAACTTTATCCAAGTAAAAGTAATTCATAAACACTCTATCTTCCCCACACTCTGATCCTTTTTTATGTATGATGAGGAGGATTATAGTCCTAAAACTGGTTTTCACCCATTTTCTTGAAAAAATTCTTTTTCTTGGTCCATTACCTTAAATTAGTATGCAGCATTTACTGTGTTTCAGTGTCTGGTCAAAACTTCAATTGTAATATCCAAATACACATTTAATATTAAACTGTTGAATGTGATGTTGGGATGTACCTATTTTTAGATATCCTTTATTAAATTAAGGAATTTCCCCCTTCTTTTATTGTTTGCTTAAAAAAATTGTTATAAATTTGGTTGAATTTATCAAATTATTTCTGCATCTGCTGAGATAATCAAATGATTTTTCTTTTTCAGTCTGCTTAGGTGATTAATTATATCAGTAGATTTTCTCATATTTGAGCAACCTTGCATTCCTAGAATAAACTAAAGTTAGACAGAGTAAATAATATATACAGTCAGCTCTCCATGTCCATGGATTCCATATCCTCGGATTCAACCAACCATGAACAGAAAATACTTGAAAAAAAATTCCAGAAAGTTCCAAAAATCAAAGTTTGAATTTTCCATACGTTGGCAACTAATTGTGTAGCATTCATGTTGCATTAGGTATTGCAAGTGTTATAAAGATGACCTAAGGTGACAGGAGGGTGTGCACAAGCTGCATGCAAATGATGCAGCATTTTATAAACAACTTGAGCATCTGAGGACTTTGGTATCTGAGAGGGGTCCTGGAACGAAGCCCCTGGGGATATCAAAGGACAACTGCACTTCTGTATGCATTGCTTGGCTCAATTCAGTAAATTTTTAAAGGGGTTTTGGCATATATTTAATCCTCTGTGTCCCTGTTGGTTTTGGTGTCAAGGTAATGTTCACTGTATAAAACAGAACTCGTGACAGAGAGCGCCACTTTTGTTCTCCCCTTCTTCTGTAGTAGTAGAACCTCTGTTCATAGCTGGACCCCTAGATGCCCAAAGTAAAGGCTGTATTTTCCAACCTCCTTTGCAACTTTGTGTGACCATGTGACTAAGCTCTGATTGATGGGATAAAAGGCAATTTCTGGTATGTGAACTTTTTGTTTTTTCACTGTATTTATTTTGGCTGCTCTGGATCTTCACTGCTCTGAGTAGGTTTCCTCTAGTTGTGGCCAGAGGGGGCAACTCTTTGTTGTGGTTCATGGGCTTCTCCGCAGCGGCTTCTCTTGTTGCAGAGCATAGGCTCTAGGGCACAAGGCTTTCAGCAGTTGCATCTTGTGGCTTCTGCAGCACAGGTTCAGTAGTTACGATGCATGAGCTTAGCTGCCCCATGACATGTGGAATCATCCTGGACCAGGGATGGAACCCATATCTCCTGCATTGGCAAGCAGATTCTTAACCACTGGACCACCAAGGAAGTCCTGGTAAGAGCCTCTGTCCTCTCATTCAATCTGTCTTCTCTCTGACTAGCAGGAATGAGAATTTGGTTGTGAATCTTCTTGGACTGTCTGTTCAAAGGTATTGCTCTAAAAATGGTCACACAGCAAGGTAAAAGGAGCCTGAGGTCCTGACCCAGGAAGCATTACATTAGCCAAGTATAACGCTTAAAAGCATATCTGCCAGACCTATCCTGACTACCCACCCTAGGATGATCATGTGAGAAAGAAATAAACTCTGTATTTTTTTAAGCCAGTGCTATTTTGTTCCCTATACACACAGATTAACTTATATACTGACACGGGAAGTGTTCTTCTTTCTCAGTATTCTCTGAAAGATACTGTGAAGGTTAAGATTGTCTGCTCCTTCAGATTTGATAGTTTGGCCTGTAAAGCAATCTAAGCCAAGTATTTTCTTTAGGGGAGAATTTTTAGCTACTTATTAAAGTTTAATGGTTACAGGACCATTAAGATGTTTTATTTCTTCTTGAGTTCCTTTTAGCAACTTATATTTTTAAAGAATTTTTTTATGTATGTTTTCACATGTACTGTCTGAGACTGTTATTGTGGTTGTGTGTGTTACACTTACATTACCTTATGTAAAACAGATAGTCAATAGGAATGTGCTGTATGTCTCAAGAAACTCAAACAGGGGTTCTGTGTCAACCTAGAGGGGTGGGATGGGGAGGAAGATGAAAGGCAGGTTCAAGAGGGAGGGATATATGTATGCAGCACAAGCTGGAATCAAGATTGCCAGGAGAAATATCAATTACCTCAGATATGCAGATGACACCACCCTTATGGAAGAAACTGAAGAACTAAAGAACCTCTTGATGAAAGTGAAAGAGGAGAGTGAAAAAAGTTGACTTAAAACTCAACGTTCAGAAAACTAAGATCATGGCATCCAGTCCCATCATTTCATGGCATATAGATGGGGAAACAGTGGAAACAGTGAGAGACTTTATTTGGGGGGCTCCAAAATCACTGCAGATGGTGACTGCAGCCATGAAATTAAAAGACACTTGCTCCTTGAAAGGAAAGCTATGATCAAGCTAGAAAGCATATTAAAAAACAGACATTACTTTGCCAACAAAGATCTGTCTAGTCAAAGCTATGGTTTTTCCAGTAGTCATGTATGGATATAAGAGTTGGACTATAAAGAAAGCTGAATGCCTAAGAATTGATGCTTTTGAACTGTGGTGTTGGAGAAGACTCTTGAGAGTCCCTTGGACTGCAAGGAGATCAAACCAGTCCATCCTAAAAGAAATCAGTCCTGAATATTCATTGGAAGGACTGATGCTGAAGCTGAAACTCCAATACTTTGTTCACCTGATGTGAAGAACTGACTCACTAGAAAAGACCCTGACGCTGGGCAAGATTGAAGGTGGGAGGAGAAGGGGATGACAGAGGATGAGATGGTTTTATGGCATCACTGACTCAATGAACATGAGTTTGAGTAAGTTCCTGGAGTTGGTGATGGACTGGGAGGCCTGGCGTGCTGCAGTCCATGGGGTTGTAAAGAGTCAGACATGACTGAGTGACTGAACTGAACTGATGGCTGATTCATGTTGAGGTTTGACAGAAAACAACAAAACTCTGTAAAGCAATTATCCTTCAATTAAAAAATAAATAAATTTTTTTAAAAAGAGTAAGCAAAAAACAAACAAAAAAAGAAACTGCCAATTTTAGACATCTTGTAGAAGAGATTCTGAATAAAGAAAATATTTTTCCTCACGGCAGAATACCTACTGCTGTTCTCAGTCTTGTTAATATACTGGGTTTGTAAAGTGGAAAATGAATTCTTTTCAATCCAGTGTTCCTACGGCCACTTGCATTTGAAGTGAAACTGCTGAGCACTAAGATGGGCCAGTGGTGAGATCCTCGGTGTTTGGCTCCTTTAATTGAGTTGCTCTTTAGAGGTGAGATTCCTCTCTCACAGCGCTCTCTCACGAGGACCCCCTGCTGCCTGGGAGGAAGCTGGATAAGCCCAGCATCAATCATCACAGAGGTGTTAGCCAGCCCACCAGACGGCACAGGGCCCCTCCTCGCAGTGCGGTGGCAGTAAGGAACAGCTCACAGCTCTCTCGGTTTTGTCTATGAAATCTGGATTTACCCTGGAGATTGAGATACATTTAATCTTCAATATTTAAGGGCAGTTGATCAGGATTACACATGGAATAGGAGGCACATTATGGCTACTAGCCTCCATGCCTTCCAAAAGAAATTTAGAGGCTTAACAACACAGGAATCTAATCATTTTTTACTGTCTCACTGTTGGTTAAATTACCAAAAGAGCGGGACAATTTGACCACTATGTGACCTGTGTGTTAGTTGCTCAGTCGTGTCTGACTCTTTGTGAACCCATGGACTCTAGCTCGCCAAACTGTTCTGTCCGTAGGGTTCTCCCAGCAAGAATACTGGAGTGGGTAGCTATTCCCTTCTCCAGGGATCTTCCCGATCCAGGGATCAAAGAAGAGTCCCCTGCATTACAAGCAGATTCTTTACCGTCTGAGCCACCAAGGACACAGCTAATCCACGATAACTAACCAGAAATCCATTTTTCATGACTCTAAGTCTAGCAGATTTTCTACTTTACCACTTAATCTTCTTGCAAAGAATGTACACAGTAATAAACTGGCACTGACTCTTGCAAAATGAATTCTATAGGCTAATGTCAATAATTGATAGCCTATTTCAGTTCCCCAAGGCTTTCACTTGATTCAACTGGCTCCAAAACATTTTAATGCCATAAATTTGAAAAATAAAGACACATCTGTCAAGTGAAGATCCAAAGGTAAAAAGACAATCATCCCCAGGTCCATTCTACTCCTTTCACCTTAGTAGACGATTGTGACAGGTCTGGGCATGTTTCCACCTGGTGCATGATATTAATGTTTCCTTCTGGACCAAGGATAAACTGAAAAATTCCCCATTTTTCTCATCTTGGAGATAATGTAAATGGTGGGACTGAGTCTCAGAGTGTAGTTACCTCAGGCTGTATGCAAATAGCCACAGCAGTAGCCCAGTTTGTGTTGAGTCCTAACTTGGAAGTAAATCTCCTAACCTGTTCATCAGAGCTGAGCTGGTTTTCACATGCCCTCAAACCCAAAAGCTCCTAAACAAATTGATGGGGAGTAATGATGAGAGAAGAGAGGAGTCCTTCTCATTGATTTGCCTCCTAAAATTAATGCAGAGGAAAGGGAGTTCTAAGGACTGTTGCTCAACTATAAGGGCAAACAACTTTAATAATTCAAGATATTTTTCTCTTGGGTCTTATTGAACAATGCAAAGATTGATATTTGAGCATACTTACACTCTAAATTCCTAACATTAGTATTGCCTTGTTTTTGCTTTTGAACGATTGGAAAAGCATCCATAGACGAAAATTCTCAAACATGAGCTGAAAACTGTCTTACCATTTTTCATCCCAACCCTAAGGAAACATATTAACTAACAGAACTTTAAGAACTGTACACCACCATCAACTGCTGAAGGAAAGAAAAAAATCAATAGTTTTTGAGGTTTCAAAACTACATTATAAAAAAAAAAAAAAAAAACTACATTATATCTGTTTGCTCAGTGAATGTTTTGTGGCTTGGTGGTTTGTGTTTGGGTTTTTGTTGTTTTGGGTTTTTTTGCTTCATTTACTTCTTTAATATTGCATCTCCATTCTGCTAAATGGCAGTAACTGGTTACTAGTTCAATTGCTCTGGTTCTCTAAACTATACATTGACCACTCTTTACTGCATTTGGTCATATGAGACTTCACATGAACGTCAGTCATATGAACTTCAGTTCAGTTCAGTCGCTCAGTCGTGTCTGACTCTGCAACCCCATGGACTGCAGCACGCCAGGCCTCCCTGTCCATCACCAGCTCCCGGAGTTTACCCAAACTCATGTCCATTGAGTCGGTGATGCTATCCAACCATCTCATCCTCTGTTGTCCCCTTATCCTCCTGTCTTGTCTTATATTGATTTTATTTGATTATTTCTATAGACTTATAAGATTTTTTCAAACCTGAATTTCACTTAACATGAAAATAAGATCACTAAAATCTTGTTCATTTATTGGGCTTGTATAGGCTTGTTGAGGCTTCCCAGGTGGTGCTAATGGTAAAGAACCCACCTGCCAATGGAGGAGACCTAAGAGACATGGGTTTTATCACTGGGTCAGGAAGATCCCCTGGAGGAGGGCATGGTAACCCAGGCCAGTATTCTTGCCTGGAGAATCCCATGAACAAGGGAGTCTATGGGGTCACAGAGAGTCAGACACAGCTGCAGAGACCTAACCCAGCGGGCTTGGTTAGCAGAGACGGCCGGTGAAGATTGAGAGGAGTTCAGCACGATCTGACTGCACTTACTGGTTCTACAGTCTTGCCAGAAGGCTGAAGCTAAAAGCCCAGGGAAACAACAGCTTGTGGAATGGCTCCTGGACAAACTTGAGGAGTCAGGGAATAGCCTGTATTCATCTTTCCTAGCCCTTCAACATGGTTCAACTAGGAACTGAGTGCCATGGATTATCAAAGAAAATAAATGGCAATGGTCATCCTCCTCTGTATTTTCCTTCCCCTTGTTCCATAACAAACATAACAGTCTCATTTTCTAGAGATTGTCTGCCAGAATAATTGGAACTGATGACAAAGTGGTATTAATGACTCACCCTGTTTATATCATGAAGTGACTACCCAGGTACTACTCCACAATCTTATTTTTTCACTATTCTATGAGAAGTCAGTTCCAAGGAATCAAAAAAGAAGGGTGCCCAGCAAAAGTCTTTCCTACAACTGGCACTCTGCCCTTTTAAAATGCCACTTCCACTCCCTTCCTATTCATTGAGGGAAAACTTGCCCCCCAAATTCAGACTGTTTCATCAGAAACAAAGGTTTAATCTTTTATTGGTTTATTTCTGCCTAAGTACTAGTCCAGGAGTGAAGACTATATCTGACTCAAATTCTCTATCTTGTTTAGGAATTCAGAATATAATAACACTTAGGAATCAATTTATTCTTACAGACAGGTTTCAGGGACTGCAGCATACTCAATGTTTAACCCTAAACATAAACTTCACCTCTTCCCTTAGAGGACACGACCGTGAGATCATATGAGCATAATTCTGTGAATTATCCCAACTTAAACTGTGGCTCAGCAGGTTAAGAATCCACTTGCCAATGAAGGAGACACAGGAGATGTGGGTTTGATCCCTGGGTTGGGAAGAACCCCTGAAGAAGGAAATGGCAACTCACTGCAATATTCTTGCCTGGAAATTTCCATGGACAGAAGAGCCTGGCAGCCTACAGTCATGTAGGCCTACATGTAACCCTACATGGGGTTGTGAAGAGTCGGACACGACTGTGCACACATGCATACCCAAACTGCTTTAAGCTTTCCTCTTTTCTCATTCTCCAAAATAATTCTCGTAAAGAGAAATTTAGAAATTTCTTGTTCATTTTATGTTATCTACTATTGACTAGGTTAATAGTGTTGGGGTAATATAAAAATAACTTCTTTATGAATAGAGAACACATCTTATCATTTTCAGTGAAATAAAAAATTTCCATTGCTATTTATTTAGTTATTCTTAGTTTACATTGCTTGAATACGTAGCAACTAGCAGGGGAAAACGTGGCTTGGATTTTTTTTATGTATGTATTGGACGAATAATTAGCTCTTTACTAACCAGGAAATTCTGATATAAACTATTTTGCTCTGCAGAGAGATCAACAGAAAAGGCTTTTTTGAATTTATTTTTAATTGGAGGATACCTGCTTTACAATGCTGTGTTGCTTTCTACTGTACAACAACATGAATCAGCTCTAAGTGTACACACATCTCCTCTCTCTGGAACCTCCCTCCCATCCCGGCCGTCTAGGTCATCACAGAGTACCAAGCTGGGCTCCCCGGGCTACCCCGCTCTTCCCTGCTAGCTATCTGCTTCACACAAATAGTGCACGTAAGTGTCTACGCGGCTCTCTAATTCGCCCCACTCTCTCCTTCCCCCTGTGGCCACAAGTCCATTCTCTATGACTGTGTCTCCATTCCTGCCCTGAAAATAGCTTCATCTGTACCCTTCAGAAAAGGACTTTTTAAAAGCAGAGAATAGTTACCAGAGTGAATCTCCTGCCCTAATGGAAGTTTGGGATCAATATGCAGAGGGCATTTTTGTTAGCTATCCAACTCTCCAATGAACACGGCCAGAATATTCTCTGTGGGCTGTCTTCTTATTGTGGAGTAATTCGTCATGCATCTGAAGTGGCTAAGCAACTAACACTTTCATTTTCCCTTTGGAAATAAAAGCTGCCTCATCTATAAACACATGGCAACATTGATAAGCCTGATAAAGATTGATATTTTAATGTATTGTTGTTCAATTGCTAAGTTATGTCCAACTCTTTGTGACCCCGTAAACTGCAGCACACCAGGCTTCGCTGTTCTTCACAATCTCGCAGAGTTTGCTCGGACTCATATCCATTGAGTCAGCGCTGCCATCCAACCATCTCATCCTCTGTTGCCCCCTTCTCTTCTTGCCCTCAATATTTCCCAGCATCAGGGTCTTTTTCCAGTGAGTTGGCTCTTCACATCAGGTGGCCAAAGGATTGGAGCTTCAGCTTAACCATCAGTCCTTCCAACGAGTATTCAAGGTTGATTTCTTTTAGGGTTGACTCGTTTGATCTCCTTGCAGTCCAAGAGACTCAACTGGGAGCATTAATAACAGCCTTGGCCCCAGGAAATCCTCACTAGACTCTGACACTAGACGTGAAACATCCAGAGAGCCTCAGGAAGGCATGGACTTGGAGCCAGGATGGAGCTCGGATCCCACAAAATAAGCCAGTGGAGTCTCAGGTGCCATTACTATTTCTAGCCAGTGGTATTTTATACTAACATGTATTTAAATCCAATGAGCATTGAATGAAAGAAAAGGTAAGCAGAGATTTTTATACTTTGAGAAATCAGTCTCTTACCCTCATCTCCCTCTTCCTGGCAGAACCACGTGTCTATTCTATGCCGAGGTTCCCCTGAGTGGACATCCTGACTTTGCTAATTAGATGATATTACACTAAGTACATTGATATTAAAAAGATGACATTGATATTAGATGTAAATCTCATGAGGTACTGGATAAATAAAATACATTATACAACACAAAAGAGAGCATAAGAAAAAAAGAAACAAGAGACCCTAAGAAACAGAAAGTATGTATCATGATATTACAAATAGGTCAAATGGGTAAGTTAGGAATAAAAATTTAATTTTTGCTATAAAAATAAACTCTAAAGTTGGTGATAAGCTTGCAAACATACAGGAAAGCAGCAAAAATGCCTTTAAAACTCATATAGCCACACCTAGAGCTTGTAATTGATAGTACTTTGCCATATTTGTTTCTCTATATAGTTTTGGCTGAGTCACTTAAAAACAAATGACAGTAATTAATTTTACTCCTAAATACTTCAGCACATGTAGTAGTTTTGCATATTTTCTTGTTACACATATATTTATTCATACGTAGTAACGGTTTCCTCTTTCTCCTTCTTCCCTTTCTTAAACGTGTATGTTTGTTGGAAATAAATATTTCATGATTGATTTTATTTGTCTGTTTTTGATTGTGCTTGGTCTTTGTTGCGCCTGGGCTTTCTCTCGTTGGGGCGAGCGTTGGCTGTCTTCACTGCAGTGCTCAGCTTCTATCGCAGCGGCGCCTCTTGCTTCAGAGCGAAGCTTCTAGGGGCACGGACTTCAGAAGACGCGGCACGTGGGCTCCTGAGCGCAGGCTCAGTAGCTGTGGCAGGCAGGCTTAGCCGTTCCTAAGCACGTGGAATCTTACTGTACCAGGGATTGAACCCCTGTCCCCTGGATTCGCATCCTCTGTACCACCAGGGGAGTCCAGAAATAAATTTTATAATTGAGTCTTTAGGTAACAAAATATTTGGTGAGACCAGGATTAAAATTATGGGATAATTGATATAGCCAGTGATTAACAAAATGTTGGGATGATGTGACTTATTGTTCTGGGAAGAGGGGGAAATATCTTTGCTCACAGATGGATGGCTGCATCTTGTAAGGTGGAGAAACAGAGCATGTTACTGTAAATATAAGTTCAAATACACACGGAAGTATGTATATGGTGCTAAGAAGTCAAAGAGGGTGGATTGGAGCAGCTATTAACTTTTTGCCTCTTATCTGCAATCCCACACTTCTTTGTTCTGCTTCATAATACTTCATCTAGACCGTAAACACTTCTACCTTGACAGATGATTTTATGTTAGGCTTAGCTAATTATAATCCAACCCCATTTTTCTGAAAAGACATTATGTAATATTTTCAATGATTATTACTAATCAAACCAAACGCTTCAGAAAGCTTGAATTCAATATTTTCCAGAAGTAATAAAAAAATCTATCTTAAACCAACATGCTGACATTATATGTGATGGTAATATAAAACAGATATTGCCATTAAAACCAGGAAAATCATAATTCATCAACATTTTCCTGGGAATTGTGTTCAATAAAATGAGAAGTGAAAAGAAATAAGTATAATGACATTTTATGCCTAAGTTTAAAGACAATGTCAACATTTACTTAGGAAACCTTAGAGAATTGACTGAAAAACCTTTTAAGATACTGAGTTTAAGTAAAATCTCTACAAATTTAACAAATATAGAAAAAAGGCAAAAATCTTTTCCATATTGTGTGAGAGTAAGTTGTATTGGAAAAAATTAATTCATAATATCCATTTTTAAATATGTAGAGATACAAGTTAAGAACTATGAGAGATATAGATCATATTCTAGGAGAGTAAGATGTCAATTCTTTTTTTTTGTCAATTCTTATTAAATTAATATTCTGTAAAGTTTAAAGCAATCTCAATCACTATCTCATTAGCATTTCTAACATGCAAAGTAATTCTCAAGTCCATCTAAAGATAAACAAGTGAAATTAGCTAAAACTTAGGGAGGAAAAGTAATGGGGCAAACAGCTTACCTCGCCATATGTTAAGGTGTACCTAGAACTCATTATAACATGTTAAGGCAATTCAGGGATCAATAGATAATGAAGCAGAGTAAGTGGCTCTGGAGCACACTTCTTTATTGAAAGAAAAAAACTTCATAAATGATAAAGCTCCCAAGCCAGTGAGGAAAAAAAAGATGAATCAATGAATGGCATTAGGAAATTGGTAATTTTGGATGGGAGTGAGAGAAATCAATTTAAAATTTTCACTTTATTCCAAAATAATGCAAAAGAAATTAAATCAAGAACAAATTTAATCAATTATATTAAAACAAGAAGGTAATGTTCTTGTTTTATAATTATATATATATATTATATATATAATTATAAATACGTAATTAATTATAATTAATTTATGAATATTCAAGTGAATATTTAATTAATGTCTAGATGGAAAATTATTTTCTCAACATAAAAGCAAAGGAAAATATCACAAATTGAATTACAAGACAAGTAGCATTTGAGGAACAAATTAAACACAAAAGGTTTGACATCTTTAATACATAAATAACTCAAAAATCAGTTAGAAAAATCTTCAGACAAATGAACCAAGGACATGAGCAGACCAGTCACACCCAAAAGAAACAGAAACGGCAAAAAAAAAAAAAAAATGCATTCTAAGATTCAAGTGAATGGATATCAAAATAGAGGAAAGACATTTTTCATCTATTAAATTGGAACAATACACTGTCTGCGTGTGTGTTCAGTTACTCAGTCGTGTCCGACTCTTGCAACCTCAGGTACTGTAGCCCACCAGCCCCCTCTGTCCATGGGACATTTCCCAAGCAAGAATACTGGAGTGGGCTGCCATTTCCTCCTCCAGAGGATCCTTCCAACCCAGAAATCAAACCAGAAATCTCCTGCATCGACAGGTGGATTCTTTACCACTGAGCCACGTGGGAAGCCCTATGATTCTGTATCAGTTGAGTTCAGTTCAGTCGCTCAGTCATGTCTGACTCTTTGCAACCCCATGGACTGCAGCAGGCCAGGCTTCCCTGCCCATCACCAACTCCAGGAGCTTACTCAAACTCATGTCCATTGAGATGGTGATGCCATCCAACCATCTCATCCTCTGTCGTCCACTTCTCCTCCCACATTCAATCTTTTGCAGCATCAGGGTCTTTTCCAGTGAGTCAGTTCCTCGCATCTGGTGACCAAAGTATTGGAGTTTCAGCTTCAACACCAGCCCTTCCAATGAATATTCAGGACTGGCCTCCTTTAGGATGGACTGGTTGGATCTCCTCGCAGTCCATGGGACTCTCAAGATTCTTCTCCAACACCACAGTTCAAAAGCATCAATTCTTTGGCATTCAGCTTTGTTTATAGTCCAACTCTCACATCCATAACATGACTACTGGAAAAACCATAGCTTTGACTAGACAGACCTTTGTTGGCAAAGTAATATCTCTGCTTTTTAATATGCTGTCTAGGTTGATTATAACTTTTCTCCCAAGGAGCAAGCATCTTTTAATTTCATGGCTGCAGTCACCATCTGCAGTCATTTTGGAGTCCCCAAAAATAAAGTCTGTCACTGTTTCCATTGTTTCTCCATCTATTTGCCATGAAGTGATGGGACCAGATGCCATGATCTTAGTTTTCTGAATGTTCAGTTTTAAGCCAACTTTTTCACTCTCCTCTTTCACTTTCATCAAGAGGCTTTTTAGTTCTTCTTCACTTTCTGCCATAAGAATGGTGTCATCTACATATCTGAGGTTATTGATATTTCTCCCAGCAATCTTGATTCCAGCTTGTGCTTCATCCAGCCTAGCATTTCTCATGATGTACTCTGCATATAGGTTAAATAAGCAGGGTGACAATATACAGCCTTGACATACTCCTTTTCCTATTTGGAACCAGTCTGTTTTTCCATGTCCAGTTCTAACTGTTGCTTCTTAACCTGCATGCAGATTTCTCAGGAGGCAGGTCAGGTGGTCTGGTATTCCCATCTCTTTAAGAATTTTCCACAGTTTGTTGTGATCCACACAGTCAAAGGCTTTGGCATAGTCAATAAAGCAGAAGTAGATGTTTTTCTGGAACTCTCTTGCTTTTTCGATGATCCTACGGGTGTTCGCAATTTGATCTCTGGTTCCTCAGCCTTTTCTAAATCCAGCTTGAATATCTGGAAGTTCACAGTTCACATAGTGTTGAAGCCTGGCTTGGAGAATTTTGAACACTACTTTGCTAGTGTGTGAGATGAGTGCAGTTGTGCAGTAGTTTGAGCATTCTTTGGCATTGGAATGAAAACTGACCTTTTCCAGTCCTGTGGACACGGCTGAGTTTTGCAAATTTGCTGGCATGTTGAGTGCAACATTTTCACAGCATCATCTTTCAGATTTGAAATAGCTCAACTGGAATTCCATCACCTCCACTAACTTTGTCCATAGTGATGCTTCCTAAGGCCCACTTGACTTCACGATACTGTGTGGTACTGGGTTAAATACTGGTGCTATTCAAGAAGAAATGTTAAAATCTACAAATACAAGTATAAATTGGTACAACTTTTTGAAGGATAGATTGGACTCAAATCAGTCTTTAAAATGTTCATATTCTTTCAACCAACTAGCACATTTCTTGAAACCTTGAACAAATACTAAAGATGTTTTAATGTGGAAGATATAAATGTAGAAAATAGGAAATAAACTAAATTTCTAAAAATATGAGAATAGCTAAGTAAATTATGGACTCCCATAAAATGGAATGGAATGCAGTCATTAAAATCTTAATTTTGAAGAATATTTAAGACAGATATTTTTGAAGCATAATGTTTAACCAAAGAGGAGAATGAAAAACTGTGGTAAAAGTAATCCAGTTTTTAGAGGATGTAGAGAAAAGGGAACCCTCCTGCCCTATTTGTGGGAATGTAAATTGGTCCAGGCACTGTGGAAAACAGTATGGAGGTTCCTTAAAAAGCTAAAAATAAAGTTGCCATATGTTCCCTCAATCCTACTTCTGGTCGTATAACCAGAGAAAAGTTTACTTTGAAAAGATATATGCACTCCAATGTTCATAGTAGAACTATTTACAATAGCCAAGACTTAGAAACAGGAAGATTATGCTGGCACTGATGTTCAGAAAGACAATTTGGCTCCAGAATACACTATAATAGCCACCAAAATTAACTGTAATCAAAGAGATCATTAGACGTTCTGGTTGCCTCTCACTCCTCAGAGATGAGGCTTTGGCAGCTCATGGCCTGGCTGGAGTCAGACTTGCCTCGGTGATAAAATCAGTGGTGGAAATGACACGTTGGAGTTAGAGAAGAGGCGGTGCTTTGCTTCCCAGACTCAGTACAGTTTGTGAAAGGACAAGGGCCAATCCCACCTGATTTTTCAAAATTATAAACTGGGTAATTGCTGTTGAATGATTTTGAAATTGCTTGGTTTCTTCTCTTCTTGCTGCACTGTTAATTCTGTTTATACCCAAATAAGTGTAAAACTGCTTTCTCATCCAATGAAAGTTTGCTAAGAGATAATGGTTCTGAAAATGTGGAATCTGCATCACTTATTTAAATTTCAAATACTAACAAAATGATTAAAATCAAACTTTGCATTTGCCTCAGTGTTGGTAATTTAGAATAATTGGTCTTGAATTATCTAATAATGTACTTACTGCTAATGTGGAGTCAAGAATGCATTATTCCAGAGCTCTTAGCAAATGACAACATGATAGGTTGTAATATCTTTTTATGTTGATGAAAAAATAAGAGTTGCTGTCCATAGAAAATCTGTAAAATACTGAAGTAGGTAAGAAGAAGCTGAAAGCTACCAAAATACTACACCCAGAGTGATCTCTCAACTTTTCAACAAGTTCTTCCAACTTTTGGGGGTGTATTCATGTCCAGTCACTTCAGTAGTGTCCAACTCTTTGTGACCTTATGGACTTAGCCCACCAGCCTCCTCTGTCCATGGATTTTCCCTGCAAGAATACTGGATCGGGTTGCCACTCTCTCCTCTAGGGGATATTCCCCACCCAGGGGTTGAACTCACGTCTCCTGCATTGCAGACTGATTCTTTACCACTGAGCTACCAGGGAAGACCAGTTTGCAGGGAGGCGGCATGAAGGCCAGTAGGAGGTACGTAACTTACTCTCAGGGGTTCAATTCGTAGGTAATGACTTGATACTCTAACGTATATTTGACACAAAATTCTCTGTCACTGGAAACATTCAAGCAGAAGCTAGAGAACTTGGTTTGGAGGATGAAGGTTCCAGATGATGACCCCTAACAACCCTCAACTCTTCCTCTTCCAATTGTAGGAGAAGCTTGACGAGGAAGTCAGGTGTGTGTGAGTGTGTCTCTCTGTATGCAGGAGTGTGTTATCTGATAGAGGAGAGAATTACAGCCGGCTTCAGTCAATGAGACATTTGCTGTGCAACATGGAAGGAAAAGATGATTTAGAGCCAAACCTTGTAGAATAGTCCTATGTAGGGGACCGGAAGGTAGAACAGCTGTGGTGAAAGGAACATGGAATAATCAGAGACAATATTTACGGATAAACAACCCGCAAAGAAGCAGGGGTAACTGAACATGTGTGGAACTATTAGACATCCATATTAACCAACTTAAGAAATCTTACCATATCATTATGTAATTAAGTCATGTCAGTCTAAATTTTATTTATTTTTTTTTATTATTATTATTTTTTTTTCCAGTGGGTTTTGTCATACATTGATATGAATCAGCCATGGATTTACATGTATTCCCAATCCCGATCCCCCCTCCCACCTCCCTCTCCACCCGATTCCTCTGGGTCTTCCCAGTGCACCAGGCCGGAGCACTTGTCTCGTGCATCCCACCTGGGCTGGTGATCTGTTTCACCATAGATAGTATACATGCTGTTCTTTTGAAATATCCCACCCTCACATTCTCCCACAAAGTTCAAAAGTCTGTTCTGTATTTCTGTGTCTCTTTTTCTGTTCTGCATATAGGGTTATCGTTATCACCTTTCTAAATTCCATATATATGTGTCAGTATGCTGTAATGTTCTTTATCTTTCTGGCTTACTTCACTCTGTATAATGGGCTCCAGCTTCATCCATCTCATTAGGACTGGTTCAAATGAATTCTTTTTAATGGCTGAGTAATATTCCATGGTGTATATGTACCACAGCTTCCTTATCCATTCATCTGCTGATGGGCATCTAGGTTGCTTCCATGTCCTGGCTATTATAAACAGTGCTGCGATGAACATTGGGGTGCACGTGTCTCTTTCAGATCTGGTTTCCTCAGTGTGTATGCCCAGAAGTGGGATTGCTGGGTCATATGGCAGTTCTATTTCCAGTTTTTTAAGGAATCTCCACACTGTTTTCCATAGCGGCTGTACTAGTTTGCATTCCCACCAACAGTGTAAGAGGGTTCCCTTTTCTCCACACCCCCTCCAGCATTTATTGCTTGTAGACTTTTGGATAGCAGCCATCCTGACTGGCGTGTAATGGTACCTCATTGTGGTTTTGATTTGCATTTCTCTAATAATGAGTGATGTTGAGCATCTTTTCATGTGTTTGTTAGCCATCTGTATGTCTTCTTTGGAGAAATGTCTGTTTAGTTCTTTGGCCCATTTTTTGATTGGGTCATTTATTTTTCTGGAATTGAGCTGCAGGAGTTGCTTGTATATTTTTGAGATTAATCCTTTGTCTGTTTCTTCATTTGCTATTATTTTCTCCCAATCTGAGGGCTGTCTTTTCACCTTACTTATAGTTTCCTTTGTAGTGCAAAAGCTTTTAAGTTTCATTAGGTCCCATTTGTTTAGTTTTGCTTTTATTTCCAATATTCTGGGAGGTGGGTCATAGAGGATCTTGCTGTGATTTATGTCGGAGAGTGTTTTGCCTATGTTCTCCTCTAGGAGTTTTATAGTTTCTGGTCTTACATTTAGATCTTTAATCCATTTTGAGTTTATTTTTGTGTATGGTGTTAGAAAGTGTTCTAGTTTCATTCTTTTACAAGTGGTTGACCAGTTTTCCCAGCACCACTTGTTAAAGAGGTTGTCTTTTTTCCATTGTATATCCTTGCCTCCTTTGTCAAAGATAAGGTGTCCATAGGTTCGTGAATTTATCTCTGGGCTTTCTATTCTGTTCCATTGATCTATATTTCTGTCTTTGTGCCAGTACCATACTGTCTTGATGACTGTGGCTTTGTAGTAGAGTCTGAAGTCAGGCAGGTTGATTCCTCCAGCTCCATTCTTCTTTCTCAAGATTACTTTGGCTATTCGAGGTTTTTTGTATTTCCATACAAATTGTGAAATTCTTTGGTCTAGTTCTGTGAAAAATACCGTTGGTAGCTTGATAGGGATTGCATTGAATCTATAGACTGCTTTGGGTAGAATAGCCATTTTGACAATATTAATTCTTCCAATCCATGAACACGGTATGTTTCTCCATCTGTTTGTGTCCTCTTTGATTTCTTTCATCAGTGTTTTATAGTTTTCTATGTATAGGTCCTTTGTTTCTTTAGGTAGATACACTCCTAAGTATTTTATTCTTTTTGTTGCAATGGTGAATGGTATTGTTTCCTTAATTTCTCTGTCTGTTTTTTCATTGTTAGTATATAGGAATGCAAGGGATTTCTGTGTGTTAATTTTATATCCTGCAACTTTACTATAAGTCTAAATTTTAAATGAAAGTCTTTCAATGTGTAGAATTAGGAAATTATAAATCAGAATGGCTCAAATTCTCTTCTTTTTAAGGCTTGGAACTTTTAGGAAGAAATTGCACTGGGGAGTTTTAAATTCTTTTTTTCTCATTTTTTTTCTTTCACATAAGAATCCTGAACTTGCATGATATTAGCAACCCATCCTTTGCATTTGATTGTCTTTATTCTACAGTTGTTTTGAGGCTAAGATTTAGTGTTGTGTACTTTTTGAAGAAATGTGTTGGTCTACCTCTGAAGCCTATGTTTCCTTTTGAATATCTTTATAACCTATAATTAAATTTTAAATCCTTATTCATTTTCAACTTTTCTAATTTTCTCAAGTCATGTGTTTTTTCTTATGAAAGTGAATAACTGGAACTCTAGAAATAGCTATCCAATTTCTCCAAATCTAAAATGTGGGGCTTAGGGGATTATTAGGCTCCTGGGATATCAAGGATTAATGAAAGCCCGCAAAGAAAACCCAAAGAAAAACCATAATCTATCCACATTGGAAACACTAAACTGGAAGTGGGCACCCAGCTAAATCGTGGGTATTATCAAAGAAGAAGAAAATGAATATGGTTGGATAACTAGCAGTCTGTGTCATAGACCATTAAGTACACACAGCTGATAACTGGCCAGACTTCTCCTTCCTATAATTCATCCTTTCAGTTTTTCACTTCACATTTATACTGGAAACATAGAAGGAAGAAATTAAATTTAAAGCAATCTATTTGTCCAGGACTAGTGACTCTGACTGAAAGAAGTTTTGGGGGGTTGTCTGAAAACTATTTTAGTTCTGGTTTTTGTTATTATAAATAATTAAGAAGTAAGGGCAAGTTTTACATGGTGGACTGAACACCCACATTTATCTTCCTGCCTTCACCAATCCCCTATAAGTGTAGAAAAGTTAACTGTCTTGGAAAACAGGCAAAGTTGCTATAACTAACCAAGATAAAGAATTCATGGAATACTGAGAGCAGTTAAGACTGGATTAAATGAGAGCAGACAAAACCCCAACAACAATAAATGCTTAAGAGAGATGAGACAGGGCTGAGAGCCATCCTGGCCAAGGTTGGCATCGGTGCCCAAGGTGGGAAGAGACAGGAATCGTCAGCGTATGAAGCAGCGCCTACTGCGTAACTGGCCTGGGTGCGGCATTTGCCCCCACGAGAAATGGTGAAAACTACACTCCAGAAAAAAAGGAAAATGACTAAAGGGTAGAATGTGGGTGTTTCACTGGAAGTAACTCTATAGTCAGCACAAAAAAGAAAAAGGTAACTCCAAGCAAGTGTGAAATGTATAAAAGCACTTAGCAATGGAGCAAAGCCTTTCTTTCTTTCTTCCTCCCTTCATTCTTTTCTTCCCTCCATCCTTCCTTCTTAGTTTCTTTCTTTCTTCCTTCTTTCCTTCCTTAATCGGACAGGTCCCTGAGTGATTAACTACTCTTCTCTCATTTTGGGAAAGGAAACTTCCTTTATTGACACATTCTGCCCACTTATCTAGAGCTGACACATTTGCCTTTTAATTCAGGGAGGCTGTGCTTAGTCGCTCAGTAGTGTCCAACCCTTTGCCTCAGCGAAAAATAATTGCTTGGTAAAACCTACATCAACAACCAATATAATCATGAACTTAGTCCATCATTCATAAATATAAATAAACAATCTGTGATCAACAGGCACTTGACAAACATCAAGGTGGTGGATGGACATTTTCAAAAAGCAACAACTGGTTTAAGTTCTCAAGTTATCACATTGCCTTTTACCCTTCCCACCATGAAGGCTAAACTAATATGCACAGTACCTGGGGGAGAGCAACGAGCTCCACCAGCACAGCTCGCAGGGTGAGGGGAAGGAGGCTGCAACGCGGGGGAGAGTTCCCACGGGACAACAGCGGCCGGAGCCGCCCTACAAGAGAAGAGGAGACAGTGGGAGAAAGATGATCGCTCTCTCTTCCCTCACTTCCCGCCCACCCACGTTCCCTGCTGTTCCAAGTGGTAAGCACACTATTCTTGGCAAGTAGGAGTATAGAAAAGAAAAGAAATCGAATTTTCCAAAGTAAAGAGGATTTCAGAAAAGTTATTACAAGAATCAGCTCCTCTATATACAGAGAACCATCCAAAGAGGTAGCATCTTCATTACTTGATCATATTCCAGCCTCCGTGAGGTCTGTGGCAGTGGCTTTGATGTTCTGCTCTAGGGCACCTCCTTCTCACTTCACCAAAACAGCTCTTGCAAAGGTCACTCACAAACTCTAAATGAGTAAAGGGCACAGACATTTTTTCAGTCTCCATCTTATTTTTAACTCCCAGCATCTTTTTTTTTTTTTTTAATTAGTTGGAGGCTAATTACTTCACAACATTTCAGTGCATTTTGTCATACATTGATATGAATCAGCCATGGATTTACATGTATTCCCAATCCCGATCCCCCCTCCCACCTCCCTCTCCACCCGATTCCTCTGGGTCTTCCCAGTGCACCAGGCCCGAGCACTTGTCTCATGCATCCCACCTGGGCTGGTGATCTGTTTCACCATAGATAGTATACATGCTGTTCTTTTGAAATATCCCACCCTCACATTCTCCCACAGAGTTCATAAGCCTGTTCTGTATTTCGGTGTCTCTTTTTCTATCTTGCATATAGGGTTATTGTTACCATCTTTCTAAATTCCATATATATGTGTTAGTATGCTGTAATGTTCTTTATCTTTCTGGCTTACTTCACTCTGTATAAGGGACTCCAGTTTCATCCATCTCATTAGGACTGATTCAAATGAGTTCTTTTAAACGGCTGAGTAATATTCCGTGGTATATATGTACCACAGCTTCCTTATCCATTCATCTGCTGATGGGCATCTAGGTTGCTTCCATGTCCTGGCTATAATAAACTTAAAAGCTTTTGCACTACAAAGGAAACTATAAGTAAGGTGAAAAGACATCCCAGCATCTTTTGATACCATGACTACACCCTTGCTTCTTTTTTCTTTTTAATGTTTCTTTTTTAATTTTTATTGAGGTATAGTTGATTTATAATGTTGTGTTAGTTTCAGGTGTATAGCAAGATGAATCAGTTATACATATACATAGATCCACCATTCTTCAGATTCTTTCCCCACATAGGCCATTATAGAGTATTGGGTAGCGTTCCCTGTGTTATACGGTAGGTAATTATAAGTCACCTATTTTATATACAGTAGTGTTATCTGTGTTCTTTTTGATAATAGCCATTCTGACAAATGTGAAATGATATTCCACTGTGGTTTTCATTTGCCTTTCTAGGCCAGCTTATTTAGAATTGCAACCCTGGCTCAACATTCACCACCTGGCTCTCTCCTTTATTTTTTCTAAAGCACATATCACCTCTCACACGGGGCAGGCCATTTGCAACAATATAGATGCAACTTGAGGGGATTATGCTAAGTGAGATAAGTCAGACAGAGAAAGACAAATACTGCATGACATCACTTTTATGCAGGATTTTAAAAAGCCAAACTCATAAAAACACAGAATAGAATGGTGGTTACCAGGGACTGCGAGATGGAGAGATAAGAAAGATGTTGTCTAAGGGTATAAACTTGCAACTAGTAAATAATAAGTTCTAAAGATTTAATGCACAGCATAGTGATTATAGTCAATACTGTATTACAAACTTCAAAGTTACTAAAAAAGGTAGGTCTTAACTGTGCTCATCACACAGAAAGAAGTGATAATTATGTACATGATAGAGGTGATAGCTAATGCTACCGTGGTAATCATATTGCAGTCATAAATACGACAAATCAAGAAGTTTGTACACCTTAAATTTTACAAATGTTATATGTCAATTATTTCTCAATAAAAAAATTGTTGAATTTTAAATACATTCTACTTCTTCATAGGAGGAGCTGCAAATAATGTGTGACCATGTTTACTATTTCACACCACTTCTCTAATGTAAACTCCACAAGGGCAGGAGATGTGCCTGTCTTGATCATTGCTGTATCTTCATTCATTTATTCAAAATATATTTGTGGAATATTTGCTATATGCCAGGAACTCTGTACATGGCATGCACTTGTAAAAATAGTTTGGAAAAAAGATATTTTGGTAGAGAGGAAGGAATCTTCCCTCACACACAGTCAGAGCTCTGTTGTATTTTTTTAACAGCCAGTTGCTTTGTTTTGTTTTGACTGCACTGGGTGCTCATTGCCCTGCACAGGCCTTCTCCAGCTGCGGTGAGAGGGGGCTACTCTTCGTTGCAGTGCTCAGGCTTCTCCCTGCGGCGACTTCTCTTGTTCTGGAGCACAGGCTCCGGGTGCATGGGCTTCAGTTTACGTGACATGCAGGCTCTAGAGCATGCGCTCAAGTGTTGTGGCGCACAGGCTTAAATGCTCCATGGCATGCAGAATTTCCCCGGACCGGGGGTTGAACCTGTGTCCCCTGCATCGGCGGGCAGATTCTTATCCACTGCCCCACCAGAGACGTCCAGAGCTCTGTTATTTTAATGAACAATATCTTGTTCATTAAATATTTTAATGAACAATAACAACAAAAATTGCTATAAAATGTAAACATAACATTTTATTCAATGCAGACATTGACTTCAACTGTCTATCACTAGGACTAAGGTGATGTGATATCTTAGAAATAGCTCAAAGCTTGAAGTAAGAGAACTAAAGTCCAAATACAATTCTCCTCCCAATTAGCTGTGTGATTTTTAAGGTTGTGACCTTCCTGGAACTCAGCTTCTTCATCTGTAAAATGGAAATCAGGTTGAAAGAGACTTTTGTAGGCTTTATTCACTGGTACCAGTGAATATCAGTACAATGCCTGGAGTATACTGGGAAATCAATACATTTTTGTTAAATGAATAAAAAAAATATTTTTTAAATCATCTCTCCCCAATCCTCTTTCCAATTCTAATATCTTATAATTCTGGTCCCTAGAATTCCAGCAATCATTTCATGGTATTTTACTGCCAAATATGTTCTACCTCTGGCAATAGAAATAGCTAAACTTATTTGCTCCTCTAATCTCAAAATACAACGCTGTAAGTCCATAAGCCTCTCCAGCTGAGAGAGAAAAGATTCTCCCCATAACCAGATCCACTGACCACAGCCTATAGTGAGGTTTGCTTATTTATTAAACGCTAACAAAAGGGATCTTCAAGTAAACGGAGCAATTACCCACATCATATCTCACAATGCATACAAGTTCAGCAGGGCCCTGCTAAGTGTGATCTTTTGGTGAGGCAGAGGAAAGTTCCATGAATATCATTTTCCCTATCTAGGGCAGACAGACTAACAGACCACAACATCATTTCACACTTGCTGTTTCTGTGGCTTTTCTTCTAAGACAATGAGTATCTATAATAAGGGCCCATTTTCGCCAGAGCATCACAAAACTGCAAATAGCTCTGACAAGTGTGTCTGCTTTCCATCCATCCTCACTCATAGATGACAGTGTGCTACAACACCAGCTGGCACTTCCATGAGGTGGCAGAACTATTATAGCTCAGCCAAGGCAGCAAGCGCCCCCCAACCTCCAGGATCAGCCACCCGCAGCCCTTCAAAGGCAGAGCACACCTTCAGTGTGATAGTTTACGGTGAACGATGTCAGATTCGTGATCTCCAAAGGAGAGGATTTAGCTTCGGGATCAGGGTTGAGGCTTCAGACACTCAGAACTTCATGTGGCAAAAGTTTTTTTACAGTGAAAAAGGAAACAGAGAAAGCTTCTGACATAGATGCTGGAAGGGAAACGGAGAGTGCCCCTCACTTGTCTTAGCAAGGGAGCTGCATACTTTTTCAATTGGTTATTAACAATAAATCAAAAGAAAGTGTCAAGGTTGCACACTTAAGTGACGCACTCCCACAATCTATATTTTAAGACAAGGGGATTAGTCAGAAGGTTCTTAAGGAGAAGCTTATCCTCCAACAGGATACACTGTTGCTATATAATCACCAGTACAGAGTTTAAGGAAAAACATACCCATGAGCAAAAATGAGTTGTTTTATTGTGTAATCATTAGCTCTGGGCTTGAAGGGGGAAAAAAGAAAAAAAAAAAAAAAAAAACACTTTATGTGACTAAGATGAAGGAATTAACAAATTTGTCCTTTCCTCTCCTCCAGGGCTCCGGACCCCTTCCTCCTCCTCAGGGGCCCTGGATTCCTTATCAACCTACCTAAGAATTAACTCTCTCAAGCACGCAGGACCTGAATGTGGTCCCAGTCCACCTCGTACCCCAACCAGCACAGCAAGGTAATCCACCAGTGTTGGTCAGCATCTAGCGCCTTGCACCAAAGGCTGCCTGCAGTCAGCTGCAATTGTTCAGTTGCTATATTTCAGATCTTCTGCTTTGCACAGAAAACACAGCTGAAAAGAGCAAGCACTATGAATCAGACAGACTTGACTCTGATGCTTACCAGTCTTGTGAACTTGGACAATTTCTGCTAAATAAGTGTGTGAGATTCAGCCTGTAGGGACTAAAGCAAGACTTCTTGCTCTGCCCATTTTGATGTAGGGAAATCGCTCTTTTGCTGTTGTTGTTGTGTTTGGTTTTTGAATAATAAATAATCACAGGCTCTCACTCCATCCTGAATACCCATCCAAACTGTGGTAGACTTTCCATTTCTGTTTCAATTATTTTTGTATAGTTGATATTTTTAATGATTGCTTTTATCCTTTTCCAGAGATGAAAGTATACTACCTACAGAATATCCTTTTTAAGACTTTGATTCTTACATGCCCCTCTAGGAGCACTGACATTCACTGGAAATCAAAAAGTTCTACCATAAAGTATATACATGTGCTTGTTAGTTAAAAAATCAGAGTATAATAAGTACACATTCAAAAAGAAATCTGAGACAGTGAGATACACAGGAGCAAAGTCTCAGAGAATGAACGGATGATGCCTTTCAGGATGGTTGAACGGCCTGAGAAGGCTGTTCGTGTTTAGTAAGTGTGATAATCACGTGACCTCAGCTTCCTTGTGCTTTCTTTTCTTTAATGTTTATTTTTATTTATTTGTTTATTTATTTGGCTGCACTTGATCTTCACTGCAGCATGTGGGATCTTTAGCTACTTTATTAAAACTCTTAGTTGCAGCAGTTGGAATCTAGTTTCCCGACCAGGGATCCAACCCAGGCCCCCAGCTTTGGGAGTGAGAAGTCTTAGCCATTGGACCACAAAGGAAGTCCCCCACATGCTTTGAAGTGAGAGAATTCCTGTCTCTCATCTTTGTCTGAGCCCTGCCTTGGGATTGGGAGTTTGTATGGGCTGTGGCTCAGAGATAGAGTGTCAATGACTTGGTAATAAAGAAATCTGAAAATATAATTTGTTTACCAATATGTCCAAATAGTTATATCAAAACAGCTATGTCAGAATAACTCAAGCAAAATGTCCATTGCCCTTCTAGACAGTGCATGTATAGCACTAAGTATATGCTCAAGCATATGATAGATGCTCAATAAATGGTGACCATCAGGATCGCTTTCCTTCACTGCTGCCACTCTAGATTCCCCATTGTTGATCGTCATGGTATTGTTGTTGCTAACTCGTGCCCAACTCTTTTGTGACCTCAGCCAGGGTCCTCTATCCATGGGATTCTCCAGGCAAAAATATTGGAGTGGATTGCCAGTGGATCTTCCCAACCCAGGGCTCACACCCATGTCTCCTGCCTTGGCAGGCAGATTCTTTATCACTGAGCCACCAGGGAAGCCCATTGATTCCTGGTGGTGGTGGTGGTGGGTTAGTTGCTAAGTTGTGTCCAACTCTTGCAACCCCATGGACTGTAGTCCACCAGGCTCCTCTGTCCACGGGATTTCCCAGGCAAGAATACTGAGTAGGTTGCCATTTCCTCCTCCAGGGGATCTTCCTGACTCAGGGGTTGAAACAGGGTCTCTGGCGTTACAGGCAGTCTCCTGCATTGCGGGCAGATTTCTTTACAGACTGAGCCACCAGGGCAGCCCTCGTACTGGCAACCAACTCAGTAGACAATCGCTAAGCACCTACTGTGCCCAGCGCTAGCCCAACACCTGCAAGAGTGGAGAAGAGCAAAGCTATCATCTCACCAGCCAGCTCTTCTGATTTCCCTGGAGTCTTCCCTCCAGCTGACCCAGCAACATAAAACCTCTGCCAAGGCTGGCATAAGGGATGCAAGAACTGGCCTGGAATGTTTTGTTTGAGTTCCAACTCATTTATTATTGTGTTTTAATTCAGCAGCTGCTGCTATAGTGTGCCTTATTTTTAGAAGCTGAAAAATACAAGTAAGGGAAAAGAAAAGGTGCTTTTCCCTACAGAATTTTTTAACATTTAGAGAACAACCAAAGTTTAAAATTCAGGGGGATGTTCAGAGAAAGTGGTAAAGATGAAAAAGATAGCTTTGTGCTTCCAATGCACTTTGGAAACAATTTTGGGAAAAAAATTAAAACATGTAATGTATAGACCTGGAGGGGAATTAAAAGCTAAAACAGGAAGGAAATCCGAAACAGAGGAGACATGAGTATGGAATAGCTGATTCACTTTTCTGTACAGCAGAAACTAGCAACATTGTAAAGCAACTATACTACAATAAAAATTAATTTTAAAAAGTAAATAAAAATAAATAAAAGCTAAAACATCATGGATATCTGGTGCCTCTAAAATTCCTACAGAGCCAGGATACTTGATTAAGAGTTGATGGAATTTGTTTGTGACAACGAGCCAAGTCTGTCCAGGTATTTATGATGAGACATGCTTTTCATTACACTTGGGGACCTAATTGGTTACAGAAAAAAAATCTGCTTTCAGACTAAAGAAAACCTTCTACAAATCCAGAATTTGAATATTTGTTAAAACATGGGAAATATAGACAATCTCAATAACTAAAGGGGAGGGGAAATTAGGAAATCACAATCCGTATTTAAACTTTGTAGTCTGGTTATAAATCCACAGTATTTTTTAAAATTTTTGAGACTGGAGAAAAGCTTTAGTAGGGTATCGACACATAAAAGGAGGTCGGAAAACTCAAGCAAACCAGACGCCAAGAGAGTCCAGATTTCAAAGAATGCAAAGGTAGTGAGTATCCATACAGAACTGAGACAAAGTCAGAGTCTAGAGGAAGAGGCGCGATGCATCTAGGTTTTCTGGGGCATGAGGTTCGCACACCTGAGGATGGGGAGATCCCTTGTAAAAGAAAAAAATTAAAATTAAAAAATTTTTTAAATTAAAACTAAAAATACAAAATTAGGTCCAGGGCTTTGGAAGGGGCCTAGGCAAGAGAGGGGCCTGAAACTTATGTTTCTTAGCTTCACAGTCAAGCTACCACAAATTAAGACAGAGAGAAAAAAGTTTCATGGACCAGGATTCAGAGGCCAAAAATTCTCAGCTTGACCCTCTCAGGGATACTTTATGGAGTGAGTTCTTGATTCTCACTGATCTTCCATTTCTAACCTGGGGAGTGGTACTTGCAATCTATGGAACAATGTAAAACAGAAAAACCTTAGAATGATAATGGAAATGACTTGAAGGGGCTTGTAGTTTGAGATACACCTATGAATCATTAAGGATAATTGGGGCCCCAACATCCCTTTTTCTCTATAATTTTTATTTGTGTTATTGAATAATTTATATATCTCTGCATTCAATTATTTATGTAATCACCTAACAACATTTATTGAACTTTTACTATACGTCAGCTATTATGCTAAGTGCTGGGAATACTAAAGTCAAAAGGTAAGGTTCCTGCTCCTTGTGGGGCTTCATTTACATTGAGAGTAAGAAAATGAGAAGCAAATAAGAAACAACTACAGCATAATGCTAATGGTAATACCCATGAGGAAAATAAAGCAGGATAATGGAACAAGGAGGCATTTGTTACTTTACTTTCTGTAACATCCTCATTGTAAGAGGTACAAAGGTGAAGGAAATGAATTGTGACCCTCAGGGTGCTTATCTAGTAGAATGAAACAAACTACCATGTGAGGAGGGCAGGAAGGGTCAAATATTTTAAGAGAGAGAGAAGATAAGCGAAAGTGAAAGTCGCTCAGTCATGTCTGACTCTTTGTTACCCCATGGACTTAGTCCGTGGAATTCTCCAGGCCAGAATACTGGAGTGGGTAGCCTTTCCCTTCTCTCGGAGATCTTCCCAACCCGGGAATTGAACTAGGGTCTCCTGCATAGCAGGCGGATTCTTTACCAGCTGAGCTATGAGGGAGAGATAGAAGATAGGGGACTTAAATTTTCAAAGGAAAGGGGAAGAATAAGAAAGCTTACCCAACAGAGCTGACATCTGAGCTAGGGTTCAAAGAATAGACAGGATTTTTGTTTAATAATTCCATTTATTTATTTCTTTGTTGTGCTGAGTCTTCATTACTGTGTGGGTTTTTTCTAGTTGCAGTGAGCTGGGGCTATCTCTAGTTGCAGAGCACAGGTTTCTCATTGCTGTGGCTTCTCTTGTTGCTGAATATGGGCTTTAGGTGCTTGGGCTTCAGTAGTTGCAGTTCCCGGGCTCCAGAGCTGTACAGGCTCAATCGTTGTGGCACATGGGCCTAGTTGCTCCAAGGAATGTGAAATCTTCCCAGACCAGGGATCAAACCCATGTCTCCAACACGGGCAGGCAGATTCTTTACCACTGAGCCACCAGAAATGCCCCAGGATGGACAGGTTTTACCCAGACAATTACAGGTGTGGGAGGAAAAACATATGCCATATGAATATCTAAGACGCTGAAGTTTAAATATTCAAAATTCAGAGGGATGACATCACTACTCAGAATCAACATCTTTAACTGCCCACTCAGAATATTTTAGTATTTTGGTTTCTTAGAATGTCATCTATATATTTCACATAGCTACAGAACCTTCAGGAGAAAACTTATTACCATTCATTTTTAACAGATGTATAAGCAAGAGCCACTCAAGTATATATCAGCATTATTTTTCATTAAGTGTGACTTACCTACACAGTTTGCTAATTAAGTTGCAGTTTATCAATATGCTGAAACTGTTTCCAGTGTCAAAAGCTCATTTGCATTGCTGAATAACCTTAATGTTATTTATTTTTGAGAGCATCTTAAAGGTTGGAGTTGCAAGGATATTTGCCTGCAAGCCAAGATAATTTGAAGATAAGGTTGACATGATATTTTAAATTGTACTGAAACATATTGGGGGGAAATGAAAATATCTTTCTCGTCAAGATAGAAGGTCCCTTCCATGACCCACCATCCACAACTTTAATAAATCTTTTTTTTTTCTATTGACTATTCTTTGAAACTAAAGATGTAAATCTAATAAGAGCTCCATCATTCAAAAGGTGTGGAGGGGGGTTTCTAATTCTGAAACATCTCCCCTTCTCCACATAAAGTACTAAAAAAGAATCCACTTTGGGGTGTTGTTACTTTTTTATTGTGATGTTGCTCTTTATGGCTGTTGCTATTGTTGTTTGTTTTGTTTGTTTTCATGACAACACAGACAAAGACATTATCAAACATTCCTTTCCAAATTAAGACTGCTACTCTAATCTATATTTTAGTTCCAGGAAGAAATAAAGAAAGAAAGGAAAGGAGGGAAGGAAGGGAGAGGGTAGGACAGGAGAGGAAGGCAAGGAAAAGAAGGAAGGAAGAAAAGAAAGAAAGATTAGGCAGCCTATAAACCTGCTCTAGAAACAGGTAGCAAATTAAGTTCCTATTCAAAGAAAGAAATTTTCCTTCTTCTATTTTCTTCTCAAACACAACCCTTATCAGTTCAGTTCAGTTGCTCAGTCGTTTCCAGCTCAGGGACCCCATGGGCTGCAGCACGCCAGGCTTTCCTGTCTACCACCAACTCCTGGAGCCTGCTCAAACTCATGTCCATCGAGTCAGTGACGCCATCCAACCATCTCATCTCCTGTCGTCCCCTTCTCCTCCTGCCTTCAGTCTTTCCCAGCATCAGGGTCTTTTCCAATGAGTCAGTTCTTCACATCAGGTGGCCAAAATATTGGAGTTTCAGCTTCAGAATCAGTCCTTCCAAAGAATATTCAGGACTGATTTCCTTTAGGATGGACCGGTTGGATCTCCTTACAGTCCAAAGGACTCTCAGGAGTCTTCTCCAACACCACAGTTCAAAAGCATCAATTCTTCAGCGCTCAGCTTTCTTTATAATAGAACTCTCACATCCATACATGACTACTGGAAAAACCATAGCTTTGACTAGACGGATCTTTGTCACAAATACCCTGCTCAGTTACTTTCTTTTGTTGCTATGATGATGGTGAGGGTGCTAGTCACGGTGTCTGTTGTTCCAGCCACATTCAGCTCTGGTCGTAATGAGTATGACAAAATCTAAAAGTGAGGAATGCCTGACTTTAGCAATACCACCAGGGGAAAGAATATTGTACCAGATCCAGGTTACACAGCATTAAGAAAACAACCAGGGCTGACCTCAGCAGTGCAGTCAAAATACCCAGAGATCCAGTGGAGCAAGGAACTCATCGGAGGGTGAGACTTCAGGGTCTCTCATTGTTGCCGAGAGACAGCTTCACAGTTTATCACTGTGCTGGCAAGTTCTGCTATCGTGGGCACCCACTGTCTACTCTTTAACGAGCACAGTTAAGACAAAAATCCTACTTTTTATTATGATTAGCCATCCAACTGCTAATATACTTCCTGCTTAGAAACTGGAGTGTCCTTGTCCCATGGTGGGGACAGGGAGATATCACTACAAAAATATGGGAAGAAAGCCGGGAACTGGTGGCCAGAAATTTAGAAACTGCTATAGTGACATTTCATTTGTTTTCCATTTGAGAGGCAAAAGTCACTTTAAATCATTTCTCCTCATCATAATAGAGTTCACAAGCTTGCTAATGAAATACTTTTTTCTAAAATATTTTCTAACCAACAAAATTTCTTCTCTGGGTTAATGAACAAAGACAAAATGCTGTCCCAAGAATGAAAATGGCAAAAAGTGCTTGAGTTGTCAAGAGAAGAGGAAGGGAGTGAGGTTAGAGTTCCATTTAATCTTATCTTGCAGTCACAGAGAATCAGTTGCAAGGAAATTTCTAGAACAGGATGCAAGTTTCCAAAAAGTCCAACCATGAGTCTGCATGTCCCAGGAGTGATAACCGGCCTCACTTCTAAGCCCCCACTCCCCACCAGTGCTCACAGCCTGCCCTGCTCTGCTCTCCTGTCTGAGTGTCTGTTCTGACCCTGGTGCTCCAGGGTCCTCTTCAGCCTTCACTTGCTTTAGTCACCTTCCTTTCCCAAGCTTCATCCCTAACTCACTGCCTGGATCTCCAGGATTTGCATTTGCATGTGAGGTCCTATCTTTGTGACCCCATGAAATGTAGCCCGCCAGACTCCTCTGTCCATGGATTTCCCAGGCAAGAATATTGGAGCAGGTTGCCATTTCCTACCCTAGAGGACCTTCCTGACCCAGAGACCAAACTCCAGCCTCTTGCATCTTCTGCATGAGCATGCAGATTCTTTACCACTCATCTGCAGGATTACAGGCCCCAGAATTCCCACTCTGTCCATATCTGGGGACATTGAGGTACTTCATCTTTTTAATATTTATTTATTTGGCTGCTTTTAGTCTTAGTTGAATGAAATGTTTCCAAGGTATCTCTAATTTTCTTGACAAGATCTCTAGTCTTTCCCATTCTGTTCTTTTCCTCTATTTCTTTGCAATGATCGCTGAGGAAGGTTTTCTTATCTCTCCTTGCTATTCTTTGGAACTCTGCATTAAAATGGGACTATCTTTCCTTTTCTCCTTTGCTTGTCACTTCTCTTCTTTTCACAGCTATTTGCAAGGCCTCCTCAGACAGCCATTTTGCTTTTTTTCATTTCTTTTCCACAGGGAGGGTCTTGATCCCTGTCTCCTGTACAATGTCACGAACCTCCATCCATAGTTCATCAGGCACTCTGTCTATCAGATCTAGTCCCTTAAATCAGTTTCTCACTTTCACTGTATAATCATAAGGCATTTGATTTAGGTCACACCTGAATGGCCTAGTGGTTTTCCCTACTTTCTTCAATTTAAGTCTGAATTTGGCAATAAGGAGTATATGATCTGAACCATAGTCAGCTCAGGTCTTGTTTTTGCTGACTGTATAGAGCTTCTCCATCTTTGGCTGCAAAGAATATAATCAATCTGATTTCGGTGTTGACCATCTGGTGATGTCCATGTGTAGAGTCTTCTCTTGTGTTGTCCGAAGAGGGTGTTTTCTATGACCAGTGCATTCTCTTGACAAAACTCTATTAGCCTTTGCCCTGCTTCATTCTGTACTCCAGGGCCAAATTTGCCTCTTACTCCAGGTGTTTCTTGACTTCCTACTTTTGCATCCCAGTCTCCTATAATGAAAACGACATGTTTTTTGGGTATTAGTTCTAAAAGGTCTTGTGGGCCTTCATAGAACTGTTCAACTTCAGCTTCTTCAGCATTACTGGTTGGGGCATAGACTTGGATTACCATGATATTGAATGGTTTGCCTTGGAAATGGACAGAGATCATTCTGTCATTTTTGAGATTGCATCCAAGTACTGCATTTTGGACTCTTTTGTTGACCATGATGGCTACTCCATTTCTTCTAAGGGATTCCTGCCCACAGTAGTGGATGTAATGGTCATGTGAGTTAAATTCAACCATTCCTGTCCATTTCAGTTCGCTGATTCCTAGAATGTCAACGTTCACTCTTGCCATCTCCTGTTTGACCACTTACAATTTGCCTTGATTCATGGACCTAACATTCCAGGTTCCTATGCAATATTGCTGTTTATGGCATCAGATCTTGCTTATACCACCAGTCATATTCACAGCTGGGTATTGTTTTTGCTTTGGCTCCATTCCTTCATTATTTCTAGAGTTATTTCTCCACTGATCTCCAGTAGTATATTGGGAATCTACCAAGACAGAAATGATATGGAGCTAACAGAAGCAGAAGATATTAAGAAGAGGTGGCAAGAATACACAGAAGAACTGTACAAAAAAGATCTTCATGATCCAGATAATCACGATGGTGTGATCACTCACCTAGAGCCAGACATCCTGGAATGTGAAGTCAAGTGGGCCTTGGGAAGCATCACTACGAACAAAGTTAGTGAAAGCGATGGAATTCCAGTTGAGCTATTTCAAATCCTAAAAGATGATGCTGTGAATGTGCTGCACTCAATATGCCAGCAAATTTGGAAAACTCAGCAGTGGCCACAGGCCTGGAAAAGGTCAGTTTTCATTCCAATCCCAAAGAAAGGCAATGCCAAGGAATGCTCAAACTACTGCACAATTGCACTCATCTCACACGCTAGAAAAGTAATGCTCATAATTCTCCAAGCCAGGCTTCTGCAGCACATGAACCGTGAACTTCCAGATGTTCAAGTTGGTTTTAGAAAAGGCAGAGGAACCAGAGATCAAATTGCCAACATCTGCTGGATTCTCGAAAAAGCAAGAGAGTTCCAGAAAAACACTTATTTCTGCTTTATTGACCATGCCCAAGCCTTTGACTGTGTAGATCAACAAACTGTGGAAAATTCTAAAAGAGATGGGAAGCTTTTGTTTTAGAATCCTCACTCTACTATGGAAATGTGGAGTGATTAAAAGGATTTAAACTCCTCCTTTAAATCTTTGACTTGCATTTGATTCCTGGGTTGGGAAGATCCCCTGGAGGAGGGCACAGCAACCCACTCCATGGACACAGGAGCCTGGTAGGCTGAGGTCCTTAGGATTGCACAGAGTCGGACATGACTAAAGCGACATAGCACACAACATGAAATGCTTTGGAGAGAAAGAGCTAATTTAACCATTTTATGTTATAAATAATGAAGAAACAGTTCTGTCAAGAATAAAGTCAAAGAGAAAACTCTAACTTTAAAAGATACATGCACCCCAATGTTAATAGCAACAATATTTACAAAAGTCAAGACATGCAAGCAACCTAAATGTTCATTGACAGATGAATGGATGAAGATGCAGTACATATATGCAATCGAATACTACTCAGTCATAAAAAAAGAATGAAATAATACCATGGGCAGCAACACTGAGATGATCATACTAAGTGAAATAAGTCAGAGAAAGACCAATATCTTCTGATATCATTTATATGTGGAATCCAAAAAATTTTACAAATCAAGTCATTTACAAAACAGAAATAGACTCACAGGCATAGAAAACAAGCTTATGGTTACCAAATGGGAAAGGAATAAATTGGCATTTGAGATTAACAGATACAGACTACTATATATAAAACAGATAAACAATAAGGACCTACTGTATAGCACAAGGGCCTATATTCAATATCTGGTAATAACCTACAATGGAAAAATATCTGAAAAAGAATATATATACATATATATATATATATATATATATACACACACATATATATTTGTACTAAATCACTTTGCTGTAACGTGAAACACTGTAAATCAACAATATTTCAATTAAAAAATAAAAACTAAAAAAGAAAAAAATAATAAAAAAATAAAAGAGATGGGAATACCAGACCACCTGACCTGCCTCTTGAGAAACCTATATGCAGGTCAGGGATCAACAGTTAGAACTGGACATGGAACAACAGACTGGTTCCAAATAGGAAAAGAAGTACGTCAAGACTGTGTATTGTCACCCTGCTTATTTAACTTATATGCAGAATACATCGTGAGAGACGCTGGGCTGGAGGAAGCACAAGCTGGAATCAAGATTGCCGGGAGAAATATCAATAACCTGAGATATGCAGATGACACCACCCTTATGGCAGAAAGTGAAGAGGAACTAAAGAGCCTCTTGATGAAAGTGAAAGAGGAGAATGAAAAAGTTGGCTTAAAGCTCAACATTCAGAAAACTAAGATCATGGCATCTGGTCCCATCACCTCATGGGAAATAGATGGGAAACAGTGGAAACAGTGTCAGACTTTATTTTGGGGGCTCCAAAATCACTGCAGATGGTGATTATAGCCATGAAATTAAAAGACACTTACTCCTTGGAAGGAAAGTTATGACCAACCTAGACAGCATATTAAAAAACAGAGACATTACTTTGCCAACAAAAGTCCATCTGGTCAAGGCTATGGTTTTTCCAGTGTTCATGTATGGATGTGAGAGTTGGACTGTGAAGAAAGCTGAGCACCAAAGAATTGATGCTTTTGAACTGTGGTGTTGGAGAAGACTCTTGAGAGTCCCTTGGACTGCAAGGAGATCCAACCAGTCCATCCTAAAGGAGATCAGTCCTGGGTGTTCATTAGGACTGATGCTGAAGCTGAAACTCCAATACTTTGGTCACGTGATGCAAAGAGCTGACTCATTGGAAAAGACCCTGATGCTGGGAGGGATTGAGGGCAGGAGGAGAAGGGGACGACAGAGGATGAGATGGTTGGGTGGCATCACCGACTCAATGGACATGAGTTTGAGTAAACTCCGGGAGTTGGTGATGGACAGAGGCCTGGCGTGCTGCGATTCATGGGGTAGCAAAGAGTTGGACATGACTGAGTGACTGAACTGAACTGAACTGAACTGAAGTCTTAGTTGTGGCATGCGCGATCTAGTTCCCTGACCAGGGATAGAACCAGAGCTCCCTGCATTGACAGCATAAAATCTTAGCCACTGGACCACCAGGGAAATCTCCTCCATACTTCATTTTGAGGTCTTGTTGACAACTCTTTCCCCAGGATTTTGTTTCCATTACAACAGGAATAATTTCAAGTTCCAGTCCAACCAACTTCTGTTGAATCCCAAGACAAAGCACCTGTCTATAAGCCCTACTCTTTCCTTCATTTTTTTCATGAAAAGAGGATTGATACTGCATAAGGTTACTCTAATTTTCCTGTGAAGTCCAGGTGTTGTAACAATTATGGCTCATTATGTTGTCAAAGAAAGACCCGTATTCAGTAACTATTTCCAACTCAAGACAGACTGTGCTGATGCCAACAGGCTTTTCAATAACCTGTGACAATCCGGCCTGCAGAGGTTAGAATTTAGCCTCTACACTGTCATCATTTTGTCTCAGTTCCTAAATCATCTGGCTTACATTTCAAGCAAAATCCTTACATTTTAACCCAGGATGAGCTATACTAAAGTTTGACTTCTTATCATACCCCTCTTTCAAAGGATCAGCAAGGATGGGCGCCCCCTCACCACACATGGTCCCGTGTTTTTTCACATAGAGTGAGTTTAACATGGACAGAGACCAGAGAATGGGTCAGCAGGACACTGCTTATTTCAGAGAATGTTTGCCACCAAATCAACAACGCTCTGTTGATAACAGACTTCACACCCCTTAAGCCATAGGAACAGCTCTCTTAGATGAAAGCTTTAGTCACTTAGACGATCAGATAACCCTAAAGCCTGCAATGATCAAAGGTCAAAAATCTCAGATAAAGCTTCAGTTCTGTTTACCAAGACCCTGTTAATTCAATATTCAGGTTTAAAGATCTTCTAAAATCATAGACAGTGATGCCCAGGCTTTTGAATTAGTGATCCTTCTTCCCAAATTAAAAATGTTTTTGTGCAAACAACTTTCACATAGCGAACACTGACTGAAGATTTTTGCATATAACGTCCCTTTTAATTTCTCCTGAAGACATGGTTTCAGCTTTCAATTAAATATCATAAAAATCAATGATATCCTGAAAACTTCAAAATATCCTTTGAGATCATCAGTACAAGCCTAGAGGATTTTCCCCCCATACAAGAGTCATTAGTTTAGAGGAAGAGCAGTTTCTCAGTGGTTAAAGCAATATAGAACCATCTATATCCCTAATCTTTACTTTATTTTACTTTCTAAAGTTTTTTCTATGTGGACCATTTTTAAATCTTTATTGAATTTGCTACAGTACTGCTTCTGCTTTATATTTTGGTTTTCTGGTCTTGAGGCATGCAGAATCCTAGCTCCCAGACCAAGGAGAGAACCTACACCCCCTGCATTGGAAGGCAAAATCTTAACCAATGGGTCACCAGGAAAGTTCAATCCTTGAACTCCTGTTTTGAAAATGTTCCCAAATCCTCATTCATGCTGATATTTGCTGTTTTCTTTCCTTTTTTTCATTACATTCCAACAGAAATAGTTAGTCAACCCACTCAATATATAAATGCATCTCTTTTTTTAAATTGTATAAGTAGTCAGTAGCAAAACTCATCCTCCCATAAAGTTCTGAGTTGCACTTCTTTTCACTAAATTCTAGTACCCAATAATGCCAGAGAGAAATAAATAATCCACGAATATCACTGAAATAGACCAGGGTGGACAGATGACTCAACAGTAACTGTAACTCTCAGGTGCAAGCTGAGAGTAATGAATGACTTTCCTTTCACCTTCTCTTGTCACTGACTTGGCAATGTGACAAGATACTCTCTGGGAATGTATAGACTTCAAAGCTTTTGACTCTTCCATGATAAGTACACTTTCCCTCCTTCAGACATCTCCAAGTAAGCAGATGTAAAATACCAAATAAAAGGTGACATTAAAATTATTAGCCAAGTTTTCAGAAGTCAGATAAACTAAACAAGAAGTTTCCAAAATTGCTGACAGCCGACCCTGAAAACATTTCAGTAAAGGTAGCTTCTGGGGATGGTATGGTTTATGGTTTCACACTCATTCACCCTTCATAGCTTGATATGTGTCTAGAGCTTTCTATTCATGTCAAATTCTCCCCATGAAGCTTTGATTACTTTCAGAACTACCTTCCCTTGGACATAACTCATTTCTACAAGCAGTTCTTTGGCCTAACTTTTCGTGTTTGTTGTAGTCAAAGTTAGTTTAGGAACTAGAAATAAATAGTTCAAGCTAATTCAAATAAAGGAGGCCTCACAGGACATGGAGCTTGAAATAAACAAACCATCAAAAATCAAAGCAAATACCGTCAGCCTCGTGGTCTGTTTTTTTATCTAAATTTCTCTGCCCACCAATCTCCACTGTCCCTCACCTAACACTGGCTCCCATCTCTGTTTCCCTTTATCGGCTACATTCTCTGGGCTGCAGATAGACCATTCACAGTTTCTCTGCCTGCCTCCCCAACTTTAGCTCATAGGTGGCTTTGGCTTTAAAGACACAGACCCAACCACAACTTTACATGACTTCAAGATTCAGCACCCACCACAAGCTGAGTGTTTTGATTCAAGTTCTTGAGAGAAGGAACCTCTGGGGGTACTTGCCAGACAACAAGATAAGTTCACTGGGACAGGTGGCCACTACCATCCAAACTGCTTAGCCAGGGGACAAGATCACACGGGGACTTAGGCACATCCTCACAGCAAAGTCGTGGACGATGTGGCTTCAGAGAAGAGAACATGGCCTGGCAGTCCCCCCGCGTTGTCTCAAAAGTATGATCAGGTCCCCTCAGGAAGCTGACGATCCGTGTCATTCCCCTGCTAAAGCTTCAGAGTGGCAGGAGCTAGATGAAAACGAGTGTTTTTGTAGCACGGGCACGCTGGACCCAGCAGTTCCACCTCTGACATGCTGTTGGTCCCAAATCAAAAATAAAAACCCCAGAGTCAGACAATATTTTACAAAAAAAAAAAAAAAAAAAAAAAAAAACCTCCCTGCTTACACTAATTATGACATTGGATTTAGAAGAAATGTCTCCTAAAAAGCAAAATAGCTTTTAGAAATATTGTGAAGTATTCCAGACCATTATCTTGTCACTGGTTTGTTTTTTTTTTTTTTTTTCTTTTAAAAAAAGAAGTAGTCACCTAGTGCTTACCTGAACTACCTAAATTACTTGAACTTTTCAAACATTTGAATTTAATGTTAAATGAATTAATCAAATCCAGTAATACTTTAGGTGTAGGCTTTTGCTTTTGTTACAAGCAAGGCTGACCCCTCCCAGGCTCTTGACATATATTTGCCAAACTAGTGGACCCAAAGTGAGCAGAAAGCCTGGAACAAGGATGGTGAGCAGCCTCTCCCTGTGGGACCCCTGCATCTTCCACTGGTCTCCCTTCTCCTTCCCTGTCTGGGAAGCCCATCAGGCTCCCTGAAGCCCAGCTTGCACAACAGGCCCCCAGACCCAGCAGCCCAGCAGTAGTCTGTTCCCTTTTGTTCACAGCGCCTTACCTGCATCTCAGTGCCCAGGTCTCCCTGCCCACCTTCTGAGGCTCCTGGTTTGAGGACCCAGAGGACCTTCCATGAACTACAAGGTCTCACTCTTGTCATATCCAACTCTGCAACCCTATGGACTGTATCCCACAAGGCTCCTCAGTCCATGGGATTTTCCAGGCAAGAATACTGGAGGGATTGCCATGCCCTCCTCCAGGGGATCTTCCCAAGCCAGGGATCGAATACGTGTCTCTTATGTCTCCTGCATTGGCAGGTGGATTTTTTTACCTCTAGTGCCACCTAGGAAGCCCACTTTAACATCCATCTTTGTCCAAATGCCCCATCCCTCCACATCCATAGCACCCTCTCCTCATACTAGATTCCCAGTTCTGGCACCTCCTGCCTTTTCATTCATGGGACTAAGTGTTGTTAATTGAGTTAATGCCTCAGAGAAATTAGTTCTTTTGCCTAAAATGAGAGCTCAAAGGGCTCATCGGAAGCACCAGATGTGACTCAGCACATTTATTTACTGGACAGGACAAAGCATGCACACCTGAACCAGGGAAACCGAACTCATGAACAGATGGCCAAGGAAGGTTCCTATCTGCTTCTAAACCACCAGCGTGACCCATGTTTCCTCTCCAATTCCATAGGCTGTTGACAGAAATTAATAACATGGTCCACCAAATAAAAGACCAGAGACCGAAAAGCAGAGATAAGGGATGGCTTCTTACTTTTGTAAATTCAGATTTTATACTGTATTATAAGCAATTATATTTTAAAAATTGAATGTCTGAAAAAAATATTAAAGTATATATTTAAAACTTGGATCCCTGTGATTTATTTTAACTAGTAGTTTGTACCTCTTAGTCCCCTCCGCCTACCTCACCCTCCTTGCTCCCCTTTCCTCATTGGCAACCACAAGTTCTGGAACACAGTCAATATTTTACAGTAACTTCATATAGTGTATAATATATAAAAATATCACACCGCTATGTTGTATACCTGAAACTAATATACTACTGTAAATCAACTATACTTCAATAAAAATAAACAACAAAATTAAGACTACAATAATTACCTATACCTAGAGTATAGACCAGTTCCTCATGAATTTTAAGCCAAATGAAGCATAATCTGAAAGAAGTGAAACCATGTATTAAAACTTCTTGCATTATACAAAAATAAAAATATAGCATCAAAAACAGAAAAAGACTTAATTAAAAAAACAAATGGGATAAAATAATATTTGTAATGCAGAGAAGTAATAACAAAAATATACTAATAATTTATTGTAAGTCAGAATTAGTAATGATCACATACAGATGAGGGTAAGACATTACGTTTATGAACAAGATAACATATAAAATATAGATAGCAATCTAAAGTCTTAAGTATACAGAGAGAAACATAGATTCACAAATAAATTTAAAATGACTTGCACTCTGGAACAAAAAGTGAAATTACTCTAAAATATTGAAAGGATATGCCAAGATGAATTTTAAATCACAATTAATGAATATATGAAAGAATGAAAATAAATAAAGAAATAATGTGAATATGATCAACAGAAGTAAAAGATACTTTCTTTTCTCCTTAAAAGAGATTTTACAGTGGATTTTACAGAGATTTTAGTGGAAAAAAGTTAAACAAAAGAAGTGAAGGAAAAAATAGCATTAAAGATAGTGTCAACCAAGCTATGTATGTATTTGTTGCAATTCACTGGAAAACAAAGGATAATGCCATCCGTAAATGCATAGTTTAATCTATGCTTTTAAATCACTGTAGAAAAGAATCTATTGTAATCGGAACAATACAGACACAAAAATCTAAAGTTTAGATCCTTTCAAACAATAAAAGATAAATTCTTTTTTAAAAAGTTTTTAAAATTTAACTCACAAGTATATACAGTGCTTCAATGTTTGACTTTGTGTTTCTCTGCTAACAAAAGATAGCAACCAGATGCCACTTTCAAAATTAGGAATTATTTTCCAGAATAAAAGAACAAAAAACATAAGAATGGTGTCCCTGACAGGAACAAGATGGAGGAGGAGTAAGTGGACGTGGAGCACATCTCCCTCCACGGATACGTCAGGAACACACCTTCAGACACAGAAGTGCATGCAGAACGCCGTCTGAGAGCGGACGGGAGGGCCTGACCAGTGGAAAAGAGCACATAGAGCCACGCAAAACTCGGTAGGACGAAGGGACCAGGGGGAAAAACAGGAGTGTTAGTGGGACTGGACCTGGCCTCTGTGGGTGAGGGAACTGAAGCAGGGGTCTGATCCCCACATCGGGGCAACTGTCTGGGTCAGAGGAGAAACATTTAAGGCTGAGAGTGAAACAGCGGACCTGTGGCAGCCTCAATGGAATGAGACTCAGTCCTCGCGGCAGCCATACAGAGCCCAGCCAGGAAGGCAGGTCCCCTGGAGGGCGCAGCGGCTGGGAGCTGGAGTTTAGGGATTGGGGAGCAATCCCAGGGCGAGGGCTGCTGTTGACTGTGGAGAGATGGATGGAGGGGATGTGTGGAGGAGACTGTGGTGGGAAAGCAGGGCAGCCATGGAAGCGAGGTGGTGCTGCTGAGTCAGGCCTAGGAGGTGGAGCCATCGCAAAGCCTCTCTCTCCCCACACGCCTGCATCAGCAGCTGAACAATGCAGAGGCTGGCCCATCAGACGCCTGACACCTGAGCTACAGAGAGGACCCACCCAGGTGCCCCTTTAAGTGACGGATGCGCCCATCTACAGAGAGGACCCACCCAGGTGCCCCTTTAAGTGACTGATGCGCCCATCTACAGAGAGGACCACCCAGGTGCCCCTTTAAGTGACGGATGCGCCCATCTACAGAGAGGACCCACCCAGGTGCCCCTTTAAGTGACCGATGCGCCCATCTACAGAGAGGACCCACCCAGGTGCCCCTTTAAGTGACCGATGCGCCCATCTACAGAGCAGGACCCACCCAGGTGCCCCTTTAAGTGACCGATGTGCCCATCTACAGAGCAGGACCCACCCAGGTGCCCCTTTAAGTGACCGATGAGCCCATCTACAGAGCAGGACCCACCCAGGTGCCCCTTTAAGTGACGGATGCGCCCATCCACAGAGCAGGACCCACCCAGGTGCCCCTTTAAGTGACGGATGCGCCCATCTACAGAGCAGGACCCACCCAGGTGCCCCTTTAAGTGACGGATGCGCCCATCTACAGAGAGGACCCACCCAGGTGCCCCTTTAAGTGACGGATGCGCCCATCCACAGAGCAGGACCCACCCAGGTGCCCCTTTAAGTGACCGATGTGCCCATCTACAGAGAGGACCACCCAGGTGCCCCTTTAAGTGACTGATGCGCCCATCTACAGAGCGGACCCACCCAGGAGGCTCCTTTAAGTGACTGAGGCGCCCATCTACAGAGCAGGACCCACCCAGGTGCCCCTTTAAGTGACCGATGCGCCCATCTACAGAGAGGACCCACCCAGCTGCCCCTTTAAGTGACTGATGCGCCCATCTACAGAGCAGGAACCACCCAGGTGCCCCTTTAAGTGACGGATGCGCCCATCTACAGAGCAGGACCCACCCAGGTGCCCCTTTAAGTGACGGATGCACCCATCTACAGAGAGGACCCACCCAGGTGCCCCTTTAAGTGACGGATGCGCCCATCTACAGAGAGGACCCACCCAGGAGGCTCCTTTAAGTGACTGAGGCGCCCATCTACAGAGCAGGACCCACCCAGGTGCCCCTTTAAGTGACCGATGCGCCCATCTACAGAGAGGACCCACCCAGCTGCCCCTTTAAGTGACTGATGCGCCCATCTACAGAGCAGGACCCACCCAGGTGCCCCTTTAAGTGACGGATGTGCCCATCTACAGAGAGGACCCACCCAGGTGCCCCTTTAAGTGACGGATGCGCCCATCTACAGAGAGGACCCACCCAGGTGCCCCTTTAAGTGACGGATGCGCCCATCTACAGAGCAGGACCCACCCAGGTGCCCCTTTAAGTGACCGATGCGCCCATCTACAGAGAGGACCCACCCAGGTGCCCCTTTAAGTGACCGATGCGCCCATCTACAGAGCAGGACCCACCCAGGTGCCCCTTTAAGTGACCGATGTGCCCATCTACAGAGCAGGACCCACCCAGGTGCCCCTTTAAGTGACCAATGAGCCCATCTACAGAGCAGGACCCACCCAGGTGCCCCTTTAAGTGACCGATGCGCCCATCCACAGAGAGGACCCACCCAGGTGCCCCTTTAAGTGACGGATGCGCCCATCTACAGAGAGGACCCACCCAGGAGGCTCCTTTAAGTGACTGAGGCGCCCATCTACAGAGCAGGACCCACCCAGGTGCCCCTTTAAGTGACGGATGCGCCCATCTACAGAGCAGGACCCACCCAGGTGCCCCTTTAAGTGACTGATGCGCCCATCTACAGAGCAGGACCCACCCAGGTGCCCCTTTAAGTGACGGATGCATCCATCTACAGAGAGGACCCACCCAGGTGCCCCTTTAAGTGACCGATGCGCCCATCTACAGAGCAGGACCCACCCAGGTGCCCCTTTAAGTGACAGATGCACCCATCTACAGAGAGGACCCACCCAGGTGCCCCTTTAAGTGACCGATGCGCCCATCTACAGAGCAGGACCCACCCAGGTGCCCCTTTAAGTGACTGATGCACCCATCTACAGAGAGGACCCACCCAGGTGCCCCTTTAAGTGACCGATGCGCCCATCTACAGAGCAGGACCCACCCAGGTGCCCCTTTAAGTGACGGATGCACCCATCTACAGAGAGGACCCACCCAGGTGCCCCTTTAAGTGACCGATGCGCCCATCTACAGAGCAGGACCCACCCAGGTGCCCCTTTAAGTGACCGATGCGCCGATCTACAGAGCAGGACCCACCCAGGTGCCCCTTTAAGTGACCGATGCGCCCATCTACAGAGAGGACCCACCCAGGTGCCCCTTTAAGTGACCGATGCGCCGATCTACAGAGCAGGACCTACCCAGGTGCCCCTTTAAGTGACCGATGCGCCGATCTACAGAGCAGGACCCCAGCCACAAGGCCCCCTATGTGCCTGATGGGCCTAACATCAGAGGACCCCAGGCAAGGGAGCCCTGTGAGTGCCTGAACGGGCAGAGCTATGGAGAAAGACTGGGCGAAGAGGCCTTCTGATCACCAGCCACAAGAGGCTGGGAACAGAGACTCTGATGGGGCCGTAACTCCTGTGGCGGAGGCAGTCCGTGTCCCGCACACTTGGCGCCGCCAGGGTCCCCGCAAGCCAAGCAGCTGCGCCGCCTTCACGCTCGGCTCTCACGGGGGCGGAGCCGCCCCAGGCAGAAAAAGTCTTGCATCTATGCGCACAGGGTCACTTCAGTCGTGTCTGACTCTTTGCGACCCTGTGGACTGTGGCCTGCCAGGCTTCTCTGTCAGGGAGAGGGGTTCTCCAGGCGGGAACACTGGAGCATGTTGGCCAGTCCTGGTTGCCGTACCCTTCTAGGGCACTATATTTCCGCTGCCCTCGCCGCCAACTCCCCTGAGTACCTGGTGCGGCCAGAACCCCTGCGACCAAAGCAGCTGCACCCCCTCCACACCCGGCCCTCACGGGGGAAACCCAAGTCCTCCAGGGCAGCCTCCGGAGCAATCCCCAGCGGACGACCCACTTGCGGAGGTGGAAATGAAACCACAGTTGAAACCCAGGGGTAGTGTGGCTGAGGAGGAAGACCCAAAACCTCCCACCAGCTGTACAAGCTGATGCTTAAATCCACATGATTAACCAGGCAGACTCTGTGTCTGTGGAATATATAAAAGGTCATCGAGAGCTCCCACAAAGAAAGGCACAGTAGTTCTGACAGCCGTGGACGTTGGAGGCAAGAACGCACAGGAGCAGGACCAGATCAGAGTCTGAGCTGCGCCCCAGCAGGTCCAGAGCTCAGCACAGTGTTGGAGGGCGCCCTAGGGAGGCGAGGTGGACTGTGACTCCCAGCGAGGGAAAGGGCTCTGACGGCCGTGACTCACGAGAAACGTTGTTCTTATGTTTTGACTTGTTCTGTAGATTCTTTTGAATTTTTTTTCTTTTCTCCCCTCTACGTTGTAGTTGTTGATTTTATTGGCGCTATGAAATCTAATTACGCTTTTGAAATTCTTTTTCCTCAGTCACACTTTTTATTGTTGTTATAAACCTCTGCCTCTCTGTTGGGTTTTTGCAGTTCTGTGGAATTTTCCTTCCCCCCCCCCACCCCCTCTTTTTTTCTTTCTTCTATTTTTTCTCTCTTTTTATAATTTTAACTTTTAATTTTTTTCCTATTATATTTTTTCTACACTTATTCCTTTGTTTGCCTTTCCTACTGTTCTTTACCCCTTGAAGTTAATCTTTAATGTATATAAATCTTCTTCATCTACCACTATTTAACTTGCATATCTATTCTTTCTTTCCTTTCCTCTCAACATATTTGTCAGTTTTGTTTTCATTGCTTTATTCCCCACTTGGCACCTTGCTTTAGTTTTTATTTCCAGTTTGTGCTTTAGTTAGTTTTGTTCTTAACTGGTAAATATAATTTTTTATTTCCTTTGTTCACCGGGTCAGTCTACTGTACTTTATTTTTGTTGGACTGTTTTGACTTTTGACATATATGTATATGTGTATATTCCATTATTTTAATTATTATTTGCCTGATTTTGTAACTGCTATTTGTCTGGCGTTCATCTTCGGTTTCTCGTTTTAGGGTATTTGTTTTAATCTCACTTAATGCCATAACAAAAAACTTGTGGAATCTTCGTTCCTGACCAGAGATCAAGCCCTGAGCCTTTGAAGTAGGAGCACTGACTCCAAGACCCTAGACTACCAGAGGACTAACCCTGCTGCTGCTGCTGCTAAGTCACTTCCGTCATGTCCGACTCTGTGCGACCCTATAGACGGCAGCCCACCAGGCTCCCCCATCCCTGGGATTCTCCAGGCAAGAACACTTGAGTGGGTTGCCATTTCCTGCTCCAATGTGTGAAAGTGAAAAGTGAAAGTTAAGTCGCTCAGTTGTGTCCGACTCTTATCGACCCCATGGACTGCAGCCTACCAGGCTCTTCCATCCATGGGATTTTCCAGGCAAGAGTACTGGAGTGGGGTGCCATTGCCTTCTCCGGAACTAACCCTAGGGAGTATCAATAGTGAGAGCTCACACAACCAAAGCCACTTGAATACAAGAACCGGCATCATCCAACCACCAAGGGCACTCTTTGCAGGACCCATCATCTAAACAACAAACAAAACAAAAATACAAACCAAATCATCAGCAGATAGCTTTACCACCTCACTCAGCCTTGCCCATCAGAGGAAAAACAAACAAACAAACAAAATTCAGCACAAATCTCACCCTAAATGGAGCTTACACAAATCACTGGACCAACCTTAGGAGGGCAGAAACCAAAAGGAAGAAATAATTCAACCTTCTTCAAGGAAAGAATTCAACTTTCCTTCAAGCCTGGGAAAAGGAGACCTCAAACACAATAAGTTTTTTTAAAAAATGAAAAGGCAGAGAAATACTACACAAATGGAGAAACAAACTAGGAACACAGAAGCCCAAATAAATGAAGGGGAAATAAGCAAAATACCTGAAAAAAATTTCAGAATAATGATAGTAAAGATGATAAAAAAAAAAAAAAAAAAAAGACCTTGAAAACAAAATGGAGAAAATGCAAGAATCATTTAACAAAGACCTAGAAGAAGAGAGACAAACAACACGATTACTGAAATTAAAAATACTCTAGAAGGAATCAATGGCAGAATATCTGAAGCAGAACAAATCAGTGGGCTGCAAGATAAACTGGTGGAGATAACTTCTGAAGAGCAAAATAAAGTAAAAAGAATGAAAATAACTGAGGATAGTCTCAGAGACCTCTGGGACAATATCAAACACACCAACATTTGAATTATAGGGATCCCAGAAGAAGAGAAAAAGAAAGGGTATGAGAAAATTTTTGAAGAGATTATAGTTGAAAATTTCCCCAACATGGAAAAGGAAAAAGCCAATCAAGTCCAAGAGGCACAAATAGTCCCAAACAAGATAAACCCAAGGAAAAACATGCCAAGACACATACTAACCAAACTAACTAAAACTAAACACAAAGAAAGAATATTAAAAGCAGCAAGGGAGAGGCAACCAGTAACATACAAGGAAAACTCCATACGCTTAACAGCTGATCTTTCAGCAGAAACTCTGCAGGCCGGAAGGGAATGGCAGGATATATTGAAAGTACTGAAAGGGGAAAATCTACAACTGAGATTGCTGTAGCTGGCAAGGATCTCACTCAAAATTGATGGAGAAATAAAAAGATTTTCAGACAAGAAAAAGTTAAGAGAATTCAGTACCACCAAGCCAGCTTTACAACAAATGTTAAAGGGACTCATATAGTCAAAACATACAAGAGAAGAAAAGAGATCTATAAAATCAACCCCAAACAATTAAGAAAATGGCAACAGGAGCATATATATCAATTACTTTAAATGTAAATGGATTAAGTGCTCCAAACAAAAGACACAGACTGGCTGAATGGATACAAAAACAAGACCCATACATATGCTGTCTACAAGAAACCCACTTCAGACCTAAAGACACATATAGACTGAAAGTGAGAGGATGGGAAAATATATTCCATGCAAATGGAAAGTAAAAGAAAGCTGGAGTAGCAATCCTCATATCAAACAAAATAGACCTTAAAATAAAAAAGATTACAAGAGATAAGGCAGGACACGACATAGTGATCAAGAGATCAATCTAGGAGGAAGTCATAACAATTGTAAATATCTATGCACCCAACATAGAAGCACCTCAATACATAAAACAAACACTAACAGACATAAGAGAATAAATTGAAAGTAATACAATAATAGCAGACTTTAATAACCCACTCACAAAAAATGGACAGATCAGTAAAATAGAAAATTAATAAGGAAACACAAGTTTTAAATGATACATTAGATAAGATGGATCTCATTGATATCTTCAGGATATTCCATCAAAATGCAGAATACACTTTCTTCTCAAGTGCACATGAAACATTCTCCAGGATAGACCACATCTTGGATCACAAATCAAACCTCAGTAAATTTAAGAAAGTTGAAATCGTTTCAAGCATCTTCCAACCACAATGCTATATGGCTAGATAGCAATTACAAGAAAAAAACTGCAAGAAACACACACATGTGGAGATTAAACAACATGTTTCTAAATAACCAACAAGTTACTGAAGAAATCAAAAAGAAATAAAAAAAATTCTAAAAACAAATGACTATGAAAACATGATAACTCAAAATCTATGGGATGCAGCAAAAGCATTTCTAAGAGGGAAGTTTATAGCAATGCAATCCTATCTCAAGAAACAAGAAAAACATCAAATAGACAACCGAACTTTACACCTAAATCAACTGGAAAAAGAAGAACAAAAAATCACCAAATTTAGTAGAAGAAAAGAAATCATAAAGATTCAAGCAGAAATAAATGAAAAAGAAATGAAAGAAACAATAGTAAAGATTAATAAAACTAAAAGCTGGTTCTTTCAGAAGATAAACAAAATTGACAAAACTTTAGCCAGACTCATCAAGGGAAAAAGAGAAGAATGAAGTCAACAAAATTAGAAATGAAAAAGGACACATTACAACAAACAATGCAGAAATACAAAAGATTATAAGAGACTATTATGAACAACTACATGGCAATAAAATAGGTAACCTGGAAGAAATGGACAGATGCTTAGAAAAGTTCAATCTCCCAAGACTGAACCAGGAAGAAATAGAAATTATCAACATCCCAATCACAAGCATTGAAATTGAAGCTGTGATCAAAAGACTCCCAAAAAACAAAAGCCCAGGACCAGATGACTTCACAGTAAAATTCTATCAAGCATTTAGAGAAGGGCTAATGCCTATCCTTCTAAAACTCTTTCAAAAAACTGCAGAGGAAGGAACACTTCCAAAGCATTCTACAAGGCCACCATCACCCTGATACCAAAATCAGACAAAGGCAACACAAAAAAGAAAACTATAAGCCAATATCACTAATGAACATAGATGCAAAAATCCTCTACAAAATTTTAGCAAACAGAATTCAGCAACACATCAAAAAGTTCATACACCATGACCAAGTTGGGTTTATTCCAGGAATGCAAGGATTCTTCAATATATGCAAATCAATCAATGTGATACACATATTAACAAATTGACAGAGTAAAACCATATGATACTCTCAATAGATGCAGAAAAAGCCTTTGACAAAATTCAGCATCCATATGTGATTAAAACTCTTCAAAAAGTGGGCATAGCAGGAACCTACCTCAACATAGTAAAGGCCATATATGATAAACCTACAGCCAACATTGTTCTCAATGTTTAAAAACTGAAAACATTCCCCCTGAGATTAGGAATAAATAAGACAAAGGTGTCCACTTTCACCACTATTATTCAACATAGTTTTGGATGTTCTAGCTACAGCAATTAGAGAAGAAAAAGAAATAAAAGAAATCCAGGTCAAGAAAGAAGTAAAGCTCTCACTGTTTGCAGATGACATAATATTGTACATAGAAAACCCTAAACATAGTATCAGAAAATTGCTAGAGCTGTGAATTTAACAAAGTTGCAGGATACAAAATAAATACACAGAAATCACTTTCACTTATATAAACTAACAATGAAAAAATCACAAAGAGAAATTAAGGAAGCAATCCCATTCACCATGGCAACAGAAAGAATTAAATATCTAGGAATAAACTTACCTAAGGAGACAAAAGAACTGTATACAGAAAATTATAAGACACTAATGAAAGAAATCAAAGATGACATAAACAGATAGAGAGATAGTCCATGTTCTGGGTAGAAAGAATCAATATTGTGAAAATGACTATGCTCCCAAATGCAATCTACAGATTCAATGTGATCCCCATCAAATTACTGATGTCATTTTTCACAGAACTAGAACAAAAAGTTTCACAATTCATATGGAAACACAGAAGACCCTGAATAGACAAAGCTGTCTTGAGAAAGAAGAATGGAGAGGAGGAATCAAGCTTTCTGACTTCAGGTTATACTACAAAGCCACAGTCATCAAGACGGTATGGGACTGGCACAAAATCAGAAATGTAGACCAATGGAACAAGATAGAAAACCAGAAATAAACCCATGCACCTATGGGTTCCTTATTTTTGACAAAGGTGGCCAGAACATACAATGGGGCAAAGACAGCCTCTTCAATAAATGGTGGTGGGAAAACTGGACAGCTACATGTAAAAGAATGAAGTTAGAACACTTCCTAACACCATACACAAAGATAAATTCAAAATGGATTAAAGACCTAAATGTAAGACAAGAAACTATCAAACTCTTAGAGGAAAATATAGGCAGAACACTCGATGACATAAATCAAAGCAAGATCCTCTATGACCCACCTCCTAGAGTAACGGACATAAAAACTGAAGTAAACAAGTGGGACATGATTAAATTTAAAAGCTTTTGCACAGCAAAGGAAACTATAAGCAACCTGAAAAGACAACCCTCAGAATGGGAGAAAATAATAGCAAATTGAACAACCGATAAAGGATTAATTTCCAAAATAAACAAGCAGCTCATACAACTCAATACCAGATAAACAAACAACCCAGTCCAAAAGTGGGAAAAAGACCTAAACAGACATTTCTCCAAAGAAGACATATGGATGGCTAACAAACACATGAAAAGATGCTTGACATTGTTCATTATTAGAGAAATGCAAATCAAAACTACAATGAGATATCACCTCACACTGGTCAGAATGGCCATCATCAAAAAGTCTACAAACAGTAAGTGCTGGAGAGGGTGTGGAGAAAAGGGAACACTCTTGCACTGTTGGTGGGAATGTAAAATGACACAGCCACTATGGAAGACAGTATGGAGATTCCTTAAAAAACTAGGAATAAAGCCACCATATGACCCAGCAATCTCACACCTAGGCATATATCCTGAGGAAACCAAAATTAAAAGAGACACGTGTATCCCATTGTTCACTGCAGCACTATTTACAATAGCTAGAACAAGGAAGCAACCTAGATGTCCATGGACAGATGAATGGCTAAAGAAGTTGTGGTACCTATACACAATGGAATATTACTCAGTCATAAAAAGGAGTGCATTTGAGTCCATTCTGATGAGGTGGATGAACCTAGAACCTAGTATACTGGGTGAAGTAAGTCAGAAAGAGAAAGATAAATACTGTATTCTAACACATATATATGGAATCTAGAAAAACGGTGCCAAAGAGTTTATTTACTGGGCAACAGTGGAGAAACAGACATGGAGAATAGACTCATGGACATGGGGAGAGGGGAGGAGAGGGTGAGGTGTATGGAAAGAGTAACATGGAAACTCACATTACCATGTGTAAAATAGACAGCCAAGGGGAATTTGCTGCATGGCTCAGGAAACTCAAACAGGGATCTGTATCAACCTAGAGGGTGGGGTGGGGAGGGAGACGGGAGGGAGTTTCAACAGGGAGGGGATATTGGTGTACCTACAGCTGACTCGTGTTGAGTTTGACAGAAAACAACATAATTCTGTAAAGCAATTATCATTCAAAAAAATTAATTTAAAAATAAAAGGAACCCGGTTGAGGGGAAGGAATGGCATTCTTATATTTGGTGATATGAACACTAATATGATTCAGTATTCATTAAATACTTATGATCTGGCAGGCTTTGTGTTAGGCAGATATAATAATAATTGAAGCAGCAAGTTTTGGCTGACCCTTAACGATGTGTTAGGCCCTGTGCGAAACACTTCATATTATTAACTCATTGAATCTTCACCCAAAAGTCTTAGAGGTCAGCATCATGCCCAAAGGCAAGAACAGATTAATGTCAAAGGCAGGCTAGGACCTGAGACAGGCGACTCTGGGTATGAACTCTACAAAGCCACTACCAAGGTACAAAAGACCGAGGGCCAACTCCTAGAGAAGTCATAAATGAGTGTCAACCTGCTAGAAATGTTAATGATAAAGTTAAGGCCATAATGACCATGATGAAAACTCCTGTCATTCATGTATTCATTCAACAAATACTTACCTAGGCATCAAAGGCTTAGCAGCAGACAAAACAAGGTCCCTGTCCTCATGGAATGTGCATTCACTTGAAGAAACATGCAATGAAAATATGCACAATTTAAGTCAGTAATAAGTATAAGAAAAAGAAATGCACAGCATTTCAAGGAAGGCTTCTCTGAGGAGATGGCATTTGAACAGAGACCTTAATCTCAGTGATGTGAGGACACCAGTCCTCCAAAGATCCAGGGGGAGAATTCCAGGCAGAAGAAAAAGCAGATGTAAAATCCCTAAGTCTAGCACAAGTCTGGGGAGGTGGGAGGAAGGTTCCAGAGGGAGGGGGAATAGTTATACCTAGGGCTGATTCATGTTGATGTTTGGCAGAAAGCAGCACAGTATTGTAGACCAATTATTCTTCAACTAAAAATAAATACGTTTACTTATTAGAATTTTTTTTAAAAAAATAGAACAACTCTGGTGTATTCCAGGTCCCAGGGAGAGGGAGAGAGTGAACATCAGATATAAGGGCAGAGAACTAGAGGGGGCCAGATGACAAAAGTCCTTCTTAGGACAAGGTTAAGAAGTTTTTAAAATCTTTTTATTTGGAGTTAATTTCAAACTTATGGAAATTGAAAGAATAATAGTACAGAGAAGGTTCACATATCGTTTCTCCAGATTTGCATATTGTTAACATTTTACCCCATTTGCTTTTTTTCTTGTGGTGTGTGTGCATGCTTGTGTGTGTGTGTGTGTGTGTGTGTGTGTGTGTATCTGAACAATTTTAGAACCCTTTGAGAGTAATTTGCATTCATCTTGGCCCTTTGTCCCTAAACACTTCAATGTTTATTTTCTAAAAAGGAGATTATTTTCTTAAATAGCCACTATATAGTAATCAACCTCAGTACATCTGACATTAATACTACATTTTTGTCTAATTTCCCATTCACGATTCAATGTCCTTTATAGACAACCCTCCCTCTCCCATACAGAATCCTGTCTAGAATCAGGTATTTCATTGGTTGTCATATTCCAAATAAAACATTACTCATTTGAGGTTTGTCTAATGGATCGTTAGTGATTAGGTTCAGGTAACAGATCCCAGCTGGAGCACTACCAGAGTGATATATTCTTCCCAGGTTAGCACATCTAGAGGAACTCAATGTCCATCAGCCTCTCACTGGTAATGTTAATTCAGATCACCCAGTCAAAGTGTATCTATTTCTCCACTGTAGTTACAATTTTTTCCTTACAATCAATAAGTGATCACAGAGACCCTGTAACTATCCTGCCCTTCATTAAAATTTCCCTCTAAACTTAGTATCCATTCATGATTCTTAACTGAACCAGTCTGTAATGTAATCATTACAATACAGTGATTTTGAACTGCAAGATTTCTTGCACATTTACCAGTTGGTCCTTAGCATTCTATTGTAAGAGTCTTCCCTTCTCCTCCGTTTATGTATGTATGCATTTACTTACCATCAGTACAGATTCAGGGATTTGTATTTTTCCAATGCTATACAAGTCATTAATGTTTTTAATCATTTCAGGGATCAAATTTTCCCCTTCTTGCCTTCCAATCAGTTCACGTGTTCTTGTAATATGAACTCCTTATTTCTTAGAATATTCCTTTATACTTTCTGGCATAATGCCATCCAATAGGATTTCCTGCAATGATGGGAACTTTCCGTATCTATGCTATACAATACTGTAGCCACTGGCCTCTTGTTGCTACTGAGCTCTTGAAATGTGGCCAGTGCAAATGAGTGGGACTGACTTGCTAATTTTAATTAACATAATTTTAAATAGCCACCAAAAGCTAGTGGTTAACATAATATTCTAGCAAGATGAGATGTTCTAGGGTTGTCTTTTACCTACCCTGCCACAGCCCTGGAATTAGCAACTTCTCCAAGGAGCCCTGGTTCTTTTTAAAAGGGAATGATATTAGAGACCAAGATCTGATTTGTATACGTATACTATAATGCACACATACATGCACACATTTGTGCACATACACATGCATATACACCAGTACATAAGTATTTTAGAATCATGGGTTTACACCAATACCTACATTTCTAATCCATCTCCATGGACGTCTTCCTTGCATTCCCCATTTTATTTTTCTAGGTCTCTTCTTGCATTGCAAACCCTGGCTCCCCAAAATATCGACTCATTTCTTCATTGCTTCATTACTTCAAAAGCAGTTTCAAACTTGCTTCACCCGCACCAACAGAAAACCCACTATAAGGAGCTGAAGATTTGCTTGCGGTTCTCCCCTAGCCTGCCCCAAACCACAGTGCCACCCAAAACTGAGGCAATATAGTGTTTGTAAAATTCGAAATTATACAAAAAGGTATACTCAGAGATGTATATGAGACATTCTTTCTCATATCCTTTCCACCATAGGTAACCAGCCTCAATGGTTTGTGGTTTACAATTTGGATACTTATTTTTATAAAGATAAGCATATACATGTATAATTTCTTATTTCCTCTTATTTCTTACCCAAAGGTGACAAGATATATGTGCTTTTTTTACACTTTGGTTTTGTTTTTTTCCATGTAACAAGGGAGATTAATTTTTATTATTAGTGTGATGGGAGCCATGGGAGATTTTTTTAGTCAAAGGCTGATGGAATCTAACTTGTGTTTCCAAACAATCACTTTGGCTGCTGCATAGGGAGCATGGGTGGAATCACGGAGACCATGTGGGAGGCTATTGACATTGTTCAGGGCAGAGGTGATACAGGCTAGGACTAGAGTGAAGTCGTACACAGTATTACTTGTTCACAGTGCTTCCTTTCCTTCACTGTAGCTTTCCTGTTGGCGAAGAATGTTCTCTGCTCTACTGAGTTTCAGTTTGGCCACATGATTCAGTTTGACCAATGAAATGTGAGCAGAAAGAGTGCACCAAATCGGAAACACAAAAAAATCAAAGAGCTATATAGCCTCTGCTCTGATACGACATGAAAGTCAGTGACAAATCCATGGCTACATGAACCCAGATCCATAGTATGAACATTCTGGAGATTGAAATAAGTGCAAATAAGAAGATCAGCACTTCTTGGAGACAATGGAGGAACATAATAGTTATAAACTGGACTTTAACAACAGTAACTAGAATGAATATTTGTCCAGTACATTCTTTTTTTTTTTGTCCAGTACATTCTAAACGACAACCAAGTCCTAAAGGTATAGCAGTCAACAAAACACAATTCCACCCCAGGCTCAAAAAGGCCTTGGTTTGCATACCAGTTTTGTTCTGAGTTCTTGAGAATTAGCTTCCTGTAAACTTGATTTTCTTTTCTAATGAGGTTGGTAATTCCTACCTTCTGGCTAAACATGACAAAGTGGATTCAAAAGTTTACCTCTATATCCCCCTGAAATTCTGCTAAAATCTCTCTGAGGGAAAAGGTATAAACCAAAGACAAATGGAAAAACATAGAATAGTAATAAGTTGCTGAAATCTAGAAAGCTAGATGAATAGATGATAGCCAACATAGCCATCAGAAAGCACTGGCGCCCAAGCCGAGAGGGGTCCAGGAGCAGACCTGTCCATGCTGTTGCGTGGCAGCGGAGTTGGCCGTTTTTTTCCTGTAAGAACCCACATAGCAAATATTTTAAACTTTGCCAATCACAGGGTCTCCATAATGACTAATCAACTCTTCTTTGTAGTGCAAAAGCAGCCATAAGTGATACAAGACTATGGGAATGTCTATGTGACAATAAAACTTTTTATTTATTAAAACAGGCAAGGATTGGGATAGAGAAGATTGTGATTTGACCAGCAGACCATAGTTTGCCAAACCTTGGTATTACACCTCACAGATGCAGGCACCAGATATCTCTGAAAGCCTCAGAGCAATGGGTCTGAAGGAAGGACCAGAAGTGTATAAAAGAGGCAACTGGAACTCCAAAACAGCTTTCCCATCCATTGCAGCCAGGGAAGCCCCCTCTCACACTTTGCAGGAAGACTGAGAATTACTGTCTAAGAAACTGAACTCAAGAGATTCTGGACTTGGACGCATATGAAGGTGGAAGAAAGAGGTGCCTTAATAAAAACAAGAATTTGACTTTAAAAAATAAAAACTTAGTCCCCACTCGGAAGGCAGGATGTAGCAAGCAGGCTTGGGCTTTTGCCACAGAAGACTGGTGAACTCCACTCTGGAAAAACTGATCAACCCTAGAGAAAAAATCTGAAGATGCTGAGAGTTGGTGCTCAGCCAAGAAACAGGCCAGCTACAACTTCCCAGATCAAAATTTACCAGTTAACTTCTTCCACCCAAATATATGCTTCCCAGTCTTGTTTTTTACCCATTCTATCTTGAAGAATTGCTCTCTATCATGAAAGATGACAATCAAAATGAACTTATGAGGGAAAGATTTAAGAAAGGAAAAAGCTTCAGGGAACAGAGCAGGTAGCCAAGAAAACTTCCTAATATACTAATTAATTCTCCTCAGAAGACAAGAGAAGATGCTACATTTTAAATATACATAGGAGGCTGAAAAAATAGAGCACCATCAGAGAAAAAAAGAGATCCTAGAAATTAAAAATGCAATAGCAGAAATGAGGAATTCAAGAGAAGCATTGGAAAATAAAGTTGAGAAAGTCTCCTAGACAACAGAACAAGAAAATAAGAAAGAAAAAAATAAGAAAATTGGGGATCACTAATGTGGGGGAGGGGATCTAGCAGCTAAATAAATGTCAAGAGAACAGAGAAAATATTCTGTGTTGTATAGCTTCAGTGTATTTTTATAAAGCATCTCATTTTTCAAGAGCATAGAAAGAAGACAGTTTAAATTCATAACCCTTTAGGTTTATCTGTTGAGAAGAAATTTCCTGACAAGCCAGAAAGGATCATTCATATTTCACCTGCATTTTCTTCCAATACACATTTAGGCTCATTATCCAAACCAGGCAAGGACTAACAAATTAGTTTTCTCTTTTCCAAGCCATGCAGAACAGTTTCAATAACCTAATATAATTCATATGTATCCATACATTCCCTACTGTTTTTAATCAAAAGATTTCATCTAGGTTTGTCACCCAACCTTCATCTGTGCCTGAGCATCACTAGAATTCAGTCTCTCAAAACAGAATTCTCGAGTCCTCCGGCAGATGTGGGGAGGGCTTCATCTGGCTCCAGGGAGTAGAACCAGGGTCCAGGGTCCCACCTGTCTCTTTTAGACACTTCTAACCAAACATCCTTATTCAGATCTTCTGCTCACCACTTTCAGAATTATCTGGTGCCTGCCATTCACCCCTGCACCTTTCTGACATGCTGCTTATTGGAATGAGTCATTAGACTCTTTACACATTTGCATATAAACAACAAATTCCTGTGACCAATTTATATCCAACAGACTGCCCCCCACAAAATTTCTAGACACAGATGAAAAAGGGCTCTAGTTACCAACAGACACTTAATAAAAGATTCACTTCTTTGTACAAAGGGATAAAGGGCTTATTGTCTCTCTTACAGACCCACAGAGAAGTGGTAGCCTTGGTTTTACAACTTTAGCCAGCAGTGCTAAACCATTTCGGTCATGTCTGACTCTTTGCAATGCTATGGGCTGGAACCAGCCAGGCTCCTCTGTCCACTGGATTCTCCAGGCAAGAATACTGGAGTGAATTGCCATTTCCTCCTCCAGGGGATCTTTCTGACTCAGGAATCAAACTGGCATCTCTTACCTCTCCTGCACTGGCAGGTAGTTTCTTTACCACTAGCGCCACCTGGGAAGCCCATCAAGAGCAAATATAGATCCATGAAAGTCTGTTATTCTATTTTACGTTTGAAATTGTCACAAACCTTTAGATACACACACTTTTCAAACTCTCCCAAACTAACCTTGGCTTTCGGTCTCTAAAGTTGAAAACAACCAGCCAACTGGGTCCCCCAAGCTGTCATCCTACAGACAACTTCTGGCATCTGGACCAGATTGTTCAGAACGCAGGACTTTGTTAAGAAAAAAAAAAAGCCTTTTAATTATTTAGTCAATTTTAATTCAGCATTCATGAATTAAAGGAACAGATTCTTTTAGTTTCTACTTTTAAAATGATAAAGACAAGGAATTCCCTGGCCATCAAACTGTTAGGATTCTGAGCTTCCACTGCAGGAGGCATGGGTTCAATCCCTGATGGGAGAACTAAAATCTTGCAGGCTGCACAGCAAAAAAAAAGAAAGATATAGATGCTTTAACCAGAGCAGGTCAGTAGCCGTCAGATTTTGGCACATGCACTCTGAATGGAGCCCACTTGCCACTCTCTCATTAAACTCAAGGGTAGTAGCAGCAGCAGAACAGGAAAGTCAGAGACACAAAAGATCTTAATGTTACACTGACTGCGACTTTCCTTGACCCAGGGGCTATTTTGCATTATCTTGCCTTATCTTGCACCCACCTGCAAGGTGGGTACACTTTTTTTAAACTTCAGACCAAAGAAACTAGCAAAGGTGATTTTATCAGCAGTCAGAAAGGCAAATATTCAATGGCACAGGAAATAACATGAATAACTTCTTAACCCCACAGTTGAAACAGACTATTGATCTGACTAACTCAAGATTAGTGACCCTGTGACAGACACATGGGTGTCTTAAATGCCAGGAAATAAGAGAATACTCAATAACAACAGACCAAAAGGTCAAACATAAGGAGTCCTCTAGAGTTCTTTTATCTCCTACCCAAAAAGAAGAGATGCCCTGTCTTTTAAAAAACAAAGATAAAGAAACAGATTCCAGTGTTTCCTCCAAGAATGAGGGTAATAGGAAAGCTGCCTTAAAAGCAAAAAAGGGAGGATAGTATCTTTATTGCCAGATAGTAAGATTCATCCTGATAGCTGAAAAAGGCAAATCTGGGTTCTTGGGGCCCATGAGATGTGCACCTCAGACAACAGTATAACTCTCTCCTATAGTTGAACAGAGTTGAGCGATTTTTTAGGACCTGTAGCTCTCCCACAGATCCGTGGGACATCTGTAGTAACTGTGCAGAGAAGACTCAAAAACAGAGGTCAGCATTTTAGAAAATAATTTTATTTAAAAGTTTACATGTTATATTTCAAAAGAACTGGACTGTCGATAATAGATATAGCACATATTTAAGAAAAATCCTCAAGGTTTCAATTGTCTATTTAAAATTCTCAGTGGTGGAAAATAAGTTACACCACACAACTGTTATATCTGCGAGGATCTTACTTATCTGCCAATATCAGCATTTGGTTAAGGACAGATCAGCTCACAGGAAAGGGCTCAGGGCTTCATCTGTCTTGCAGATTACCGGAAACGGTGTTTGTGGTTGCGGGGTGTGGGGGTGTGGGACTCACATGCGTGCACTTCACCTTTGAGTGGAACGGCAGCAGGATAAGATACCTGTCTTGCTGCCTCGAGCTTCTATGACCTACTTGTAATTCCTGTTTAAAGTACTTCACAGGCAAGGCCTCACGTCGTAGCTAGTACTTTACAGAGCTTTGTTGGAAAGCCAATTATGTATTAAGAACTATCCTAAGTGTTGAAAATAGAGCTGTTAAGAAGATTTTAAAAATCGCTGCTCTCAACTTTGAAAGCTGAGGCCATGCTTTACTCATTCTAACATCCCCAGAGCATCTCACTCAGTACCTCACATGTACATAAATATATGCCAACAAAGCTATTTTTAAATTGAACTGACTTTTTAGTGAAAACTTGACTTCTAAATAAAGTTGTACTGCTTGTTGTTGTCGCTCAGTGGCTAAGTAGTGCCTCTTTGCAACCCCATGGACTGCAGCACACCAGGCTTCCCTGTCCCTCAGTATCTCCCAGAGTTTGCTCAAGCTCATGTCCATTGAGTCGGTGATGCCATCCAACCGTCTCATCCTCTGTCGTCCCCTTCTCCTCCCGCCCTCAATCTTTCCCAGCATCAGGGTCTTTTCCAATGAGTCTACTCCTCCCATCGGGTAGACAAAATACTGGAGCTTCAGCTTTAGCATCAGTCCTTCCAATGAATATTCAGGGTTGATTGCCTTTAGTATTGACTGGTTTGATCTCCTTGTTGTCCAAGGGACTCTCAAGAGTCTTCTAATAATGCTATTTGTAAATGGGTATTTGGGTGCAGTTACTGTATCAATCAAATATGAATTGATTCAAACATTCTGTTTCATGAACACACAATACACCAGTACCACAACAGCTGTTATTTAGAAGAAATCAATCAAATTATTAGATAAAAAAGCATTAATACCTCCTGATAGCTGTTTTTACCTGAAGCTCAACTATTTCCACTTCTCAGTCATTACAACTAAAAATCCTCTTTATTTATACTTAGATTCTTTATTCTTCCTTTTAAATTAAAGATAAATTATTGAAGGGCTCCCATACGGTATGTGTCAGTAAAACTTTTTTTTTATCCAAAACCGGTTCACAATGAGTGCGTAGGTTTTTTCCCAATCATTAATATTGACAGATCCCTTCCGCAATCAATAAAAACTCGCTAAGTTGTGGGCCACTCCAAAGCAGAGCCTCTCTTCAAAATATTCAGCACAACACCTGACATAGGGCTAAATCTCACCCCGTGATTATCAGATTGGACCACATTTATCACTTTTGACTAGGAATCCTGTCATCACACAACACTGCAACTGATTTCCTTTGAGTTTTTTTTTCTGTAGAATCTAACTTCATACTAACTTTCAAAATGATTTGGGAACTCAAAAACAGTATATTTTATGCTACCGAGGTAGACTAAAAATTAAACGTTTCCTTCAGAATAGGAAAAATTCTTAAACACTTAGGACTTTTAAAAGTAAATCTACTATTGGTTTCGTGATTTCAGTCTCCTAGATTATTTTAGATGCTTTAGGTTGTTCTTTTTCCTTTTTAATTGAGGGACGAACTCTGAATCTTCATAATGATTTCTTTGTTCTGTTTTATATTGCTAGCAACAGAATATCATTTCTGTCCCTCATAGACATAAAGCTATATTTTTAGGCAGGGAAAAAAAACAGCTCCTGCCTAAAAATGTCTCATACCAGCACTTCCTTGTAAAGGAGAGACACTCCAAACATATACAGTGGAATAAACGTCCATGTGCTCAGATGTACAAAAGCAATATTTCTATACTCTTCTTTAGCAATATAATTTCCTTCAAGCCCCTCTCAGTTTCATCCTATGAGAAATAATACAATCTTAGTCAACTCTGCTGAAGTTAGACATTTCAGTTAAAATTCAATAAAATTTATTTAAAAAGTCAATGTAGGACTGTTCCATCACCGTTTTTCTCCCCCATTTTGTATCTTCTAAGTTCCTGGGGCAGAGATTACCTAGTGTCAAGGCGTGAAAATAAGAAACTTGTTCATCCTTGACTCTGTGTCCAGGTTCGATCCTCTGCACATGCTGAATTCACTGTCTTGAGAACATCAACCACCATTCAAGCAGGATTATCTGTGCCAACTGGATTCACTTTTCAAACCAGTTTCCTGTTGCCCTTGTATATGGTCATTACTCCTTTACTCTGGCATCTACACATGTCCATAACCTCAAGAAAACTCTTGAGCGCTACATCTTCTACTTTATTTCCACCAAAAGCTTCATTCACCACAAACTCAAATGACTGTCAGTAGGCCAGCTCTCTTTCTCAGCCTGGAGTAGCAGGGGCCCTGATGGACTGGACTTGGGCCCCCTCTATTCCTCATCCCGAGACTCTCTGTATCTGCTGTCCACACTGATTGTCTCTACTCGCTGCCCCCACACCAGGGTGGAGATAGGAAGGAGTGCTTTCCAGGCGAGCAGACAGACTTCTCTCTGCTCTCAGACATTCACATCTACAGATGACTGTGTTGCTCATCTGAGAGGGGGGGGACAAGAAACAAGGTCCCGTTTCAGAAACCATCAATATGTTTGAAAACATGCAAACATCTGTGGATCTTGCACACCTTTCCAAACTTTTTTGCCTCCTCCCTACCTTTCAGAATATTTATATAATCTGAGAGAGAGAGAAAGAATACTTAATCATTTATGCAAAAAAAAAAGAAAAAATGACCTGAGAGCTCTGCTTTTGAGAAACCAAAATTCAAGCTCTTAAACCTCAAAATTATTGCCTCTATCTTGGCCTTCAAAAAGAACATTTTTAAAAACCCACAAATCTCAACTTTTCTATCCTTCTTGACCTCCACAATATCAATCTATTCTGAGGAAAATAATCCTAGAATATTCCAGCTATACAGGCTGTGAGAAATTTTAAGTGGGTGCATATTTCAGTGTCCAGGTTATAGGAAGTTTAATACTGGCAATTAGTTTGAATGGCATTGGAAAACTAATAGAACAAAAATTGGTCTTTGTGTTAAACCTTGGAGGCAGTCACCACTCACAGGGCTTGGAGAACAAACAGGAAAAGATGGATGTTACCAGATCCTGGAACCTCAGAAGAGCTGCTGCTGTGGAGCCGGAGTCATGACCAGTGAAGGGGTTCATGGACCTCTGGGCTGTGGTGGGCCCCACACGGCTGATACTCAGACCCCTGCAGGGACACCAGTCTGGTGCTGCGGCTCCCTGAGAAGGTACTGCAAACAATGGCTGGCCCTCAGACCTCTGAGGAAGGGACTGCTTGTCTGATCCCGGACCTCTGAGAGCTTCTTGGGGCTTCTTGAATAACCGATGCTCAGATCTCTGAGAGGGCACTGCCCGTCTAATCCCGGACTTTCAAGGAGCTATGCGTGCCTCCCAGTGGCGCTCAGAGCTCTGAGTGGAGGCTTCTGGAGGGTCATTTTCCAGTCCTCAGAAGAGGGAGCACACAACTGCAGACCCCAGAGACGGATGCCTTGCCGCTGATGTTTGGCAAACCAAAAAACACAGGAGCTGGAGGTGTCTGCTGCCCCTGTAGCATCTTCTGCTGAAAGGATGCTTGCAGGACCTGATGACTTTCTTTAGTGTTATACTTGGATTCCTGTCTCCTCATATTTTGTGTATCTATTGTAAGCTTTTAGTTTCTGGTTACCATGAATTTCATGTGTAACAACCTATAACAATGTGCTAAGTAGCTTCAGTCCGGTCCAACACTTTGCGACCCTATGGACTGCGGCCCACCAGGCTCCTCTGTTCACGGGATCCTCCAGGCAAGAATACTGGAGTGGGTTGCCACAGCCTCCTCTGGGAATGAATATAACAATAGAGGTCTATTTTAAGTTGAGGGTCACTTGATTTTGAACTCTTTCTAAAATAGTCCATTTTTACTCCCCTTCCACATTTTGCATTTTTGACATTTTATTTTACTTTTTTTGTATTCTTTAATTATTGTAGTTTTAGTTGATTTTATTACTTTTGCCTTTTAACCTGCATACTAGTTTTATGACTGGTTGATCACTACCTTTACTATATGTTTGCTTTATCAGTGATAATATTCATTTCTATGTATTTACTTATTTCTGTGTGTTATGTGTGTGTGAGTCACTCAGTCATGTCCGACTCTTTGTGACCCCATGGACTGTAGCCTGCTAGGCTCCTCTGTCCATGGGATTTTCCAGACAAGAATACTGGAGTGGGTTGCCATTTCCTTCACCAGGGGATCTTCCCAACCCAGGGATCGAACCTGGGTTTAAAAGCATTGTAGACAGAATCTTTACCATCTGAGCCACCAGGGAAGATTTTTTTACTTATTTCTAGTTATGGCCTTTCCACTTAAAGAAGTCCCTTTAACATCTCTTATATGGCTGGTTTAGGAGTTGTAAACTCCTTCAGCTTTTGTCTGTCTGCGAATTTCTTAATCTCTTCTTCAATTCTGTATGATAACCTTGCCAAGCAGAGTATTCTTGGTTGTAAGTTTTTTTTGTTTGTTTCAGCACTTTATATAATGCCACTTTCTCTGGCCTCTAAAGTTTCTACTAAAAAATAAGCCATAGTCTGATGGTGGCTTTCTTGCACCTAACTAATTGTTTTCTCTCTTGACTTCAAAGTTCTCTCTTTTAACTTTTGACATTTTATTTACAATGCGTCTTGGTGAGGGTCTCTTTGGGTTTATCATTTTGGGGACTCTGTGTTTCCTGGACTTGAATTCCTGTTTTCTTCACCCAATTAAGGAAATTCTCAGTTAATATTTCTTCAAATAAGCTTTCTATCCCTTTTGCTTTCGCTTTTCCTTTTTGGGGTGCCTATGGTACAGATGTTAGTATGCTTGATGTTGTCCCAAAATCCCTTAAACTCCTTTTTTGGGGGGGTGAGGGATTGCTGTTCTGATTGTGTAATTTTCACTACCTTGTCTTACAGATCACTGATGCATTCTGTCTTCTGCATCATCTAATCTGCTCTTAATTCCATCTAGTGTATTTTTCATTTCCGTTATCATAGTTTTCAGCTCTGTTTGTTTCTTTTTATATTTTCTCTTTGTTGAAGTTCTTCCTGTGTTTATTTTTCTCCTGCATTCAGGGAGCATCATTATGACCATTACTTTTAACTCTTTATCAGATAGATTACTTCTTTCTGTCTCATTTAGTTCCTTTTCTGAGGTTTTATCTTGTCCTTTCACTTGGAATATAGTTCTCTGTCTCTTTATTTTGAATAATTCACTGTGTATGTATCATATAATAGGCAAATAAGCTACGTCTCCTGGCCTTACTTTAAAAGTTTCTTATGGGACCCAGAAGAGCAACCCCTGCTGGTGACCTGAGCCAGGGGCCCCAGGGGTGCCCCCGTGTGGTCTACACATGCCGTCCTTTGGTGGTGGTGCCAGGGCTGATATGGGCACACTGGTGGGAGGGGGTGACAGCTAGACTGCCTGTCTTCAAAGCCCAGCAGGAACTGCAGTGGGCAGGCTCACAGGCAGGGCTGGGCCTCGAGCGTGATTCACCTTGGGGGTGGGGGTACTTGTCAGTGCCAAGACTGTTTTCCAGGTGTCGTGGGGGCACCAGTCTCAGTTGAGGCCCCCCACTGGGGGTGGCAGGGTGGGAGTAACATGGAGGGGTTCAAAGCCAGATATCATGTGCAATTCCCGGTGCAGTTCCCCAGGGCTGGGATGCCTAACATGGGATTCAACCTCCTCACTCACTAGGGAGGACCTCTGTCTTTTTTGTTTTCCCTCTTAATTGTGGGTCACCACACTGGGGTTGTGGGTCCTGGCTAGGCCACATCTCTGCCCCTCCTACCTATCTCGATAGGTGACTTTTTCCTTTATAGCCTTAGTCGTCAAAGAACTGTTCTGCTAGTCTTCAGATTGTTCTTACAAAGAGTTGTTCTGGATATATTTGTAGTTTCTGTGTGTCCACGGGAGGAGGGGAGCTCAGAGTCTTCCTACTCTGCCATCTTGATCCTGCCTCTTGAGAGTATGTTTTAGATGCAATTGACATTTGTAAACTGTAGACCTTAAGTAAAGCAGATTATCCTCCCATAGTGTAGGTGAACCTCACACAATCAACTGGAAGCAAAAACCGAGGTTTCTTGAAGAAGGTATTCTTCCTCAAGGTGGCAACATAAGAATCCTGCTTGAGTTGACAGTCTGTTACCTTGTGGAATTTAAACTCAAAATTAAAGCATTAACTTCTCCCTAAGTCTCCAACCTGCCAGCCTGCCTTACAAATTTCAGGTTTGTCAGCTCCATAACTGTGTAGGCCAATCCCTTAAAACAAATCTCTCTCTGCATTTATATATGTGTGTGTGTGTGTGTATCCTATTGGTTCTACATCTCTAGTGGATCCCAATCCATAGACCCCTCACACCCACCTACTACCCCAAATACCCCAATATTAATTTAAGTCACCTACTGCTATTTTGAGTCCAAGTCTAGTTGTGAGCACAGTTTTTGACATAACCTTGCTGGGTTCTGTGTAAGTACATTCCTGATGTGCTCCCCCAAACACTTGCAGGGTCTCCGGCAGCCCTAACCAGCCTCCTGTTCTCCTGAGTGACTGGGAATGAAAGTCATTTATTATCATCTCCTGCCACCTCATCACCATAGGATAGCCTGCCCAGGGTTTTCACTTCCTGGCTGCAATTGTTTATTTCGTTGCTGACAGCTTGTTATGTGATCCACACTGAACAGCGGGGGCCCCAAAGGTCTGTAAGAAAAGTAAGTGAGGAGGTTAAAAGGAGGCTAAGGGCTTACATAGAAACCAAGGAGAATGAGGGCCATTGCCATGAACTTCACCTGCTACCCCGCTGAGTCCAGGGCGAAACCTCAGGATATCTGTCATGAAAGAAAGAATGGTGGTTTTACATGCACATTTTAACATGACTCAAAATGTGAAAGATTAAGTATTATTCAAATGATGAAGCATCCAACTGCTAAATTGTTTTTTGCTTTTCTCTAGAAAGGAAAACAAGTCTTGGGTATTTTCAAACTGATTACGAAGGTTTTTACTCTGGATTTTATTGAAGCGTATGTGTCTGGCTGTTTTTCTGTGGCTAAAAGCCATGCTCATCCAAATCACAGTTATCTTTCCATCACTCTAATTGCTCCACAATCCACTTTAAGAAGCTCTTAACAGCCCTTCTTTCTATTTTGATAGCAGAGAGTTGAGGCTAGTGTTCAAGCAGTTAGCCTTTCTTACAAGCATTTCAGGGTCCGAACTGTGAAAGCAAAATATTTACTGAATATCCTCTCTCCAAGACCAGTAGAGACCCTTGGCTAACCAAATTCAATAACCTTAATATTAAGTTTGTTTTTTTGTTTGCCTGTGCTGGGCCTTAGTTGCCACATGTAGGATCTTTAGTTGTGGCATGGGGGATCTAGTTTCCTGACCAAGGATCAAACCCGGACACCCTGCACTGGGAGCATGGAGTCTTAATTGCTGGACCACCAGGGAAATACAGAATGCAATAACCTTTCATCTGTCCATATTCTATTGACCTCCACCGTTCATTCCCTGGTAGCTCAGTTGGTAAAGAATCTACTTGCAATGCAGGAAACCCTGGTTGGATTCCTGGGTCAAAAAGATATGAAGACCCAGAGGGATGGGATGGGGAGGGAGGCGGGAGGAGGGGATCAGGATAGGGAACACATGTAAATCCATGGCTGATTCATGTCAGTGTATGGCAAAAACCACTACAATACTGTAAAGTAATTAGCCTCCAACTAATAAAAATAAATGAAATAAAAAATAAAGATACGTTGGAGCAGGGGTAGGCTATGCATTCCAGTATTCCTGGGCTTCCCTGGTGGCTCAGATGGTAAAGAATCTGCCTGCAATGCAGGAGGCCTGGGTTCAATCCCTAGGTTGCTAAGATCTCCTGGAGAAGGAATTGGCTACCCACTCCAGTATTCTGTCCTGGAGAATTCCATAGACTATATAGCCCATGGGATTGCAAAGAGTTAGACATGACTGAGCAACTTTCACTTTCATTCATTTTAAAAGGACTTTCCTGGTTGGCTCAGCAGTAAAGAACCAGCCTGCCAGTTCAGGAGACACAGGTTTGATCCTTGGTTCAGAAAGATCCTCTGGAGAAGGAAATAGTAACCGATGCCAATATTCTTGCCTGGAAAATCCCATGGACAAAGGATCCTGGAGGGCTACAGTCCATAAGGTTGCACAGAGTTGGACACAACTTAGCAACCGAGCAGACATGCACGTGAATTCATTTAAAAGAAGTGTGCTAAGCTTTCCTGGGGTCTCCATGGTGGCTCAGGCAGTAAAGAAATCTGCCTGCAGTGCGGGAGACCTGGGTTTGATACCTGGGTTGGGAAGATCCTCTGGAGAAGGGCATAGCAACCCACTCCAGCATCTTGCCTGGAGAATTCCATGGACAGAGGAGCCTGGAGGGCTACAGTCCATGGGGTCACAGGGAGGTGGACACGACTGAGTGACTAAGCACACAAGTCTTACTGAGTATCCAGTGTCCTTAGGTACTAGGGACAAAGAATTCAAAAAGACATGGTTTCTGCTCCCAAATGAAATGAATGAAAAAGGGAGGGATAATATTAAAATATGTGTGGTAGTTCCACAAACACACATGAATTAAATAAAAAAGCGAGTGGGGATGCTGAAGTATGTATGAAGGAGCACAGATAGAAGACCACATTACCTGGGTTGGGATTTCAAGGGCTGGCTCCCTGGAGGAGGCAGCAGGAACTAACTCACACAGCATCCGTAGGAATTAACTCGTATGACGGAGAGGAGGTGGCCCAGAAGAAGAAGTCACTGGTGGAAAAGGAGCAGAGCATGAGAGAACAAGAAGCGCTCTGAGAGCTGCCAGAAGATTAACCAGAGGAGAACGAGTGTGCGCAGGTGGCCAGATGAGACGCAGGAGAGACGGGGCTGGGGGCCTCAAAAGAGTTTACAGGTGCATTCTAAGAGCAGTGTAGGACCTCCCTGGTGGTCCAGTAGCTAAGACTCCCGTGCTCCCAGTGAGGGGTTCCGAGCTCAATCCCTGGTCAGGGAACTGGATCCTGCATGCTGCAACTAAGACCCAGTGCAGCCAATAAACAAAGGAGAGCAGTATGGAGATGGACTGCTGTGAAACGAGGGGGAAAAGCAGAGAGATTCTTTGAAAAATTATTGGAAGAGCCCACGGGAGGAATGATGAGAAGCTGAACTAAGGAACTGGCTGAATAATCCTGCCATTAAATGACATGGCAAGTGCTAGAGACAAAAATGTCAGCTGGCAGATGGATTCGGTGTGTGGACTCTGAGGAGCCTGCAGAGCAATCAGACACAAGCTTCTGGCTAGAGTACACACATGGGAAATGAGTGTGTTTAAAGGATGAGTGAGGTTAAAATCACCCCATGTGAAGAAAAAGAGGAAGAGTGACCTCATGATAGAACTTTTAGGAGTGACATTTCATAGAGGACAAAAGGTGATGAGCCTGAAAAATAGTGGATCATCCAAGAGGAAGAAAACCAAGAAACAGTAGCATCAAAGAAGCTTTAAAACTGTGGGCTGGGACGTCCCTGGCAGCCCAGGGGTTGGTGCTTCACCTTGCAAGGCAGGGGGTGACATTCGAGCCCTTGCTGGGAAGCTGAGATCCCACATGCCTCAGGGCCAAAAACCAAAACCTAAAACAGAAACAATATTGTGATAAGTTCAATAAAGACTTTTAAATGATACACATCAAAAAAACTTTAAAAAAAGAAAAAAAAACTGGACTACCTGATGGAGGATCAGTATAAAAGCTTATAGAACATGAGAAATAGAGTTACAATTGAGCTTTGCTCTTTGTCTTCCTGAGTACCATATTTTACACTGAGCACCTGTCTATGGGAGGATTAAATTTGTTACATAGGAAATATAAAGAAGGGACACAATATTAATATAACATTGCAAATCAACTATACTCTAATAAAAATTTTAAAAAAGGAAAAAACAGACAGCTTTTTACTTCCTTTGCACAAATTGGATGGGTTTCCCAGGTGGCACTATGGTAAAGAACCCACTTGCCAATCCAGGAGACATAAGAGACACAGATTCCCTCACTGGGTCCGGAGGATCCCCTGGAGGAGGGCATGGCAGCTCGCTCCAGTATTCTTGCCTGGAGAACCCCATGGCAGAGGAGCCTGGCGAGCTACAGTCCGTAGGGTCACAAAGAGTCAGATATGACTGAAGTGACTTAGCACTCACAAACAAATTGGAGAGGTAGCAAGACAATAAACCTTGCTCACCGGCATGTTTTTCTCAGGAAAAAACAGACTGAAGGACTTGGAATATGGGGTTTGCTAAGGTGGAGAGCTGTTTCCTAGCCCTACCAACAACCAGGATAAAGAAGGAAAGACATAGCAAAGAAGAAATAAAAGAGACATCTGTCTGCTTCTGGCTTAGGAGGAGAAAAGAGGGTAGAGATTGGAAGCTATAAACCTTGTGTGTCCCCATTTCCCCTCCCTAGACTTCAGGGGGGACGGGCAGGTGTGTTACACAAGCGAAGATAAAAATCAATGACAAATAGAGATGCAGATGTAGAGAATGCACTTGTGGACCCAGTGAGGGGTGCAGATGGCAAGGCAAGGGTGGGATGAATTGGGAGAGCAGCGCTGAAACATACGCATTCATATGAAAAACAGACAGCAAATAGGAAGCTGCTGCACAACCCGGGAGCCCAACCCGGCGCCCGTGACACCCAGAGGCGTGGGGGCGAGGGGCAGGAGGGAGGGGACATATGCAACCCTGTGGCTGGTCCACGCCGTGGCATCGCAGGAGCCAGCACTACTCTGTAACGCAACTATCCTCCAGTGGAAAATAAACTTTAAGGAATCTCCACACTGTTCGCGTCTCCATAGTGGCTGCATCAACTTACATTTTCACCCACAGTGCAAGAGGGCTCCCTTTTCTCCACATCCTCTCCAGCATTTATTGTTTGTAGATTTTTTGATGAAGGCTATTACATAGGGAGCTCAGGGTGGTACTCTGCGACCTGCTGCAGGGGTAAGATGGGGTGGTATGAGAGGGGAGTCTGTCATACAGAATGAACTAAGTCAGAAAGAAAAAAACAAATATGGTATATTAACCCATATATGTGGAATCTAGGGGGCTTCTCAGGCGGCACTAGTAAAGAATCTGCCTACTAATGCAGGAGACGTAAGAGATGTAGGTTTGATCCCCGGGTGTGGAAGATCCCCTGAAGGAGGAAATGGGAACCCACTCCAGTATTCTTGCCTGAAAAATCCCACGGTCAGAGGAGCCTGGTGGGCTACTGTCTATGGGGTCGCAAAGAGTCTGACAGAGCAGAGCGGTTGAACATGCAGGAGGGTTAAGTCAGTCAGGACATGGATGGATCCCAGCAAAGAGGACAAGTCAAGGGGCACAAGCTGTAGACTGTCTATAAAAGGGCCAGCAGCACCCATTCAGCCAAGAGAAACTGACCTTGAGACCAGATGACTGCAAGCATACCTCCCAGGACCAGCGCAAGCCCCGACACGTGGGGGTCCCTCCTCAGAGCAAGGAGCAGGAGCTGGAGAAGACTGTGTGAGACAAAACCACAGAGACAAAACCAAACTGATGACACATTGTTTATCCATATGATATATTCAGTATGTTTTCCCGCTAGTCCATGGATAATAGCTCAGGGGAAAAAATGAGATTCATTGCAGGGAACATAAAGAGTTTTTTTCTTCAGATTAGAGTGTAAAGCAACCTTGCTACATAGGAGGAAAATGGGAATTGACATTTTCCAGAGTAGAGTCTGTGCATGCTGCATGCTAAGTCACTTCAGTTGTGTCCAACTCTTTGTGACCCCATGAATTGTAGCCCATGAGGCGCCTCTGTCCGTGGGATCCTCCAGACAAGAAAACTGGAGTGGATTGCCATATCTTTCTCCAGGGGATCTTCCCAACCCAGGGGTCGAAAGAATACTAATTCTTCAGAGTTGACAGATACTATACAGGAACAAAAATAAAGAAAAATTAAAACTGTATGGTCCTTTAAATTGGACTAAAAAATAAACAAAAATTATTTAATGCAAAATCTTCTGAGAGCATTTGCCTTGCTTACAAAACTTCTGAATCTGCAGGAGAAAAATATGATACACCCCATTTCCCACTTAGCTGTCTGAGAAATTAGTTTTCACAGACCATCTCTATCTGAAAGACTTTTGGAAACACTTCTAGCTTTTAAAAATAGAGCTGCTGCCACATCTTAGAACTACAGTTTAGACCAATGGGATCGTAAGCCCTCTAGGCCACTGCCTTCCCCTCTACTGTGGTTCATCTGTTGACAACTTGAAACATTGCTCAACGGGAAAAAAGCAAGGCTAGCCCAGAGCAAAACTCTAAAGCAGAAGAAACTAACATTTGGTGAGCACAGAATTCCACCTTCGGAATTTCTCCACTGCAGACTTATTTCTTCTCCCTCCTTTTCTAATAAAATTGTTCAGACTTTTTTGTTTATCATAAACTACATTGATCATTTACAGACAACGACAGTGGACCAACCACACTAGTTCACTCCTCTTTCTCACAAGTGGCAGAAAGGGTAAGAGTCTGGAATCAGACTGCCTAGGTTTTGTTTGAATCCTGCCTCCACACTTTCTAACTGGGTGATGATCTTTTCTTTCTTTCTTTCTTTTGGTTGTGCCAGGTCTTAGCTGTGGCATGCAGGACCTAATTCCCTGACCAGAGGCCAAACCCTGGCCCCCTGCATTGGCAGCCCGGAGTCTTAACTACTAGACTGCTAGGGAAGTTCCCTGCAGGATGATCTTAGGAAAGTTGTTAATACTTAAACTCCCTGACATCAGGGTCATTATCTGCAAAGTAGATTGAATAAGAGTACCTGCCTATTATACTGAAAGTAGTAATTTTATATACATGTTAAATGTCCTAATAGTTTAGGACACAGTACATCAGACTTCCCAGGTGGTGCTAGTGGTGAAGAATGCACCTGCCAATACAAGAAACATAAGAGACTCAGGTTTGATCCCTGGGTTTGAAAGGTCCCCTGGAGGAGGGCGTGGCGACCCACTCCTGTACGCTCGCCTGGAGAATCCCCGTGGACAGAGGAGCCTGGTGGGCTGCAGTCCTTGGGGTCACAAGGAGTCAGACACAACTTAGCAACTCAGCAACAGAAACAGTATCTTTTGTTTATTTAATCCATCACTCTTCTGTATTTAATCTGTCACTCTTCTGTATTTAATCCATCACTCTTCTGTATTTAATATGTCACTTTTCTTTATTTAGTCTGTCAACAGATATTTAGGTTGTTTCTATGTCTTAGCTACAGTGACTGGTGATGCCTTGAACATGGGAGTACTAAGTATTATTCATTTGATATTTAGCAAAATTCCATCATAAGTATAGATACTAAAATGGAACTTAAAATGTAAAAACATTTACATTTGGGGGAATTAGATGAAGGTGGTCAAAAGGTACAAACTTCCAGTTATAAAATAAATAAATTCTATGGATGTAATGTACACCATAATCATTGTATTAATAGTTAACACCACTATAGGGTATATTTTAAAGTTGCTAAAAGAATAAATCCTTAAAGTTCTCATCACAAGAAAATAAAAACATCTTTTGTAACTATGTGAGGTGATGGATGTTGACTAAACTTATTGTGGTAATCATTTCACAATAGATGTAAGTCAAGTCACCAGCTTTTTCTACTGTAGAGATGTTTGTTTATTAAGTATATGTGACAAACATCCATCTAGGAATTGCCTTCTCTAGCAGAACTTTTGTTTAATTTAGCCTGGCACGCTCTCTTTCTCTCACTGAGAGAGTGAGGGTAGTTCAGGAGGAGAAAAGACAGCTGTCACAGATTTTTTCTGAAAGCCTTATCTCCAGCCATTACTTCCCTCCTAGACCCGGTTCTGCATTTCTTATGACTGCTGGGCACGTCTACCCAGAAGTCTCACTAACACCTTGACTCCATATGACTAAAACTACAACTTCTTTCTCAACCACTCATTCTACTGACCTCAAACATCCACTCAAAATCCCATCAAACACTTCATTCAATTTGCTACTATATTTCTTAAGTTGGTAACAAGCTGATGGAAAAAGTTAGACTCTTCCAAACAAAAAAGAAGTGCCTTCGTGTTAAGCCAGCTCTGTGGAAAATAATTTTCTATCTCCAGGTGAGATCACAAGCAGGTTTCTTGATTTTACAACTTCTTGGTATCAAAAAGTCATCTGAGGACTCCAAGAAGATGGCAGGAATGTGAAGCACCAGGAATCTGTCTCCCTATCTAGAAGATAATTGCACTGGAAGCGTCTGATATAGCTATTTTAGAGTTTTGGAGTCTATTGAAGACTTAAAGCTTCCAGGCAAAGGCTTAGACAGTACATTGAGGTCAATTCCAGGTCTTAAAACAGAAACAGCTACCCAGCCCCATGGCAGGCAGTGTGTTCCTTGAACAACTTACAGACAGCTTATGGGAGTCACAGTGCACAAAAAGAACCCTGTTCTCCAAATATTTAAGGATCTATTCTCTGATCACTGATTTCTAGCTCAGATTATAAAGCTGCAGATGAAGAGGTAGGCAGTTGTTGTTGTTGAAACTCCATCCATTATTTCAAGACCATCCATCTGAACTGACTTCCAAGGGATTTAAAGGGTCACCATCTTTTTTTCCCTTCATTTCCAGCCCCCCCTTTTTGGAGCCAGATATTAAAGACTAGGACATTCAAAACAAATGCATATATGCAGAAAGTTGGCAGATAACCATGCATGTCCAGGGAAAGACTCAGAAACTATCTGAGACGACCCTAAGTTTATACCTCAGACTGATCCTTGGCATATAGACAATCTACAAGAAACAAAACAAACAAACAAAAAACCCAGCAAACCCTTGGGAATGGGGAAAATCTGCTTTCCACTGTTACTACATTCTTAGATTAAAATGTCCAGCTTTCAACTACCACCAAAGAAAAAAAAAAATCATAAGCCAAACAAAGACACAGAAAACTATGGCCCACTTGAATAAATCAACAGAAACTGTCCCTGAAAAAGACCTACTGGCAGATCCAGTATATAAAGACAATAAAACATTGTCTTAAAGAAGCTCAAAGAACTAAAGAAAAGGTGGGGGGGGGGATCAATAAAACAACATATGAACAAGATGGAAATATCAGTAAAGAAATAGAAAACCTAAAGATAACCTAAAAGAAATTCTGGAGCTGAAAATTACAATAAAAGAAATGAAAAATTCACTAAAAGGATTCAAAGGCAGATTCAAGTGGGCAGAATGGAGAATCAGCAAACCTGAAGTCAAGACAATGAAAATTATCAAATCTAAGGAACAGAAAGAAAAAAGATTGAAAAGTAAGGAACCAAGAAAAACTTTGGCACACAATCAAATGACCAAACACACACATTTTGGCAGTCCTAGTAGGAGAAGAGAGAAAGAAGGAAAAGGGATAAAAGAATATTTGAAGAAGTAGTGGCTTTAAACTTCCAAAATCTGATGAAAAATGTGAACATAAACATCTAAGACATTCAACCAACTCCAAATAAGATGAACTCAAAGAGACTACACATTAAAATCAAGCTTTCAAAAAATCAAAGACAAATGGAATATGGGTGAAAGTGGCAAACATTACTTTTTATTAGAAGTAGTAGAGCAGTTAAACTCAAGAGGGTGGATTTTGGGTTTGGAAAAGTAGAGCTTTAAAGTCTTGTACAAGCCTGGATACTAATTTCCAAATTTTCCTAAGAATCCTGAACTCCTTTGTGCTTTGAAGAAAAAAATATATACATCTGTAGAGAGAAAGGAGGCTAAGCATTAATGTGGAATTGTGTTATCTCATATGCCTACTTTTGAGATTAAATTAAAAAAAAAAAAAAACACCAAATAAAGACAAAGTCTAGAGATCTCCAGGTCATTTAATGGAATGAGATTTGGAGCAACATATCATCATTAAGGTATCTGAAACATTACTCTTACTTGCCTTTGAAGATTAGGGTGAAACTGGTTTCCTGTAGATCTGATCCTTCTCAGCCTGCACTTTTACCCAGAGCTTTCTAGCTTTCACTGTGTTTCACATCCAAGCTCCTCAGAGACTAGCTCCTTGTCTCATTGATGACCACCATCTTGGTTGGGCAGAACTTGAGCTTAACCACTTCCAGAACTACTCCTGCCATACATGAAAGTGAAAGTCGTTCAGTCGTGTCTGACTCTTTGCGACCCCATGGACTGTACAGTCCATGGAATTCTCCAGGCCAAAATACTGGAGAGGGTAGCCAATCCCTTCTCCAGGGGATCTTCCCAACCCAGGGATCAAACCCAGGTCTCCCACATTGCAGGAGGCTTCTTCACCCTCTGAGCCACCAGGGAAGCCCAAGAATACTGGAGTGGGTAGCCTATCCCTTCTCTAGTGGAATTTTCCGACCCAGGAATCAAACTGGGGTCTCCTGCATCACAGGCTGATTCTTCATCAGCTGAGCTACCAGGGAAGACCCTGAATTTTCCTTGAATCAGTTGCTGGTTCTTCCTGCAACCTGAACTGACAGTGTGTTTGGGTTATGTTTTGTAGATCGTGGCCACTTGTTCATCTTAGAAGGTGATTTACAGGTAAAGAGTTGTTCTACTAAGCAAAAATGATTCTATCAGAGTGTGCCCCTACAAGGCTTTATGCCCCAAAACTTTGTACATGTAGTTGAAGAAGGGGGGAAATGCCCCTTACCTAAACTTGAAAATAATTAAAGCTCACTATTTGGAAATTCACTCACACTAACACACTAAAAGTAAGACTAACACAAATTCATAAACTTATTAGGCTTCTCTAAAGTTGTTTAAATATTATTTTAACAACCCCGCTGTTTTTCATGTGTGTTTGTTTTTATAAGCTCCCCAGCTGAAAAATCCTTTAAGACAAGAACCACATATATTACATTTTATCCCTGACAACATTTAAGATTCTCTGCTCACCAAGGGTATTAAATAAATGCTGCTGAGTGACTGAACCCAAGGATCTCAGGGAGTTATTGAATAGTTGACTTTAACTGCTTCATTAACTGTCTGTATCCACAGAGAGTTGAGATCAGCTATTTAAACTCATACACAAGAAAGATTTCTGTTCTATGATAGCAATAAAAGATACTGGAATTAGAGTGGTGAGGCCCTAAGTGTGAGCCATAAAGGAAGTTATTTCTATTTTATTCGAAATGATCTGAATATTCCTTCTTTCTTTGTAATCTAATAAAATATTTGTTAATAGGCCAATAGCCTGAATTGAACTTTTCTGGGTCCTAAATAAATTTTGCTTAAAGTAACCCATTCTTGGGGCTTCCCAGGTGGCACAGTGGTAAAGAATCCACCTGCCAACACAGGAGACCTAAGTTCGATCCCTGGGTGGGGAAGATCCCCTGAAGGAAGAAATGGCAACCCATTCCAGTATTCTTGCCTGGAAAATTCCATGGATGAAGGAGCCTGGCAGGCTACCATCCTTGGGGTCGCAAAGAGTCGGACATGACTGAGGGACTAATCACACATACAACCCACTCTTGTGTACTGAGATTCTAGAAGAAAGTGAAGCAAACAGAGGTTTTTCTTTTCAAGCCAGAGGCTTCCTCAATTACGATGAATTAAGCTTGTGTTTGGGATTTTGTTTTAGAAACATGCTAGTAGAAAGCCACTTTAGGCTTCCAGCAAACTCACCAATCTAGGTGAATTTGAATCAGGAATAAACTTGATTAAGGGCAGTAACCAACTCCCTTGGGTTGGAGCAAGTGTATACTTTTTGTTCTCAAGCTTTGCAGGAATCAGATTTCTGAATAAAAACAGAAAATTTTTATATATAACACTTCAACTGTAAGGGCACATATGTAAAAAATACTTTAGTTGTTTTAGGTAAAATTTTTCCCTGATAACTACTTTCCTCTTAAAGAGCTGTACATTTTTTGTAAACTCCTGAATGAAATAAAGTTGCAAATAAGAAGTTTAAAAACAAGAAAGGAGCTGTACAGATTTTCTTAGCCTAATTAAAATAGATTTTCCCTATCATTGTAGAAGATGATGGTGAGCTTCTTTACCTATCAATTGAAAAATGTATGTGTGTGTGCTATCTTATTGATTCTATTTCTCTGGTGAATCTTAATATATTAGATGTGCTGCATGCTAAGTCACTTCAGTTGAATCCAACTCTGTGTTACCCTATGGCCTGTAGCCCACCAGGCTCCTCTGTCCATGGGATTCTCCAGGCAAGAACACTGGAGTGGGTTGCCATGCCCTCCTCCAGGGGATCTTCCTGACCCAGGGATGGAACATGAATATATTATGTCTCCTGTTTTGGCAGGCGGGTTCTTTACCACTAGCACCACCTGGGAAACCCCTGTATATAGACATATTTGACATAGAGTCCTTTGTGGAGGATATCTACTAACATTTAGAAGGACACCAGTGTCCTATGGAGCAAACTCTGAGAAATCTTCAGTTGTCTGGTTCAAGCCAATGTGCAGAGTTGAGAAGAAACGGCACAGGAACCAAAGAGACAGTAACTCTGCCATCATTCGATTCACGTGAACTTGCGAAAGCTTCTTACTGTCTCTGGGCCTGTTTCCCCAAATGCAAACTAGGCAATAAGGCAGCCTTCATAGACTGTTTTTAACTCTTAAGACAATATACTATACTGCCAGTCATTGAAAAAAAGGTTTTCTGTTCTTCTCCAAAGGAAGGACTCTCCATTCACCCTTAGGAAGAAGAAAAAGGAAAGTGGCATTCCCATTAGGTTAGTAGTTACTTAGAGATGAGGGAAAATTAGGATCAGTTAAGAGTCACTTCTCTTTTTCTAATGTTAACCCCCAAAATATAAAATGCACTGAAAAATAAAATGTCAGTCATGCTGAAAGAAGTGCAATAGTAAAGGCAAAAAAAAAAAAAAAAAAAAACAGGGAAAGATGTGAAGAAACCCTTTCCTGCCATGAACACTGAACCTCAGGAGACTGTGTCTGAGGTTTGCATGTGCATGGAACATCACTGGTCCCTGACTTAAATTCTCTGAATATCTCACACACTTCAGAGCAGGACAAACTGAACATCAGGCTTTTGTGATTTAACATTAGGGATTTAGGCCTAACTCTAATTTATCAACTGCTGAAATCCAATCTAGCCTAGCTTTTCAATTTCTTTTTTGATGGCATTGATGTGTGATAACAACTTCTTAGGCCTTGACAAAGAACAGCCAGCTTGCACTGCAGAGAGAGGAAACTCAAAAATACTAACAATGGAGTGCTAGGTGAGAAAAATATAGTCACTCAACTTTCAACTCCTGCAATAGACTTGTCAGCACGTTTCACTGAGGTTTAATTTAGTAGCTTTTCAACATATGGGCAACAATATGGTCTCCGTAATTCCCTACTACTGGTGTGGCTGAGGAGGAGGGAAAGATAATTAGACATCTGACAGGCAAGTGACTGCTCTCACAACTCAGCCAAGGCTTTTGCAGAGGACACTAGGTATTTTTAAACCCCAGTTCCATCACGGCTAAAAGAAATCATACATTTTTCTTTTGCTGACAAATAGGCATTCGTTTGTTTCAGAATCTGATGGTAAAGAAGTAATGGAAATCATAAATCCTCTGCTCCTAAGTCTTTGTTCCAGGTTCCTATGGAAAATTGTATGTGCAGCCTCTGATACATGCCATAGAATATAAGGAGCTCAAAGCATTAGTATTACTCTTATTCTCCTCTCCTTGAGAATGCACACATCACATTCAAACAATTCAGTTTGTTGCTGTTACAACCATGTATTTTTATTTTAGCAGATAAATTTTTCCCTGCAATTTAAACAATTTGTTTTTGACTGTCCAAATCTCCATCCTGCATATTAAATGAAAAGGGACCCAAGGATTCTGTATAAAGCCAGCAAAATAAACCATAAGCACATACATGGGAAAAGGCTTGGGAGGACGAATGCTTTCCCCAACCAGAGAGTAAGCTGCTCAAAGTCAATGAACTCTCCTGAAGCTCAACACTATTAGTGCTATGCAACACTATCATCATCCCAACCAGCAGCACAATTCTTAGTATACAGAAGAAATTCATAAATATAGGCCAATGTGTTAATAATTTTCCAATATGCAGACTCCATGTTTATGGCCTCTAGAAAAAAACTGTAATAAAATCAAGCAGGAGAAACGCATGATGTTCCATTGTGCTCACTGTCTTTGTGACATAAATAAGTGCCTGGCAGGAATTCAGTCCACAGGAAGGTTTGATTTGTCTGAGATCAAGCACTTTTTTGGAAGCAAACATCATTTTCTCCAAAGAAACCACATATAAATTTCAACCGAGTTCTACTTCTTTTGCTTGTTTTTGGATAACCAAGCATGTGTATGCTTATTTTCAAAGAAGAAAATTTTTTATTTAAAGCTGATCTTTTGTTCATATCCAGTGTTATAGACAACGTTGCTGCTTCTCCAAAGTTCATAGGTTGAAGCCCTACACCTCAGTGTAATGTTATTTGAAGGTGGGGCCTTTGTAGGTAATTAGGTTCAGATGAGGCCATGACGGTGGGGCCTCATGGCAGGACCAGTGACTTGATAAGAGGAAGAGTGGTGGTTCAGTGGTTAAGACTGCACTTCCAATGCAGGGGGCACAAGTTCAATCCTTGGCGGGGGAACTGAGATTCCCCCACATGCCACATGGCCCAAATTAAGAAACAAATAAAATATAACTTGACCTTAAAAAAAAGAAGAGGAAAAGACACCAGATCTCATCACTCCTCACATGCACATACCAAGGAACTGAGATCCCCCACATGCCACATGGCCCAAATTAAGAAACAAATAAAATATAACTTGACCTTAAAAAAAAGAAGAGGAAAAGACACCAGATCTCATCACTCCTCACATGCACATACCAAGGAAAGGCCACATGAGGACACAGGGAGAGGACAGCCATCTATAAGCCCAGGGGAGAGTCTTCACCAGAACCCAGCCATGCTGGCACTTGATCTCAGACTCCCAGCCTCCACAACTGAGAAAAAAAATCTCAGAAGAATCATTTAAGCTACCCAGTCTTTGGTATTTTGTTATAGCACAGCCCGAGAAGACTAAGACATCCAATAAAACAACAGGGATAAATGTGATTAAAAATAGACATAAAACGTAACTTGACTGAAAGAAGTCAAACACAACAGACAAACCAAAATTGATGCCATTTGAAATCATGAAAGAAAGGAGAGTGATTGAAACTGGACAAGGACATGAGGCGCTTCTCCAGTCCAACATTTCTTAACCCCAGTGTATATTATATGAGTGTATTCACTGTGTGAAAAATCCATCCATATGTATAGAGATGATTGGTGTATTTTTATGCACATAGATATAATTCAGTTTTTAAAAGTTTCTTTTTAGAGAATATGTCGCTGTCACTGTCTACTACTTTAGGGAAGACACTCCACATTTTGGAGCCCCAGTTTCTTTGTTGTAAAATGCTGCATGGATTTAAAAAGATGGTCCATGATAAAGCTATTCACAAAGTATAAATTAATTATTATGATGTACACTTCACAGGATATGTACTCAATAAATGTGAACTGAATGTTAAGTCTAAAAAAAAAAGAAGCTAGTGATCATATGGGCAAGGACAGCAGTAATACGAGGACACACACTTACTTATAAAACCAAGATGTGGGAGGAAGGGAACTAAGATGGTGGAGGAATAGGACAGGGAGACCACTTTCTCCCCCACAAATTCATCAAGAGATCATTTGAATGCTGAGCAAACTCCACAAAACAACTTCTGATAGATAGCAGAGGACATCAGACACCCAGAAAAGCAGCCCATTGTCTTCAAAAGGAGGTAGGGCAAAATATAAAAGATAAAAAGAGAGACAACAGAGTTAGGAACGGAGACCCGTCCCAGGAAGGGAGTCTTAATGGAGGAAGTTTCCAAACACTAGGAAACCCTCTCACTGGCAGGTCTGGGGAAGTTTTCGAATCTCAGAGGGCAACGTAACTGGGAGGGAAAATAAATAAAACCCACAGATTACATGCCTAAAAGCAACTCCCAGCAGAAAAGTACCCCAGACACTCACATCTGCCACCAGCAAGTGGGGGCAGAACAGAGAGGAGCGGGCAGCATTGCTTAGGGTAAGGACCGGGCATGAATGCCCTGAGGGCAATTGGAGGGAGCTAACGTGAGACAGCAACTTAAAACTGTGGGATAGATAAGAAAGCTTTCTTCAGCGATCAGTGCAAAGAAATAGAGGAAAACAACAGAATGGGAAAGACTAGAGACCTCTTCAAGAAAATTAGAGATATCAAGGGAACATTTCAGGCAAAGATGGGATCAATAAAGGACAGAAATGGTATGGACCTAACAGAAGCAGAAGATATTAAGAAAAGGTGGCAAGAATACACAGAAGAACTGTACAAAAAGATCTTCACGAGCCAGATAATCACAATGGTGTGATCACTCACCTAGAGTCAGACATCCTGGAATGTGAAGTCAAGTGGGCCTTAGAAAGCATCACTACAAACAAAGCTAGTGGATGTGATGGAATTCCAGTTGAGCTATTTCAAATCCTGAAAGATAATGCTGTGAAAGTGGTGCACTCAATATACCAGGAAATTTGGAAAACTCAGCAGTGGTCACAGGACTGGAAAAGGTCAATTTTCATTCCAATCCCTAAGAAAGGCAATCCCAAAGAATGATCAAACTACCACACAATTGCACTCATCTCACATGCTAGTAATGCTCAAAATTCTCCAAGTCAGGCTTCAGCAATTTGTGAACCAAGAACGTCCAGATGTTCAAGCTGGTTTTAGAAAAGGCAGAGGAACCAGAGATCAAATTGCCAATATCCGCTGGATCATCGAAAAAGCAAGAGAGTTCCAGAAAAACATCTATTTCTGCTTTATTGACTACGCCAAAGCCTTTGACTGTGTGGATCACAATAAACTGTGGAAATTCTTCAAGAGATGGGAATACCAGACCACCTGACCTGCCTCTTGAGAAACCTCTATGCGGGTCAGGAAGCAACAGTTAGAACTGGACATGGACCAACAGACTGGTTCCAAATAGGAAAAGGAGTACGTCAAGGCTGTATATTGTCACCCTGCTTATTTAACCTATATGCAGAGTACATCATGCGAAACGTGGGCTGGAGGAAGCACAAACTGGAATCAAGATTGTCAGGAGAAATATCAATAACCTCAGATATGCAGATGACACCACCCTTATGACAGAGAGTGAAGAGGAATTGAAAAGCCTCTTGATGAAAGTGAAACAGGAGAGTGAAAAAGTTGTCTTAAAGTTTAACATTCAGAAAACTAAGATCATGGCATCTGGTCCCATCACCTCATGGCAAACAGATGGGGAGATAGTGGAAACAGTGTCAGACTTTATTTCTTTGGGCTCCAAAATCACTTCAGATGGTGACTGCAGCCATGAAATTAAAAGACACTTACTCCTTGGAAGGAAAGTTATGACCAACCTAGATAGCATACTAAAAAGCAGAGACATTACTTTGCCAACAAAGGTCTGTCTGGTCAAGGTTATGGTTTTTCCAGTGGTCATGTATGGATGCGAGACTTGGACTGTGAAGAAAGCTGAGCGCTGAAAAATTGATGCTTTTGAACTGTGGTGTTGGAGAAGACTCTTGAGAGTCCCTTGGACTGCAAGGAGATCCAACCAGTCCATCCTAAAGGAGATGAGTCCTGGGTGTTCATTGGAAGGACTGATGCTGAAGCTGAAACTCCAATACTTTGGCCACCTCATGAGAAGAGTTGACTCATTGGAAAAGACCCTGATGCTGGGAGGGATTGGGGGCAGGAGGAGAAGGGGACGACAGAGGATGAGATGGCTGGATGGCATCACCGACTGGATGGACATGAGTTTGAGTAAACTCCAAAAGTTGGTGATGGACAGGGAGGCCTGGTGTGCTGCGATTCACGGGGTCACAAAGAGTTGGACATGACTAAGCGACTGAACTGAACTGACTGAACTGAGCAAGAGAGAGAGAATTAACCTGGGGAAAGCCCTAAATTTAGGCACTACCCACCCATTCCTAGAAAGAAGGACTGAGCGAATACCAGAGAAGAGCCAGCCAGCGGCGGACTGGCCCATCCCCCGCCGGAGGCAGGAGGTGGGGGGGAGGGGTAAGGGGCAAACTCGGCCCCAGAGACGGCAACCCCTACCAAACGGCAAACAGGCATTCAGCTTCTAACCAAAGACTTCCTGAGCCTCTGGATGGTCGACATCGGCTGGGACGGTCGCAGCCAGAAATCAGCTTCACAGAACAGACACAAGGCGCACCTGACTGGTGCGCCCGGAAACTGAGGCTGGGACCCAGAGGGGAGAAGGCGCACTGCATCCGGGGAGAGTGCGCTCCTCAAGCTCCTGGCTGCCTGAGCTGCTCCGGCCGGGGAAGGCACAACTGAATCTGGGCCTTTGTGGAGTACCCAAGAACCTGAACCTGAGCGGCTTAGGCCTAGGAAGTGCACAAAACTCAGGGCCCACTCCCTGGAGAGCAGCCTGGAGCCTGAGCAGTATAGACAGGGAAAGCACACGCGCTGTGAGCGGGGGCAAACCCAGTCTGGCCAGAACACTGCGAGTGCTCCCCACACAGGCCAGTGACATTTGTCTGCAGCGCCCCCCCCTCCCTCCCCGAAGCACGGCTGAACCAGCGAACCTAAACAAGCGACCACCTCCACCCGCGTGTGTCAGGGCGGAAATTAGACACTGAAGAGACCTGCAAACAGAAGCCAAATAAACAAAGGGAACAGCTTCAGAAGTGACCGGTGCAACAGATTAAAATCACTGTAGTTAACACCAACCACACTGGAAGGGGCCTGTAGATATCGAGAAGTGTAAGCTGGAACGAGGAGCTATCTGAAACTGAACCGAACCCACACTGCCTGCAACAGCTCCAGAGAAATTCCTAGATATATTTTTACTATTATTATTATTTTTTAATTAAATTTTTTTTTCTTTCTTTTTTTTTTAAAGTCCTCTATTACTCCTTAATTTTCATTTTTATAACCCACTATAACCTGGCCAAAAAAAAAAAAAAAGTACCCTATTTTTAAAGCGAACTTCATATATATTTCTTAAATTTTTTTGTGTTTTTGTGGCTTTTTAATATTGTATTTTTAAGAGTCTAACCTCTACTCTAGATTTTTAATCTTTGTATTTCAGTATTTGATATTAATTTTGGACATTTGAGAATCCAACCTTCAGTACCCATTTTTACTTAGGAGTGTGATTACTGGTTTGATTACTCTCTCCGCCTTTTGACCCTCCTTTTTCTCCGCCAGATCATCTCTATTTCCTCCCTCCCCCTTCTCTTCTCTTCTCAATTCTGTGAATCTCGTGGGTGTTCTGGGCTGTGGAGAACACTTAGGGAACAGAGTACAACCTAGATCTGTCTCTCCTCTCTTGAATCCCCCTTTTTCTCCTCCTGCTCACCTCTATCTCCTTCCTCCCTCTCTTCTTCTTCATGTAACTCTGTGAACCTCTCTGGGTGTCCCTCACTGTGGAGAATCCTTTTACTATTAACCTAGAAGTTTTATTACCAGTGCTGTATGGAGGGAGAAGTCTTGAGGCTACTGAAAGAATAAGACTGAAATCCAGAGGCAAGAGGCTTAAGCCCAAAACCTGAGAACACCAGAGAACTCCTGACTACAGGGAACATTAATTAATAAGAGATCATCCAAAAACCTCCATACTTACACTGAAACCAACCACCACCCAAGAGCCAATAAGTTCCAGAGCAAGACATACCATGCAAATTCTCCAGCAACGCAGGAACATAGCCCTGAGTGTCAATATACAGGCTGCCCAAAGTCACTCCAAACCCATAGAACCATCTCAAAACTCACTACTGGACACTCCATTGCACTCCAGAGAGAAGAAATCCAGCTCCACCCACCAGAACGCCGACACAAGCTTCTCTAACCAGCAAACCTTGACAAGCCAAACATCCAGCCCCACCCACTGGGAGAAACCCCCACAATAAAAAGGAATTACAGACTACCAGAATATAAAAAGGCCACCCCAAACCCAGCAATCTAAATAAGATGAAAAGGCAGAGAAATACCCAGCACGTAAAGGAACATGAAAAATGCCCACCAAGCCAAAAAAAAGAGGAGGAGATAGGGAATCTACCTGAAAAAGAATTTAGAATAATGATAATAAAAATCATCCAAAATCTTGAAAACAAAATGGAGTTACAGATAAATAGCCTGGAGACAAGGAATTAGAATATGCAAGAAATGTTTAACGAGGACCTAGAAGAAATAAAACAGAGTCAATTAAAAATGAATAATGCAATAAATGAGATCAAAAACACTCTGGAGGGAATCAACAGTAGAATAATGGAGGCAGAAGATAGGATAAGTGAGGTAGAATATAAAATGGTGGAAATAAATGAAGCAGAGAGGAAAAGAGAGAAAAGAATTAAAAGAAATGAGGACAACCTCAGGGACCTCTGGGACAATGTGAAACACCCCAACATTTGAATCATAGGAATCCCAGAAGAAGAAGAAAAAAGAAAGGCCATGAGAAGATACTTGAGGAGATAATAGCTGAAAACTTCCCCAAAATGGGCAAGGAAATAGCCACCCAAGTCCAAGAAACCCAGAGAGTCCCAAATGATAAATGCAAGGTGAAACACCCCAAGACACATATTAGTCAAATTAACAAAGATCAAACACAAAGAACAAACATTAAAAGCAGCAAGGGAGAAACAACAGATAACACACAAGGGGATTCCCACAAGGATAACAGCTGATCTATCAATAGAAACTCTTCAGACCAGAAGGGAATGGCAGGACATACTTAAAGTAATGAAAGAGAATAACCTACAACCCAGATTACTGTACCCAGCAAGGATCTCATGCAGATATGAAGGAGAATTCAAAAGCTTCACAGACAAGCAAAAGTTGAGATAATTCAGCACCACCAAACCAACTCTTCAACAATTGCTAAAGGATCTTCTCTAGACAGGAAAGACAGAAAGGTTGTATGAACGTGAACCCAAAACATCAAAGCAAATGGCAACGGGTCCATTCTTATCAATAATTACCTTAAATGTGAATGGGTTTAATGCCCCAGTCAAAAGACAAAGACTGGCTGAATGGATACAAAAGCAAGACCCCTATATATGCTGTCTATAAGAGACCCACCTCAAAGCAAGGGACACATACAGACTGAAAGTGAAGGGCTGGAAAAAAATATTTCATGCAAACGGAGACCAAAAGAAAGCAGGAGTTGCAATACTTATATCAGATAAAATAAACTTCAAAATAAAGGCTGTGAAAAGAGACAAAGAATGACACTACATAATGATCAGAGGATTAATCCAAGAAGAAGATATAACAATTGTAAATATATATGCACCCAACATAGGAGCACTGCAATATGTAAGGCAAATGCTAAGAAGAATGAAGGGGGAAATTAACAATAACACAATAATAGTGGGAGACTTCAATACCCTACTCACATCTATGGACAGATCAACTAAACAGAAAATTAACAAGGAAACACAAACTTTCAATGACACAATGGTCCAGCTAGACCTAATTGATATCTATAGGACATTTCACCCCAAAACAATCAATTTCACCTTTTTCTCAAGTGCACACGGAACCTTCTCCAGAATAGATCACATCCTGGACCATAAATATAGCCTTGGGAAATTCAAAAAAGTTGAAATCATTCCAATCACCTTTTCTGACCACAATGCAGTAAGATTAGATCTCAATTACAGGAAAAAAACTATTAAAAATTCCAACATATGGAGGCTAAATAGCACGCTTCTGAATAACCAACAAATCATAGAAGAAATCAAAAAAGGAATCAAAATATGCATAGAAAGGAATGAAAATGAAAACACAACAACCCAAAACCTATGGGACACTGTAAAAGCAGTGCTAAGGGGAAGGTTCATAGCAATACAGGCTTACCTCAAGAAACAAGAAAAAAGTCAATTAAATAGCCTAACTCTACACCTAAAGCAACTAGAGAAGGAAGAAATGAAGAACCCCAGGGTTAGTAGAAGGAAAGAAATCTTTAAAATTAGGGAGGAAATAAATGCAAAAGAAACAAAAGAGACCATAGCAAAAATCAACAAAGCTAAAAGTTGGTTTTTTGAAAAGGTAAATAAAATTGACAAACCGTTAGCCAGACTCATCAGGAAACGAAGGGAGAAGAACCAAATCAACAAAATTAGAAATGAAAATGGAGAGATCACAACAGACAACTCTGAAATACAAAGGATCATAAGAGACTACTACCAGCAGCTCTATGCCAATGAAATGGACAACTTGGAAGAAATGGACAAATTCTTAGAAAAGTATAACTTTCCAAAACTGAACCAGGAAGAAATAGAAGATCTTAACAGACCCATCACAAGCATGGAAATTGAAACTGTAATCAGAAATCTTCCAGCAAACAAAAGCCCAGGACCAGATGGCTTCATAGCTGAATTCTACCAAAAATTTAGCGAAGAGCTAACACCTATCTTATTCAAACTCTTCCAGAAAATTGCAGAAGAAGGCAAACTTCCAAACTCCTTCTATGAGGCCACCATCACCCTAATATCAAAACCAGACAAGGATGCCACAAAAAAAGAGAAAACTACAGGCCAATATCACTGATGAACATAGACGCAAAAATCCTTAACAAAATTCTAGCAAACAGAATCCAACAACATATTAAAAAGATCATACATCATGACCAAGTGGGCTTTATCCCAAGGATGCAAGGATTCCTTAATATTCACAAATCAATCAATGTAATACATCACATTAACAAATTTAAAGATAAAAACCATATGATTATCTCAATAGATGCAGAGAAAGCCTTTGACAAAATTCAACATCCATTTATGATAAAAAAAAAAAAAAAAACCCTCCAGAAAGCAGGCATAGAAGGAATATACCTCAACATAATAAAAGCTATATATGACAAACCCACAGTAAACATTATCCTCAATGGTGAAAAACTGAAAGCATTTCCCTTAAAGTCAGGAACAAGACAAAGGTGTCCACTCTCACCACTACTATTCAACATAGTTTTGTAAGTGTTTGCCACAGCAATCAGAGCAGAAAAAGAAATAAAAGGAATCCAGATTGGAAAAGAAGAAGTAAAACTCTCACTGTTTGCAGACGACATGATCCTCTACATAAAAAACCCTAAAGACTCTTCCAGAAAATTGCTAGAGCTAATCAATGAATATAGTAATGTTGCAGGATATAAAATTAACACACAGAAATCCTTTGCATTCCTATATGCTAACAATGAGAAAACAGAAAGAGAAATTAAGGAAACAATACCATTCACCATTGCAACAAAAAGAATAAAATACTTAGGAGTATATCTACCTAAAGAAACGAAAGACCTATATACAGAAAACTATAAAACACTGATGAAAGAAATCAAAGAGGACACAAAGATGAAGAAATATACCGTGTTCATGGATTTGAAGAATCAATATTGTGAAAATGGCTATACTACCCAAAGCAATCTATAGATTCAATGCAATCCCTATCAAACTACCAACGGTATTTTTCACAAAACTAGAACAAATAATTTCACAATTTGTATGGAAACACAAAAAAACCCTCAAATAGCCAAAGCAATCTTGAGAAAGAAGAATGGAACTGGAGGAATCAACCTGCTTGGCTTCAGACTATATGACAAAACTACACTCATTAAGACAGTATGGTACTGGCACAAAGACAGAAATATAGATCAACGGAACAGAATAGAAAGCCCAGAGATAAATTCACGAACCTATGGACCTTATCTTTGGCAAAGGAGGCAAGGATATGCAATGGAAAAAAGGCAATCTCTTTAACAAGTGGTGCTGGGAAAACTGGTCAACCACTTGTGAAAAAATGAAACTAGAACACCTTCTAACACCATACACAAAAATCAACTCAAAATGGATTAAAGATCTAAATGTAAGACCAGAAACTATAAAACTCCTAGAGGAGAACATAGGCAAAATACTCTCCAACATAAATCACAGCAGGATTCTTTATGACCAACCTCCCAGAATATTGGAAATAAAAGCAAAAATAAACAAATTGGACCTAATTAAACTAGAAAGCTTTTGCACAACAAAGGAAACTATAAGCAAGGTGAAAATGAGAGAGTCATTTCCTAGGCAGGTTGATAAGAAGTCTAGGGATCCCCAAGGAAAGAGAGGTCTGGGATATTCAAGGGGGAAGAAAGGACAAACTTTTTTTTCTCTTCTACATTCCTTAGGATTATATAACAATAATGTATCCTGCCTGAGGACAGTCTTTGGATCAAACCCTCTGGCTAATTCTGTTATCTTAAAATGTAAATTATGGGAGTAGGTCTGGTCTTTACAAGGATGTATCCTGCCTGAGGACAATCTTTGGATTAAACCTTCTAGCCAACTCTGTTATCTTAAAATATAAATTATCGGAGTGGGTCTGGTGAGGTCTTTACAACCTCCAGATATTCTTTGGATTCATTGGAGAGTATATAACTCCATTGCTAACACTAGCAAAGGGGGTACTCTTTTGCCCCCTTCTGATGCCTATGTCAGAAGCTTTCTCTATCTCCTTTATACTTTAATAAAACTTTATTACACAAAAGCTCTGAGCGATCCAGCCTCGTCTCTGGCCCCGGATTGAATTCATCTCCTCCGGAGGCCAAGAATCCCGTGTCTTATCGTTCAGCAACAACCTTTCAAAAAGACAGCCCTCAGAATGGGAGAAAATAATAGCAAATGAAGAAACAGACAAAGGATTAATCTCAAAAATATACAAGCAGCTCCTGCAGCTCAATACCAGAAAAATAAATGACCCAATCAAAAAATGGGCCAAAGAACTAAACAGACATTTCTCCAAAGAAGACATACAGATGGCTAACAAACATATGGAAAGATGCTCAACATCACTCATTATCAGAGAAATGCAAATCAAAACCACAATGAGGTACCATTACACGCCAGTCAGGATGGCTGCTATCCAAAAGTCTACAAGCAATAAATGCTGGAGAGGGTGTGGAGAAAAGGGAACCCTATTACACTGTTGGTGGGAATGCAAACTAGTACAGCCACTATGGAGAACAGTGTGGCGATTTCTTAAAAAACTGGAAATAGAACAGCCGTATGACCCAGCAATCCCACTGGTGGGCATACACACCAAGGAAACTAGATCTGAATGAGATATGTGCACCCCAATATTCATCACAGCACTGTTTATGATTGCCAGGACATGGAAGCAACCTAGATGTCCATCAGCAGAAGAATGGATAAGAAAGCTGTGGTACATATACACTATGGAATATTACTCAGCTATTAAAAAGGATTCATTTGAATCAGTTCTAACGAGATGGATGAAACTGGAGCCCATTATACAGAGTGAAGTAAGCCAGAAAGATAAAGACCAATACAGTATACTAATGCATATATATGGAATTTTAAAAGATGGTAACAATAATGCTATATGCAAAACAGAAAAAGAGACACAGATGTATAGAACAGACTTTGGGACTCTGTGGGAGAAGGCGAGGGTGGGATGTTCTGAGAGAACAGCATTGAAACAAGTATACTATCAAGGGTGAAACAGATCACCAGCCCAGGTTGAATGCATGAGACAAGTGCTCAGGGCTGGTGCACTGGAAAGACCCAGAGGGTTGGGATGGGGAAGGAGGGGGGAGGGGGGATCGGGATGGGGAACACATGTAAATCCATGGCTGATTCATGTCAATGTATGGCAAAAACCACTACAGTATTGTAAAATAATTAGCCTCCAACTAATAAAAATAAATGGGAAAAAAATAAAAATAAATAAATAAAACCAGGATGTGTTTTCCTTTTTCTTTTAAAACATGGGACACTGTGAAGTTATCCAAGTCAGACAGGCTATGTCTACACTTGTGAGGGGTCTAGGCTCTACTGCCATGAAAGTTAAAAGACAGCTCCCCCAATGGCTCAGGGGGTAAAGAATATACCTGCAATGCAGGAGACACAGGAGATGAAGGTTTGATCCCTGGGTCAGGAAAATCCCGCAGAGGAGGAAATGGCAACTCGCTCCAATATCCTTGCCTTTAAAACTCCACGGACTCAGGAGCCTGGTGGGCTACGGTCCAAAGGGTAGCAAAGAGTCGGACACAGCTTAGCAACTAAAACAACTGTGACAAGACTCTAAGCACAGCCCTCGAGGTTGAAGGTGAACAAGCAGTTTGCTGGTGGCAGCCCCATGAGACAGACACACACAGACAGCATTTGCACAGTCAGATCTTAATTTTTAGACTTCTTGCAATTTAGTGCTATGAAGGCCAAAGTCCACTCGACTTTTGGCAGGCTGCAAACTTACTGTAGCCCTACTCCCTAAGTCAGTAGCAGGTCCCTTAGGCATTTTGGTGCTCTTCACTTTCATCCCATGTGGCAGTCGGCAGAATTATGAGATATCTACAAGCTCTGTAACGTGGGCAATAGTAATAATAATAGCTCACACTTCCCAAAGGTCAGGTACTGTCCTTGGCCCCATTACATTCTTATGGAGTGGTTGCTGCTTTTAGTTCCTTTTTTAAAGAGCAGGAAACTGCAGCACAAATAAACTAAGGAACTTGCTCAAAAGTCAGACTAGTAGATAGTGGCTGAGTTGGAACTGGAACTCAGTCTGGTTCCAGTCCCCTCTCTCTGCCTCTACTAAACTACAGTTTACTTACCTGCTCAGAGCTTCACTGTATTGATGTACAGAATGAAGATAATGATTCTTCTTTGTAGAATTATCTTGGTATTAGAGCCAGTGTAAAGCTCATAAGTGCCAGGCACACAGCTCACAGGTCCTAAGTAAACAGTGGTGGTGGAGGTGAAAACAGTCGTAGCTGTGGCCATCAACATTGTCAACACTGCTGTGGCTAGAGAGTAGACCTTCTCTACAACCAGACTCAGCTTACACTCACTACTGAATTAACAAAATTTAAAAGGACATGTACACATCACTTGGTTCATAAAATGTATAGTAAAATACACACTAACAAATGTGAATCAGGCAGGCAAAGTAATCACTTCTAAATTGCTTGCCATGCCACTTACCCTTGACATTGTTTTAGACTAAATCTGCAGGACAAGTATAGGTGATTAAAGATAATCACAAATTCTTGCTATTGTTCTATTGAAGAACTAATTCTAATTCCCCCGTTCTTGAATCTGAGCTGGCCTTAGTGAATTGTTTGAATGTGACAAGATTGATATTGTGGAAATTGTAAGACTAGGTCTTGGAAGGCTTTCAGCTTCTGCCTGGTCAACTTGGAACACTCGCTCTAGGAGCCCTGAGCTCCAATCATCCTGAGACGCTAAGGCCAGCCTTTCAGGCATTGCCATCCAAGTGGCAGACATGTGAGCCAAGCCATTTAGAACCATTCAAGCCAGCCCATCTGCCAACTCTATACCACCAAGAAACCTTTAGCAACACCACAGGCAACAGACGCATCACCAGAATCCACAAATTCCTATCAACAAAATAGTAAGGTACAACAAAATATTAATAGCTGTTTTAAGCCAGTAAGTTTAGGGATAGCTTATTAAATAGCAATAGTTAACTGGAACAGAAGGAATTTCAAAGTACCAAATGAGAAACTGCCCAGCACTATACCCTGGGAGAGAATAACTTAGGATTCAGCTGCCAATCAATAGACTCTATGTGGTATTGAGTGGGCAGCCCTGGTCAGAGGAGAATATTTTTATTGGAAAAGAAGAAATGTATCAAAGTTAGTTATAGAAATAGAATGTGTGATGTCAGTAAATTCAAGGTAATACAAGTTATCAAGACCTTGTGAAAATAAAGTAAGAGAAGATAATTTGGAGATTATTTCCATTCTTGTTACAACAAAATTGAAACAATTCAAGAATAGAATTTGACGTGAGGGAGTAATGGTCCAACAGACACTAAAATGCATGTGCCGTTGTAGATGCCCTTAGCAGCAGAATTCTCTTAGTTTAATGATATTACAATGAGAAAATCACATACAAATTAAGCTTATAATAACTATGTGTAAGCTAAGTCATTTCAGTTGTGTCCGATTCTGTGCAACCCTATGGACTGTAGCCTGCCAGGCTCCTCTGTCCATGGGATACTCCAAGGCAAGCACACTGGAGTGGGTTGCCATGCCTTCCCCCAGGGGATCTTCCCAACCCAAGGATCAAATTCACGTCTCTTATGTCTCCTGCATTGGCAGGCAGGTTCTCTACCATTGTGTGTGCATGCTAAATCACTTCAGTCTTGTTCAACTCTTTGTGATTCTATGGACTACAGCCCACCAGGCTCTTTACCTCTATTGCCACCTAATTCCCTTTGGGGAGGAAACTTGAGAGGAGGGAAGGAGTCTTCTTTGCAGGAAACAAGAGATCTTAAGGAAAATAATTTGAATTATGCATAAGAAGGGCCCATGTGCTCAGAATTTTTTAAATGGCAAATCTCCTTCTCATTTGAATCAATGAGACATTCTGTGCATGCATGCTCATTAGAACTGATTCAAATGTATTCTTTTTTTTTTTTTTTTTTTTTTTTTTTTTTTTTAGTTGGAGGCTAATTACTTCACAACATTTCAGTGGGTTTTGTCATACATTGATATGAATCAGCCATGGATTTACATGTCTTCCCCATCCCAATCCCCGCTCCCACCTCCCTCTCCACCCGATTCCTCTCGAAACATCCCACCCTCGCCTTCTCCCACAGAGTTCAAAAGTCTGTTCTGTATTTCTGTGTCTCTTTTTCTGTTTTGCATATAGGGTTATCGTTACCATCTTTCTAAATTCCATATATATGTGTTAGTATGCTGTAATGTTCTTTATCTTTCTGGCTTACTTCACTCTGTATAAGGGGCTCCAGCTTCATCCATCTCATTAGGACTGGTTCAAATGAATTCTTTTTAATGGCTGAGTAATATTCCATGGTGTATATGTACCACAGCTTCCTTATCCATTCATCTGCTGATGGGCATCTAGGTTGCTTCCATGTCCTGGCTATTATAAACAGTGCTGCGATGAACATTGGGGTGCACGTGTCTCTTTCAGATCTGGTTTCCTCAGTGTGTATGCCCAGAAGTGGGATTGCTGGGTCATATGGCAGTTCTATTTCCAGTTTTTTAAGGAATCTCCAGACTGTTCTCCATAGTGGCTGTACTAGTTTGCATTCCCACCAACAGTGTAAGAGGGTTCCCTTTTCTCCACACCCTCTCCAGCATTTATTGCTTGTAGACTTTTGGATAGCAGCCATCCTGACTGGCGTGTAATGGTACCTCATTGTGGTTTTGATTTGCATTTCTCTAATAATGAGTGATGTTGAGCATCTTTCCATATGTTTGTTAGCCATCTGTATGTCTTCTTTGGAGAAATGTCTGTTTAGTTCTTTGGCCCATTTTTTGATTGGGTCATTTATTTTTCTGGAATTGAGCTGCAGGAGTTGCTTGTATATTTTTGAGATTAATCCTTTGTCTGTTTCTTCATTTGCTATTATTTTCTCCCAATCTGAGGGCTGTCTTTTCACCTTACTTATAGTTTCCTTTGTAGTGCAAAAGCTTTTAAGTTTCATTAGGTCCCATTTGTTTAGTTTTGCTTTTATTTCCAATATTCTGGGAGGTGGGTCATAGAGGATCTTGCTGTGATTTATGTCAGAGAGTGTTTTGCCTATGTTCTCCTCTAGGAGTTTTATAGTTTCTGGTCTTTTATAGATTAATTCTTTGTCAGTTGCTTCACTTGCTATTATTTTCTCCCATTCTGAGGGCTGTCTTTTCACCTTGTTTACAGTTTCCTTCGTTGTGCAAAAGCTTTTATTTTTTGTTTTCATTTCCATTATTCTGGGAGGTGGGTCAGAGAGGATCCTGCTGTGATTTATGTCAGAGATAGTTTTGCTTATGTTTTCCTCTAGTCGCTTTATAGTTTCTGGTCTTACATTTAGATCTTTAATCTATTTTGAGTTTCTTTTTGTGTATGGTGTTAGAAAGTGTTCTAGTTTCATTCTTCCACACGTGGTTGATCAGTTTTCCCAGCACCACTTGTTAAAGAGATTGCCTTTTCTCCATTGTATGTTCTTGCCTCCTTTGTCAAAGATAAAGTGTCCATAGGTGCGTGGATTTATCTCTGGGCTTTCTATTCTGTTCCATTGATCTATATTTCTGTCTTTGTGCCAGTACCATACTGTCTTAATGAGTGTAGTTTTGTCATATAGTCTGAAGCCAAGCAGGTTGATTCCTCCAGTTCCATTCTTCTTTCTCAAGATTGCTTTGGCTATTTGAGGGTTTTTTTGTGTTTCCATACAAATTGTGAAATTATTTGTTCTAGTTCTGTGAAAAATACCATTGGTAGCCTGATAGGGATTGCATTGAATCTATAGATAATTTGGGGTAGTATACTCATTTTCACTATATTGATTCTTCCTATCCATGAACATGGTATATTTCTCCATCTATCTGAGTCATCTTTGATTTCCTTCATCAGTGTTTTATAGTTTTCTGTATATAGGTCTTTCATTTCTTTAGGTAGATTTATTCCTAAGTAGCTTATTCTTTTTGTTGCAATGGTAAATTTAATTGCTTCCTTAATTTCTCTTTCTGTTTTCTCATTGTTAGCATATAGGAATGCAAGGGATTTCTGTGTGTTAATTTTATATCCTGCAACATTACTGTATTCATTGATTAGCTCTAGCAATTTTCTGGTGGAATCTTTAGGGTTTTCTATGTCATCTGCAAACAGTGAGAGTTTTACTTCTTCTTTTCCAATCTGGATTCTTTTTATTTCTTTTTCTGCTCTGATTGCTGTGGCAAACACTTACAAAACTATGTTGAATAGTAGTGGTGACAGTGGACACCTTTGTCTTGTTCCTGACTTTAAGGGAAATGTTTTCAATTTTTCACCATTGAGGATAATGTTTGCTGTGGGTTTATCATACATGGCTTTTATTATGTTGAGGTATATTCCTTCTATGCCTGCTTTCTGGAGGGTTTTTATCATAAATGGATGTTGAGTTTTGTCAAAGGCTTTCTCTGCATCTATTGAGATAATCATATGGTTTTTATCTTTAAATTTGTTAATGTGATGTATTACATTGATTGATTTGCAGATATTAAAGAATCCTTGCATCCCTGGGATAAAGCCCACTTGGTCATGATGTATGATCTTTTTAATATGTTGTTGGATTCTGTTTGCTAGAATTTTGTTAAGGATTTTTGCATCTATGTTCATCAGTGACATTGGCCTGTAGTTTTCTTTTTTGTGTGTGGCATCTTTGTCTGCTTTTGGCATTAGGGTGATGGTGGACCCATAGAATGAGTTTGCAAGTTTACCTTCCTCTGCAATTTTCTGGAAGAGTTTGAGTAGGACAGGTGTTAGCTCTTCTCTAAATTTTTGGTAGAATTCAGCTATGAAGCCATCTGGTCCTGGGCTTTTGTTTGTTGGGAGATTTCTGATTACAATTTTGATTTCCATGCTTGTGATGGGTCTGTTAAGATTTTCTATTTCTTCCTGGTTCAGTTTTAGAAAGTTATACTTTTCTAAGAATTCATCCATTTCTTCCAAGTGGTCCATTTTATTGGCAAATAGTTGCTGATAGTAGTCTTTTATGATCCTTTGTATTTCTGTGTTGTCTGTTGTGATTTTTCCATTTTCAGTTCTAATTTTATTGATTTGATTCTTCTCCCTTTTTTCCTTCATGATTCTGGCTAATGGTTGTTCTATTTTATTTATCTTCTCAAAGAACCAGCTTTTAGCTTTGTTGATTTTTGCTGTGGTCTCCTTTGTTTCTTTTGCACTTATTTCTGCCCTAATTTTTATGATTTCTTTCCTTCTACTAACCCTATGGTTCTTCATTTCTTCTTTTTCTAGTTGCTTTAGGTGTAGAGTTAGGCATTTATTTGATTTTTCTCTTGTTTCTTGAGGTAAGCTTGTTTTGCTATGAACCTTCCCCTAAGAAGTGCTTTTACTGAATCCCATAGGTTTTGGGTTGTTGTGTTTTCATTTTCATTATTTTCTATGCATATTTTGATTTCTTTTATGATTTCTTCTGTGATTTGTTGGTTATTCAGAAGCGTGTTGTTTAGCCTCCATATGTTGGATGCCACAGTTGCCATCTATCATCATAGAAACTTTTTACAATATTATTTACTATAAACCCTATGCTGTACTTTACACTCCCATAACTTGTTTTATAACTGGAGGTCTGCATGTCTTAATCTTCCTTGCCTAATCCATCTCATCCCTCACTTCTATCAACCCCCAGTTTTTTCTCTGTATTTATGAATCTGTTTCAGTTTTATGGTTGTTCATTTCTCTCATTTTTTAGATCCCACATGTAAGTGAAATCATGAGGTAGTTGACGTTCTTTGTCTGAGTTCACTTAGTTTGATAATTTCCAGGTCCATCCGTGTTGCTGCAAATGACATAATTTCATTTTTTATGGCTGAGTAATATTTCATTGTATGTATATAATACGTCTTCTTTATCCATTCATCTGTCAATGGACATCTAAGTTGATTCCATGTCTTGTCTACTGTAAATAGTGCTGCAATAAACTTTGTGGACCCTTCTGTCTGACAGGGCTTACTACTGTGGGAATGCTGGTAGACAGGGCCCCTGGTCCAACTGGCTGCCAGACTTTACCTTGAATGGCCTCTGCTGGCCTACAGATAGTGGCTGGTTCCTGGTACATCCCATTGCTGGGCATAGGAGGTCTTGGGACCAGTTTTATCCTATGGCTTATGGAGTTGGTCCTAGTGTGGCTGGTTGCAGGGCTTTGGGGAGTGCCCAGGGCTGATACAACTGGGCCAGGTACTGGTGAATCTGGCTGGGGAGGTAGGGAGAGTATGTGCAATTCTTTCATTTAACCTATGCAACACCCTTCTGGGGACAATATCAATGCTTTCATTTCTGGAATTATGAACAGAGATATTAAACAACTTATTGAAAGTCATGTAACAGGTCATAAAAATTTTCAAAACAAGGTCATTTATGATATGTTCAGTTCAGTTCAGTTCAGTCACTCAGTCGTGTCCAACTCTGTGCGACCCCATGAATGGCAGCATGCCAGGCCTCCCTGCCCATCACCAACTCCCGGAGTTTACTCAAACGCATGTCCATCAAGTCAGTGATGCCATCCAGCCATCTCATCCTCTGTCGTCCCCTTCTCCTCCTGCCCTCAATCTTTCCCAGCATCAGGGTCTTTTCCAATGAGACAACTCTTCGCATGAGTTGGCCAAAGTATTGGAGTTTCAGCTTCAGCATCAGTCCTTCCAATGAACACCCAGGACTGATCTCCTTTAGGATGGACTGGTTGGATCTCCTTGCAGTCCAAGGGACTCTCAAGTCTTCTCCAACTGGTGGTGGTGGTGGTGGAGTCGCTCAGTCGTGTTCGACTTTTTGCGACGCCTTGGACTGTAACCCACCAGGCTCCTCCGTCCTTTGGGATTTTCCAGTGAAGAGTACTGGAGTTGGCTGCCATTTCCTTCTCCAACTAGAACTTCATTAATCTCTCTTGCTCTCTCTCTCTTCCCTCCCCCACTCTATTTCTTCTTTTCTCCCAGGAAGTTAAGAGATTTGATACACTAAGAAAACCTTTGCTGAGTACTGTCATGCAGATATTTCAAAGCACCCCTAGTTTTGTGTATTCTTAAACAGCGCCATGGGCTTCCCAGGTGCTCAGACCTTGAAGAATCCACCTGCAATGTTGGAGACCCTGGTATGACCCCTAGCTCAGGAAGATCCCATGGAGAAGGCAATGGATACTTATTCCAGTATTCTTTCCTGGAGAATTTCTTGGACAGAGAAGCCTGGTGGGCTACAATCCATGGGGGTCACAAAGATCAGGACACAACTGAGTAACTAACCTGTTCACATTCAAACAGCCCCAAAACAAGGAAAAAATATGAAACTATCCAAGGAAAAGAAACTAGTGAGGTCTTTATTCCATGCCACAGTGTGGCCAATATATTGATTCTAGGAAATTTCTGTCTGCAGAAAGGTCTGCTGTTGAATTCAGCACTGCTAAGTGGCATGCTAAGGTTAAAAGCAACTGGAACAAAAGAAAAAAAAAATTGTCATTCTGCTACAATCCACTATCAAATTATACATAATTTCCCAGCAGCATAAAACCTAAAGAAATTCTGATCCACAAATATTGACTTCTTTTTTTTTTGTTTGTTTGCTAAAAAACAAAAATCAAGTTTAAAGAGATACTGCAGCTTCAGAGATGTCTGTCTTTTTATCGTTTTTGTATTTAGTAAGCAAAGAGATTAAAGATTTTGTTAAAAGTAAAGACAGTCAAGAATACTTGAAACAAACTACTTTCTAAACAATTCATCTTGTAAAGTATGTTGCTCCTTATGTAATTTAAACACAAACTAAAGACAACTCCACAGAAAAGAAAGAATATTTTATTTTATTTTTAAATGTCGAGCAGTTCAATATCTTGCTTTATTTTGTAACATAAAAATAAATAAACAAATAAACTGCCAGTGGACAGAATCACCTCATAGGTAATTTTCTTTTTCTTTTTCATCCATGATCATCAATTATATATATACATAGTCATGTATTGTGTCATGATTCTTTTGTCTCCAAGAGGGTTTTCAGTTCACTTCAGTCTCTCAGTTGTGTCCAACTCTTTGTGACCCCATGAACCACAGCATGCCAGGCTTCCCTGTCCATCACCAACTCCCGGAGTCTACCCAAACCCATGTCCATTGAGGTGGTGATGCCATCCAACCATCTCATCCTCTGTTGCCCCCTTCTCCTCCTGGCCTCAATCTTTCCCAGCATCAGGGTGTTTTCAAATGAGTCAGCTCTTCACATCAGGTAGCCAAAGTATTGAGAGTTTCAGCTTCAACATCAGTCCTTCCAATGAACACCTAGGACTGATTTCCTTTGGGATGCACAGGTTGGATCTCCTTGCAGTCCAAGGGACTCTCAAGAGTTTTCTCCAACACCACAGTCAAAAGCATCAATTCTTCAGTGCTCAACTTTTTTCACAGTCCAACTCTCACATCCATACATGACCACTGGAAAAACCATAGCCTTGACTAGACAGACCTTTGTTGGCAAATGTCTCTGCTTTTTAATATGCTATCTAGGTTGGTCATAACTTTCCTTCCAAGGAGTAAGTGTATTTTAATTTCATGGCTGCAATCACCATCTGCAGTGATTTTGCAGCCCAAAAAATAAAGTCTGACACTGTTTCCACTGTTTCCCCATCTATTTGCCATGAAGTGATGGGACCGGATGCCATGATCTTAAGTTTTCTGAATGTTGAGCTTTAAGCCAACTTTTTCACTCTCCTCTTTCACTTTCATCAAGAGGCTCTTTAGTTCTTCACTTTCACTTTCACTGCCATAAGGGTGGTGTCATCTGCATACCTGAGGTTATTGATATTTCTCCGAGCAATCTTGATTCCAGCTTGTGCTTTCTCCAGCCCAGCAGTTCTCAGCATTTTAAAGAGGGTTTTAAATTCCTTTAAATTCAAGAATGGTTTCCTTTCGTATACCCCACTGCATAAAGAACAGTTCTAAACATATGATAATCAGTCTATTTCTGACACAAAGGAACATGTTCTATGATATAGTGCATTTTCTTTCAAGCTTTACACAAGATTTTTAGCAAGTTGATGAAGAATTGTTTTCACAATTGTTTGCAAATTTTCAACCTTGTTAACTAATAAGAAATTTATAAAAATGTGATTAATATTTTTATCCTAGAATATAAATGTTTCATAAAGATCAATTTGTGAGTGTTCCTAATTTCCAGAACAGAGATCAAAGCATTGTTTTAAACTCCATATTATTAGAAATATATTGCTTAAAATATCAGTAAAGAAAGGGTAGGTGAGATATTTAATCATTAATGAAAAAAATGAGAAGTAAATTAGAGTCTAGTAAGTTTCCAAAGAGATTGCTGAAAAAAAGGGGAGACCTATGTATCATTTTGTATTTGAAAGCATTTGAAATTACTGTATTTTGACTTCTAGAAAAATATGGCAAGAGATGATGATAAACATCAAAAAAATTTTTTCTTAATTTTCTATCCTGAAGACACACAAAATCGTAAAAGCTGACTTTGGGACAAAATGATAAAAAAAAGAACTTGGAAAATCCTGGTGGAATTCTCACTAAAAGCATCAATCAGTCAAGATAGACTGAGATGTACATTGCTGAATCACTTATCCACCTCTACCCTCTGAAACAGAAGAAAAAGTCACCCATCCCCAGAAAATCAATATTGAAGATAAAAATGAGGAGAAGAAACAATGAGAAAAGATAATACATGTGGAGGGTAGACAGAGTCAGTTAGGAGTATAAATGTTGCAATGAAAGAAAAACTGACAATCAAGAACATAACTGACAATAAAGTAGGGGGAAAAAAATCTCATTTGAAAAAATACATGCACCTAAGTATTTGTGGGATCCTAGAAAAAGAATAAGATAAAATTCAGACATACACACACACACACACACACATCATTCTATAATTTCAAAGATAAAGAAAAATAGACTCTACAAGTATATGGGGAAAATATCTGCCTCTTTTTTCTCCAACCTAATACATGCGAGAAGACAGTAGAATAATCACTCTACTGAACGATGAGTACAAGGTCAGAGCTGTGACCCAGGAATTTTATAGCCATTCAAGTAATTATTCATTTGTGACAGCAATAGAAAGACTTTCTCAAATAACACTAAAAAATGTCCTACTGAAGTATACCCTTGCTAAATTTAAATAAGACAAGATTCCTAAGATCTTTGTGTAAATAAGAAATTTGCAGAATAATTTTATTTTACCTCAAGCATGTGAAATAAGAGGGAAATAACAATGATCTCCTTCAGAATTCACAGAGTTCACATGTTTTATACCTTGTAGAAAAAAGTGATGCCTACATCAAAATTATAACCAAGGCAACACATTATTAAGGAAAACAACCAATCAAAATTACTGACCTTTCAGAGATTAAAGGCTATTATCAACAGTAGTTAGCAACAATCTCAGAAATCCAGCTATCTTATAAAATCCTTATCCAAAATTAATATAAGCAAGAATAGTTCCTGTTTTTCTCTGCATGTGCAAAGAAAGAGAAAAGAAATATTTCCTTCTCATATAGCACTGTCTTTTCTTCATGTTTAGGAGGGCCTGCGTTTCAAGACAAAGTACTGGATTCCTTTGTGTAAGACTGACAAAAAAAAAAAGAAAGCAAGTCTAGGAAGCTCAAAACATATATTATGGAAAAAAAAGGACAAAACAGCATTATTAGCACTGGAATGTGGAATGTATAATGCTTGGCGTCTCACTCTACCAAAGACATCGATAAGAGATTTACTCTAACTGTCTGAAGGATGAGTCTATGTAGTGTGGACTTCTACATTACAACCCCAGGATAAGGCTGCTCACTTCACTTAAGCAGATTACCTGAGCTCTCCAAGATTCCATTTCCTTCTGTGCAAAATGAGGATATACCATTGAGCCAATCCCATTAGATCCCAACAAGGATCAAAGAAGATAGTACAGGCAAAATATTCAATCTGTATCTGAAACACAATAATAACATATTACACATTGTAATATAATAAATATTATCCAATAAGGTTATTCTTATAGAGAAACATGTTTGTATTAGTTATCTACTGCTTCATTATGAACTAATCCCAAACCTCAGTGGCTTAAAACAAGAAGCATGTGTTTCTCTCAGGAAACTCTCACAGGAGTTTCTGAAGGTCAGGAAACCAGGAGCAGCTTAGCTGACTTTTTCTGACTCCACACCGTTTGTGGGGTTGCAGTCAAAGTCAGTTGGGGATGCAGACATCTGAAGGCTGTCAGTACAGGAGGATTCACTTCCAGGAGGACTTGCTCACACAGTTGCTGGCTGGAGGCCTTGGTCAGTCACTGGATAGCGGCAGGAGGCCTCGGTTTCTCCTCCACATGACCTCTGTTCAGGACGTGTCAATGACCTTCCCCAGAGTGAGCAACCCAGCAGGAAGAGGGGAGTGACAGCGCCTTGCGTGGCCTAGTCTCTGAGGCCCAGCACCACCGCCTGCTGTCCTCTGTTCATCACCAGCACATCGCTGAGTCAGCTCAGACTCAAGGGAAGCTGAACTAGGCTTCACACCTCTCGAAGAGTATTACACTTATGTGGAAAATGTTCAAAGCCACCACAATTTTATTTGTGTATCATGTGCATAAATCTCTGAGAAATAGAAAGCTATAATATAAAATTTTCTTCATACGGGAGAAACCAACACAACATTGTAAAACAATTATCCTCCAATTTAAAATAAATTTTTTTAAAATTTCTATTTTACTGATGTAATTGACATAAAACAATGTGTAAGTTTAAGACATGCTACCCATTTATTTGATATATTTATGTATTGAAAATCAAAACAGCAATGAGATACCATCTCACCTATCAGAATAATTCTCATCAAAAAGTCTATAAATAACAAATGCTTGTGAGGATGTAGAGGAAAGGGAACCCTTGTACTGCTTGCTGATGGGAACATAAGTTGGTACAGCCACTATAGAAAACAGTATCAAGTTTTCTCAAAAAACTAAAAATATATTACCATATGACTCAGCAATTCCACTTCTGGATATATATCTGAAGAAAATGAAAACACTAATTCAAAAAGACACTTGCACACTAATGTTCATAGAAGTGCTATTTACAATATCAAAGATGTGGAAGCATGCCAAGTGCCCATCAACAGAGGAGCAGATAAAAAGATGTGGTTAAAAAAAAAAAAGATGTGGTACATACAATGGAATATTGCTCAGCCATAAAAACAAAAAGAATGAAATGCTGCCATTTGCAGCAACATGTATAGAACTAGAAAATATAATGCTTAGTGAAATAAATCAGAAAAAGACAAAAACTGTATGATATCACTTATATCTGGAATCTAAAAAATAATACAAATGAATGTATTTAGCAAAACAGGGACAGACTCACAGATATAGAAAACAAACTGGCAGTTACCAGAGGGGAGAAAAAAGAGGAAAGGGGCAAGCTGGGGGCTGTGGGATTAAAACACAAACTACTATGAATAAAATAAAGAAGCAACAAAGATACATGGCATAACATGGGGACTTATAGCCATTGCTTTACAGTAGTTTTAATGGAGTATAATCTGTAAAAACACTGAATCAGTCTCCTGCACATCTGAAACTAATATAACACTATAAATCAACTATAATTCAATTTTTTAATAAATAAAAAATTAAAATTTTTTAAAGAAAGGGAGAGGATAAAAATTAAAAAAAAAGAAGAGAAAGAGGAAGACAAAGAAGGTCTGTTAAATTTAGGGTGTTATGGGAAAGCTGAGACATAAATAGAATAGATATAACTGACTAAGCCTGAGCTGCAGATAACAGCTAGCAGACATCAAGCATTTGCTTAGTGAATAGCAGGAACTATGTTATTTCATTTAATCCTCATAATATCTCTAGAAGTTAGTTATTATTATTTTCATTTTAGTGGGAAAACTATGACTCAAAGGAAATAAATAATTCACCTTTAAGGTAAATAGAGATATATATATCAGCCAGATAGTGATAGACCCAGAATTTGAACCCAGAGTCAGGGCTCTGACTCCAAAGTCTCTGCATTGCATCTCACTGATGACTTGGAACCATGCCAAGGCCAAAACGGGAAGTCCAGATCAATGGCTCAGCAGTAAAGAATCTTCCTGCAATGCAGAAGACTTGCAGGTAGCGTGGGTTCGGTACCTGGATCGGGAAGATCCCCTGGATAAGGAAATGGCAATCCACTCCAGTATTCTTGCTTGGGAAATCTCATGGACACAAGAGCCTAGCATCCTGCAGTCCATAGAGTCTCAGAGACTTGGACATGACTAAGTGACTAAACAACAAGAAAAAAAAAAAAAAAAAAATCTAGGTTTTGACCATTGTATGCAAGAAGCTATGGGACCAGTTTCAGATGGTGTTGCATTTTGATCATCCTAGCGCAGAAGTGAAAAGAGTAATTTTCCCACTTATCCCAAAATAATATTGACATGAATTGAATTAGTTATGTCTCTAGACAATAAAAGAGAATAAGCTGATTTTAGAAAGGAAAAAAATCTATTTTAAAGCAGCTTTTCAGACAAGTACACATTGTCTTTATTCCAAGGACAAGAACCAGAACCTGCCTAATAATCTCTGCCTCATAATTTTGATACCTGATATGATCCTTGAAAGGAAAACTGTTACAAACCTAGACAGTGTATTGAAAAACAAAAATTACACTTTGCTGACAAAGGTCCATCTAGTCAAAACTATGGTTTTCCAGTAGTCAGGTATGGATGTGAGAGTTGGACCATAAAGAAGGCTGAGTGCCAAAGAATTGGCGCTTTTGAACTGTGGTGTTGGAGAAGACTCTTGAGAGGTCCTTGAACTGCAAAGAGATCAAACCAGTCGACCCTAAAGGAAATCAATCCTGAATATTCATTGGAAGGACTGATGCTGAAGCTGAAGCTCCAATACTTTGCCTACCTGAAGTGAAGAGCTGATTCACTGGAAAAGAGCCAGTGCTAGGAAAGATTGATGGCAAAAGAAGAAGCAGGTGGCAGAGGATGAGATGGTTAGATAACATCACTGACTCAATGAACATGAATCTGAGCAAACTCTGGGAGATAATAGAGGACAGAGGAACCTGGTGTACAGAAGTCCATGGGGTCGCAGAAATACGCTTGACTCAGTGACTGAACAACAATAGCAAATACTTCTAAACGCGCAAGTCATATTCCACAGTCCTGATAAGGCAAGGAATAGTGAATAACATTAACTGTATCACAATATTTTTCCTATTGTAAAGTTAATTCATATTAATAATGGTTATTCTGATTAGAGTTACCATTATTATCACCTTACATCATTTGATTGCCATTTGGGAGCCAGAGAAATATTATGCGTGTGGCACTGTGTTACATAATCACCTAGTTACCCATGAGTACCTGGTGGGCTTCCAAAAAAAACACAAAAAGATAGTATTCTTTACTCAATTATTATGCCATAACTGAATAATAATGTTAATGCACTTTCTCTCTGGATGATCCCATCATACTCCTGGGTTTTATATATCACCTACATGAGGATAATCTCCAAATTCACATCTTCAGCACTGAACTCTCTCTTGAGATCTAATTATTATTATCTTATTGACTAGATGTCAAATATGATTCTCAAATTTAATAATTGCAAGATAGAACTATTGATCTGTTTTCCCCAGTCTTTCGGGGCTCTTCTACTTAGTTGCTCAAATCAGAAATTTAGGAGTCTTCTTTTCTTCCCCTTATCATCTACATCTAGTTCATTAGCTAGTCACCTCTGAAATATGTTGAGAGCTTATTTCCAGCTACACTACTACCTTTTTAGTCCACGTAACCATACCACCTACACTATTACAATAGAACTGCTCAACTTGCTTATACCCATGACTCTCCTAAATTAAGTCTCAATAGAGCAAGCTGTTTAAAACTATCCAAAAGATTCTCAATGCATTTAAAATAAAATCAGCACTCCTTATCTTAGCCTGTTAATTCTACTTTGAACCATTTCTGCATATCGGTTGGGGCTTAGTCAAAGAGATCTGTTACAAGTGATACAGAATAAGATTTATCATGGGGGCTTGACACTGAGCAATGTGAGAGCTAGTGCAAGAGTCTATGTAAGGGTGTTGTTCCTATATCTGATGCTGGGCCCAAAAGGAAGGATGAGTGTGAAGTGAGGGAGGGCTGGGAGCCATGAGAATGAATGAGTACTTGTATCTGTCTCCATTTCAGTGATGTGAGTGACCTGAAGAAGAAGCTGACGCTGTTCATCATGGCTTTGCATGCATACCTGGCCCACCATTAGGAGGGACAGAAGGAGGCCCAGCAGCAGCTGGAATACCAGAAACTGCTGTCCCATGACACCACCATGAGCCAGCAGGTCAGAGACAATGTATGTGAGCTGTGGGAGGACATGATCCTACACATGGATTCCTGAACCCAGAGGTGGCTGCTGCTTTGCTTACACCTTCCTAACCTCGTGCCCAAGTCTTCCCTAAGCAAGGGACTGATCACCTTCACCAAGCGCTTCCTGAATACCTCTCAGTGCCGTCCTCTGCAACAGCTCTCCTCTCTTAGCAGAGTCGATATAAAATTAAATCATGTAAACCTATGTGGCGCTAGGGGTAAAGCACCCGCCTGCCAATGCAGGAGACATAAGAGACACGGGTTTGACCCCTGGGTCAGGAAGATCCCCTGGAGGAGGGCATGGCAACCTATTCCAGTATTCTTGCCTGGAGGATCCCATGGACAGAGGTGCCTGGTGGGCTGTAGTCCATAGAGTAACAAAGAGTCAGACACAACTGAAGTGGCTTAGCACAAACTTGTCTTATGTAAACTTACACTGTATTTATATATTGTATAATATACCCTTGCAAGTTAAATACCTGAGGAGAGGTGAATTATAAATTATGAAAGTCACTCAGTCGTGTCCAACTGTTACAACACCATGGACTGTACAGTCCATGGAATTCTCCAGGCCAGAATACTGGAATGGGTAGCCTTTCCCTTCTCCAGGGGATCTTCCCAACCCAGGGATCGAACTCAGGTCTCCTGCATTACCTGAGCCACAGGGAAGCCCAAGAATACTGGAGTGGGTATCCTTCTCCAGCGAATCTTTTCAACCCAGGAATTGACCCAGGGTCTCCTGCATTGCAGGCAGATTCTTTACCAACTGAGCTATCAGGGAAGCCCTGAAGAGAGGTGAGGGGGGCCTAATATTCTCTTGGAGAAGAAGAGCTGCCTCTCCAGGTGAGGGGAAACACAACATAATTTAGAGCTTAAAGGTCCCCAGCTTCATGAGAATTTTCCCATTTATCTTTCTCTCAATTTTCAGGGTCCCATTCTTTCCCAATCAAAGTCCCAAACTGACACAAAAAACCTGGAGAGATTGAGCATTCAGCTTATCCTGTTATTCAGCCATATACAAGCTTAGACTTTGTGGGTGTCTATTTTCAGAAATCTCAGTGCTGCAGCTACAGGAGATAAGTGGATTTTTTGTAACAATAATAAAAGTTTTCTGGAAATTTGAAGTCCTAAACTCATCATTTTCTTTCTATTTCTATTCCCACACATATATAAGCAACCACTCAATACTATTTCATTCCCTATTTTCATTAAATGTTTTATGGCAGCAAATACTTGAACCCCTAAGGACTTGCCTTCTACACACATTTGATCACAGGTAACTACAGGTGGTCATTTCATTAACTGTTTTCCTCTACATGCTGTGAACTACCATTATTTCCTTCATCACTGAAGACAGGATTATTATGTCTCTATATCTAATCAGATCAGAGAAACAATTCCTGAGAGTCCAGAACTAATTCAGAGAACTGATTCAGAAACTTTTCCTTAAGGTCTTATTTTTCTGGAACCACTTCCTCTACCAAATTCCATGCGAGTTAGACTTTTATCCAAAGCTATTGTACGAGTTTGACATTAAGCAATTGTTAAGCAATATATATAAGGCTATTGCTTCCATATTTGGCACCTGGCTCAAAGTTAGCAAGGCAGGTAATCAGGGGGAAGAAAAAGACAAGCAGAAGAGAGCAAGGACTAACAGGAATCTGAAAAGAACAAGCTAGACACCACAAGTATGAACTTGGAGTCCCCTTCTGTCTCTCACTACCCCCAGGCCTCCAGCTTGGAAGATGTGGGTGATCTGCAGGAGATGCTCACACCCAGACCACACATACACATGGCCCAAGGTTCAGAGATGCTTAGGGAACAGTCTTTCCAGAGCTAGAGGCACTTGCAAGCATGCCAAGTGCCCCATACTACCCGTGAGTCATTAGACCGGTCACAGGAACATGGGAAATGCAACGGTGCCTTGGTACACCAGCCCTCTGGATATAAACATGGATTGTTGTTGTTCAGTCGCTAAGCTGTGTCCAACTCTTTGCAACCCCACGGACTGTAGCCTGCCAGGCTCCTCTGTCCACGGAATTCTCCAGGCAGGCACACTAGAATGGGTTGCCATTCCCTTCTCCAGGGGATCTTCCCAACCTAGGGATCGAACACGGGTCTCCTACATTGTAGGCAGATTCTGGCTGAGCCACCAGGGCCCCATAAACACGGATACCGCTTTTCAAATATTGTTACAGTCAACTCTAATCTAAAATTGTACAGGGAAGGGAATTCTGGCAAAAGTAGTTACAGCTTAGCTAAACTGACAAGTACTCAGTCACCACACTGCTCCACCTCTGTGACATCACACTCCGCTACATATTTGCTCATAAAATACATAACAATTCATTTCTACCTCAGGGCCTTTATACTTGGGGCTTCTTCTGCCTGAAGTGCTCTTTCCCCAGGTACCAGCCCACCTAGCTTCTTCTTGTCATTCATTTCTCCACTCACTTCTTCCACTATAAAGTATGTCTTGGTCCTGGTTGCTTCTGCAGCGAACATTTTTAGGTACTTGGCCAGCATCAGTGCCTCCTTGTTTTTTGCTAATAGCAGATGTATCTTTTCCAGTATCTACCCACTCCCATGCAGCCCCTCTCTCCCAACTCTAGGAATGGGACTTGACTGGCTTACAGTAGCCAGATTTTATTTTCATCCTCAGTCACCAACACAATGATGGGAAAGAGCCGTAAGTTAATGAATCTCAGTACCTTTTACTAGAATGCAGAAACCCAGCTGCCTATGAACAAGGGCATGTGGTACCTGACTCCAGCTAGTAGCCCTCCTCCTCCCCGAGGGTACCCAGCTCGAAGATGAAGCCTCCTCTGTGAACTACAGTACAGAAGGGTGAGAAAACTGGGTCGGTGTTGACACTGCTTATCTCCTGGATCAACTAAACCCCAAATCATCCATACCACTATATTTTCAGCTATCCGAACCAATAAATTCCCATGTTATTTAAACCACTTTGATTGGGGGGGTTTGTTTTTTGTTTGGGGTTTTTTCTTTTCCAACAGAGGTATAATTGACACATAACTTTTTAAACAAAAATTATTGTAAATGATGCAACCTTATCATACTGTACTGTTTTATTGGCTTCAAAGCAAGTGTTGCTCTTGGTAATTATCTTGTTTGTTTACTTTTTGTCTTTTTTTAATGTCTGCTTCCTCCTCTAGAATATAAGCCCAGTGCAACTACAGACAGACTATTTTATTCCAAACTCTTAGAGCAATGTCCAGAAAACTTAAGAACTCAGAAACACCGATAGAGGGATGTACCTGGAGGTCCAGGGGTTAAGACTCTTCACTTCCAATGCCGGGGACCCAGGTTCAATTCCCTGGTCAGGAAACTAGATCCACATGCTGCAACTAAGGCCTGATGCAGTCAAATAAATAAGTAAATTAATATTAAATAAAATAATTACCTAAAAATAAAAAAACCTATGGAATTAATGAGTAAAATGGATCTAAATAGTCTTCTCTGTCTATAGAAGGTAAAATACAGGACTAGTGTGAATGCTGCCATCTAACAATTCATTGTGTGTTTTAATTCAGTTGGGCCACCAATCCAAAATTTGCCTTTCTTTTGTTCTGCCTTGATCATTTTGCTTAGAGCAGAGCTCTAGATGGAATGGTTATGAGTATAACATAATTGTTAAATGACTGACTAGCATATCTAACATTGTAAAGCACCACAGGTGTTCAACTAAAAATTTATAGCTGATGATTGAGATTGCTGAGTTTGAGTAAGCTCCAGGAGTTGGTGATGGACAGGGAAGCCTGGCGTGCTGCAGTCCATGAGGTCACAAAGAGTTGGACACAACTGAGCGACTGAACTGACTAACTGAGATTACTATGTAATACAACAGCTAACTGCTTAATATTTCTCATTTCCCTAAGCAGGAGGTACTGATTTTCCACTTAAGCATATCAGAAACACAGCCACTGTTTTTCCATTGACGAGTCTTTAAAGAGCAGTCTAAGAATTCATCAGTGGGCTGTGAGGGCTATGGTTTTGAAAAGGAAAACAACAACAGAGCTAATCCATAGGAAGATAAAGAAATAAATCTGCTCACCCATCCTGAGGATTTATTTTCTAATTTTCCTTCTGCTTTTCCTCACTTGATTTTTCATAGCTTAAAAAAGTGTGTAGTACAGAGGGTCATAGTTTCTGAAAGGCATGGTTTCTCATGCAATCTGTAATGTGCCGGAAGATATGGAAACTAGAAGTGGAAAGTCCAGAAAACTGGAGGTATCCAGCTGGGCGTCTCTACCACAGGACTCTGTACAGGAGAGTGTTGCTAAGCTGGGTTTTTCTCTCATGTTTGTAGAGTTTTAAAGAACAAAAGAGGACCTGGTGGCTCAGATGGTAAAGAATGTGCCTGCAATGCAGGAAACCTAGGTTCAATCGCTGGATCAGGAAGAACCCCTGGAGAAGGGAATGGCTACCCACCCCAGCATTCTTGCCTGAAGAATTCCATGGACAGAGGAGCCTGGTGGGCTACGTACAGTCCATGGGGTCACAAAGAGTCAGACACGACTGAGCTGCGACTAACACAAAGCACGAAGAGATTGTTATGGAACACCTAAAAAGTATGTAACATTTGGTAATCATTAGCAATCCTTATCAATTGGCTTCCCAGATAGCTCAGTGATAAAGAATCCACCTGTCAATGCAGGAGATGTCAATGCCAAAGATGCGGGTGCAATCCCTAGATTGGGAAGATCCCCCAGAGGAAGAAATAGCAACCCATTCCAGTATTCTTGCCTGAAAAATCCCATGGACAGGTGGGCCACGGGGTCCACAGGGTCACAAAACAGTCAGACACACCTAGTGAGTGAGCGCACACGCACAACAGCAGGGCTGCTCATACGCAGCTGAAGGCTCAGCTCGCCCGAGGAGGACGCAGGCACTCAGGTCGTTGCACTGCAACAGATTTCATCCTGAAACCATCTCTTTAAGGAAGTAAGACTCTGTTCCCCAAATCTGAGATTTAACAGTGTACTTGGAGTTTTATTGAAACTATCAACCCCCTGATTTCAGACAAGGCTACATTAAAGCACTCCACATCCATGTGTTTCAGACCATTTCCAAAGATTTCTGAGAATGGTCTGGTTTTAATGTCTTATTTTCCTCCCTAATCAAAAAACCTCTTAAATCACTTATAATTCTGTCCAGGAGGGTAGTTTTTAGAATTAAATTAGATGAGGTGCAAAGAAAGAGCCTTACTCATTGCCTGTGCCTGGATAACCCTTTTAAAAGAAAAACACCATTGTCTTTCTCATGCATTTGGCCAATTCTTCTCCTTTCATACTTATGGACTTCCCTGGTGACTCAGATGGTAATTGTGAAAGAGCCGGTGTAATTCCTGAGTCAGGAAGATCCCCTGGAGAAAGAAATGGCTACCCACTCCAGTCCATATTCTTGCCTGGAGAACCCCATGGACAGGGAAGCCTGGTGGGCTGTGGTCCATGGGGTCTCAAAGAGTTGAACATGACTGAACAACCAATACCTTTTGCTTATAGAAAAGATGAGCTACCATTTGTGTTTAAAAATATTTTCCTAAGTAACTGTTATGAAATTAAACTTTATGTTCCTCCCAAAATTTATATGCCCAGTATGGTCATATTTGGAGATGAGGCTCCTAGTGAAGTAATTAGGATTAAATGAGGCCTTAAGAGTGGGGTCTGATCAGATAAGATAAGTGTCCTAGTGAAAAGAGACATCAGAAGCTGGCTGACTCTCTTTCTCTTCAGCAGTGTGAGGACACCATCAGAAGGCTGCTGTCTGCAAGCCAGGAAGAGAGCCCTCTCAAAAACCAGTCCTACCAGATCTTAATCAGGGACTTCAAGCCTCCAGAACTGTGAAAAAGTTAATTTCTGTTATCTAAGCCACCCAATCTGTGGGTTTTTTAATAGTAGCCCAAGTTAATAAATACAGTAACCATTATCAGTTTCATTTTCCTATTAGGAATTGCAGCCCTGCAACTGAGTTAATATATTTGAAAGCATCTTGAATAAAGAACCAATATAAAAATGGAAAGTGGCTTAATATTACTTGAAAAGTATGAACTTGTCCACTTTTCCTTTTCTCTGTGAAAGCACTGTACTTTAAGATACAGCCCCTTTAAAATGTTTCATTAGTAAGTGGTGGTTGCAATTTCTTACAGGTGAGCCTTGGTTCCCCTTCCTGTGTGATTTGTGCTTTCATCTTGGCCCTGCAGAAAATCATTCGTGTAATCTAAAATTAGCCTTCCAAGACAAACAAGGGTATTCAGATCTACTGCTATCTCAGCTGAAGGACTTGAGATTGCCTGAATGAAGTCATATAATGAGGGCTTTAAAGCTCAGAACGCACACTTCACCAGCTTTAGACATGCTGAAGACATACTGAAGAGACTTGACAAGAGCTACATTACTCAACAGTGTTCTGAAAACAGCCCATGGTTTTCTGCCTGAGAGATGTTCTCAGAATTCAAAGTACCAGGTTCTTCATATGAATTGTGGTGAGGAATAAATCAGATAACGTGTGTGAGATAAAGTAGAACTCACTCAGCAGTGAAGTTATTGACACTGTGGATATACTATCAACAGATGCAAAAACGGGCTTCCCCATCAACAGTAGTGGTAGTGGTATGTCACTGCTCCACCACTATTCATGGTGATGATGGCTAACACTATCAAACATTTGCCATGGACTGCACACTTTGTTCAGAAAAGGCAATGGCACCCCACTCAAGTGCTCTTGCCTGGAAAATCCCATGGACGGAGGAGCCTGGTGGGCTGCGGTCCATGGGGTCGCTAAGAGTCGGACACGACTGAGCGACTTCACTTTCACTTTTCACTTTCATGCATTGGAGAAGGAAATGGCAACCCACTCCAGTGTTCTTGCCTGGAGAATCCCGGGGATGGGGGAGCCTGGTGGGCTGCCGTCTATGGGATCACACAGAGTCGGACACAACTGAAGTCACTTAGCAGCAGCAGCAGCACACTTTGTTAAGGGCATTACAAATTTCAATGCATTTAATCCTCATCACAGTTCTTTTGCAAATACTATTAGTATTACCCCAATTTTAGAGACAAAGCACTAACACAGAGAGAGATTAAATAACTCACTAAGTGTCATTGTGCTAGAAAATAAAGTAATATACCATAAGAAATTAGACTTCAGCATAGGGGGAGGTCAGGGATTTACTGACCTGAAATTACATAAAGCAGATTTCACTGGTACTTGTGCCACATCACCCCTACATGGGCTTAGACTCAACGACCGCCAGCATCCTGCTTCAAGCCTGAGATTCTCATCTGTCCACATTCTGCCCATGGACCCTCTCCTAGGAGGCCAGAGGTCACATGACTCTCTTTGTAGGTCAGCTAGAAACAAAGACATTCAGGAGGCAACCCTCAGCCAAAGAGGGACAGAAGTAGTGGATAAATGCCCTGGCCTCCGTCCGTCTCTCGGAGGTGCAATTCTCCCTTCCCATCTCACTCTGCCAACTACCCCTCCCCTGATCTGCTAGCTTAATCACCTTCCAAATAAACCACTTCTCCCCCAGGTCCTTTCCTGAGGCTTTGCCTTGGGGAAAGCCAACTATAACACATTTGATCCTTCTAACTGAATAACTGATGTAATAAACATGGGTTTAACCTCATCACATTTATCAAAATTTAGCAACATGCTCATTACACAGTTCTGATTATTTTTAAAATTTGTTTTAGAAATCTTAGGAACTAGCAGATTTGGGGACAGAGATTGCAGGGCTTTGAGAAAACTATTTTTAACACGTGCTGAAATGTTTCATACTGAAGAGAAAATCCTTTCATTCAACAAGACACTGATTAGATCTTTAGGTAACTGTTCCTATAGCAACACTCAACTCTGCAAAGTTCTATTATTTTTCAAGCCCATCGCCTCAACCAGAGACTAGAGTTCATCATATATAGCCATCCTTTCCCACTCTGCCATTCAATGAAATGCTTTCTATTTGTCCTCTCATGTCGACAATTTTCCTTTATGTCTCTCACTTTATTTCAATAGTGAATTTAGTTAATTGAAAACATTTCACTAAAGCTATTCTGCATATTAATATAGGATGTTTAATGATAGAAGAGTAATAGGAAATTCCCTGGCAGTTCAGTTGTTAGGACTCTGTGCTTCAACTACAGGGGGCATGAGTTTGATCTCTGGTCAAAGAATTAATATTCTGCAGCTAAAAAATAATAACAATTACAGAAATTTCTTATTAACCAAATATTCAAGACTTTCCACAGATGTACTCCAAACCTACTCTTTACCAGCAGTTGCTCTTCTTGGAGACAGGACACGTGAGCTGTAATATATGCGAGGGTGCTGTCAGCAGCCATATTTTCATTTTCCACTTGGACCATAGCAGCAGAGGAAGTCGATCAGCAGTGAGCAGGCAGCTGGGCAGAGGAGAGCAGAGAAAGGAGGCTCTTCAGGTGTTCAGTTTGGGATCCAGCTCCATCCTGAGACCTGAGTGCAGCTCTGCTCTCTGATCCATGAAATTCTTTGTGTCCTTTCTTACGGTATTTGAAAGAGTTCATTGCTTCAACTAAAAGAATCTTAACCTAACACAGGAGCCTCTAGGAAGTCATTAAATCTGCAGCAAAGAAAAGCATTTCCAGTGAAAGCTGCCTTGGTAAATCCTGTATCTGATATGAGATAGTATCCTATTTCACAGAAATAGGTGCTGGAGACGATCTTTGAAGACATGGAGCTTGCAGACACCCAGAGCTCTTTAGTTTGTAGAAATGTGATATCTTTATTAGCATTTTGTTTGAAGGAAGGAGAATTAGAAGTGAAGTGAGGAATTTAGGTGAGGGTATCACAGAAAAAGGGAGGAAATAGTCCCAACTTCTTTCCTCCCACCTCGTGCTTCACTCAAGATTCCAAGATACACAACTTAAATACAATTGTTCTAAAATCAGCTCTTCAGACTGCCTTACACCACTTCTTGAGAAATCAGTCATTTGGTGATTTTCAGAGAAACATTCATTAAACAAACGAAAGCCCAGAGGCTTCTTCTCAATCTCCTCTGCTATGAATTTTGAAAACAAACATACATCATGAAGACACAGTCGTATTATCCTGTTTACAGCACAAACACAGCTGAATGTAGGGCAATTCACAAAGGGCATTTGGAGCTCCATATCTGCCACTCTCTAACAATGTCATTTTATGCAAAGAACTCAAATTCTACAGAACAGACTTCCTCATATTTAAAATGAAAGAGTTAGATTAGATGATTTTTAAGGCATCTCCTAGCAATAAGAATCACAATCTACCTAAATTCATTGGCCAAACACCAATCTCAGACATGATGATGCTGGAGGAGCCAATGTAACAGAGAACTGACCTGTGGAGTGGGCTTCGTCCTGAGAACCACACAACACTGATTGCAACACCCTACGTGACCACCCAGCCTGCTTTGCAGCTACTTCCGTCTACAGCTAAGACCATGCTTTAGCAACTTTGCCTGCACCTGAAAATAGAGCATTGATTAGTGTGAACTATCCAGGTCGAGAAGCTTCCCTGGTGGCTCAGACAATAAAGAATGTGCCTGCAATGCAGGAGACCCAGGTTCCCTCCCTGGATCGGGAAGATCCCCTGGGAAAGGGAATAGGCACCTATTCCAGTTTTCTTGCCTGGAGAATCCCATGGACAGGGGACCCTGGCAGACTAAGGTCCTGGTCATGGAGCAAAGGGCATTTTGTTTGGAGAGAATCAGAGGAAGGGATCTATCTGCCTGCAGTAACAACCATAACCACAGCATTCCTCAGAAGAAGTTTTAGTCTATAAATTGCTTTTCCAAACTCTATCTCATTTGAGCCTCACTGGATGATTATTTTGATTTTACAATGGACATACCTTAGGATTGGAAGTTAAATTCATTTCCCATGATCTCACTGTTAATTCGTGCTTCTCGCTTTAGCTAAACTATTCTTTTCTCTATTATTTTCCCTCATGCTGTCCAGCTGAATCTCTAACCCAAACTCATCTGTGCATCTGCTTTCCTTCCACAAGGCAAAAGAAGAGGAATATGGTTTTTTTTATTTCCTAAGTCACTTTCCTGGATGCTTTGTTTTACATGTAAATCATACCCTTAAAAAATGATATGAGTAGGGAAATATATATATATATTTAAGTCACCTTTTTTTCATACTTGTAGATTTGATCCCTGTTGGCTCAGATGGTAAAGAATCTGTTGCAGTGTGGGAGACCCAGGTTCTATCCCTAGATCAGGAAAATGCTCTGGAGAAGGGAATGGCTACCCACTCCAGTATTCTTGCCTGGAGAAGCCATGGACAGAGGAGTCTGGTGAGCTACAGTCCATGGGATCACAAAGAGTCAGACACGACTAAACATCTAACACCTCACTTCACGTTCTCATATTTAAACAAATCTAAAATGAAGATGTATTTTGGAATTGCTCTTGACCAGCCACAGTTCTTGCACAATCTTCTTTACAGAAAGGGTATCAGTGGCTTAAGAAAGCATCCTTTTAAGAAATGTTGGGTCACTAGTGCTGTGGCACAGAGGAAAGTAATACTTGCAAATCTTAGACACTGACAACCCAATCAAACTACAACTCAGAATCTAGCTTCTAATGTGAAGAAATTTTAAGAATATCTTAATTTGTTTCCCTTATGTTTTTCTTTTATGAATACACAGTGAGTGATTGCAAGAATTGTTGTTATTGTTGCTTAGTCACCAAGTTGTGTCTGATTATCTGCAACCCCATGGACTGTAGACCCACCAGGCTCCTCTGCCCATGGGATTTCGTAGGCAAGAATACTGGAGTGGGTTGCCATTTCCTTCTCCAGGATATCTTCCTGGCCCAGAGATGGAACCCGAGTCTCCTACATTAGCTGCTGCTGCTGCTGCTAAGTCGCTTCAGTCATGTTCAACTCTGTGCAACCCCATTCATGGCAGCCCACCAGGCTCCCCCATCCCTGGGATTCTCCAGGCAAGAACACTGGAGTGGGTTGCCATTTCCTTCTCCAATGCATGAAAGTGAAAAGTGAAAGTGAAGTCGCTTAGTCATGTCCAACTCTTCACGACCCCATGGACTGTAGCCCACCAGGCTCCTCCGTCCATGGGATTTTCCCAGGCAAGAGTACTGGAGTCGGGTGTCATTGCCTTCTCCACCTACATTAGCAGGTGGATTCTTTACCTCTGAGTCACCAGTGCCCAGCCACCAGGGAAGACTGAATTGCATGAATTGCAAGAAAAATCCATGCAAGATGCCCTTGCAATTAGCATAAGATAAAAATTCTAAGTAATAAAACAACTTACTGTGGTTCAATTGGCAACATTATTTTCTTAATAACATGTAAAAGAAGGGTGCATATTAAAATTAACATATAAATTTGATAAATAAGTTAGTAACTATTCTAGCTTAGACCCACGCTTGAAATATAAGGGCCTCCGATCACCCCTTCTCAAAGTTATACTTTAGAACTTTGTGGGAAGAGTTGAGAGTACAGAGCAGATCAATTCCCAGGCACCTGGAGGTTGTGGTCACCTCACACAAGAAAGAAAGAGCTGCCCAGTGGCCCTTCAGGCTCACCTTCGGATGTAGTGAGTTCCAGTCATTGAGAGTTTTCCCATTTCTTCAATGAAATGAATTGCTATCCTTAAAAGGTGGGGCAACTCAGGGTATAAAGAGAATGAGGATGATACTTTCCCAAAATATTTCAAAAAGATAAGAATATTAAAAATAACCCTTGTGTGAGCCCCCTGGTAGTATAGGATTTGGTGTTTTCACTGCAGTGGCCCAGGTTCAATCCCTGGTCAAGGAACTGAGATTCCACAAGCTGCTCTGCACAGTCCAATTAAAAAAAAAAAAATTATACCTTGTTTATTACATTTGTGCTGTGCTTATTAATTCAGGGGTGTCTGACTCTGCAACCCTATGGACTGCAGCCCACCAGGCTCCTCTCTCCATGGGGATTCTCCAGGCAAGAATACTGGAGTGGGTTGCCATGCCCTCCTCCAGGGGATCTTCCCAACCCAGGGATTGAACCCAGGTCTCCCACATTGCAAGTGGATTCTTTACCATCTGAGCCACCAGGGAAGCCCATTTATTAGATTTATGTGGGGTATTTGTAGAGTATGTGGCACATAATATGCTTAATTCAAAAAGATGCACGTACACCAATATTCGTTGCATCATTATTTACAATAGCCAGGACATGGAAGCAACCTAGATGCCCACTGGCAGATGAACGGCTAGAGCAGTTGTGGTACTTATATACAATGGAATATTACTCAGCCTTAAAAAGGAGCAGAATCGGGTAATTTGTAGTGATGTGGATAGACCTAGAGTCTGTCATACAGAGTGAAGTAAGTTAAAAAGAGAAAAACAAATCTAGTATATATGTGGAACCCATATATCTGGAAATCCATATATATGGAATCCAGGGGACTTCACATATGGGTTAGTGGTAAGGAACCTGCCTGTCAATGCAGGAGACATAAGAGATGGGGGTTCAATCCCTGGGTTGGGAAGATCCCCTGGAGGAGGGCCTGGCAACCCACTCCAGTACTCTTGCCTGGAGAGTCTTATGTACAGAGGAGCCTGGCGGGCTATAGTCCTTGGGGTCACACAGAGTCGGACACAACTGAAGCAACTTAGCGTGCACACACACACATATGGAACCAGAAAACCAGCACTGATGAACCTATTTGCAGGGCAGGAATAGAGGCGCAGACACAGAGGACGGGCTGCGGACACCGACGGGGAAGGCGGAATGACCTGAGCGGGTCGCAGTGACGCGCACACACTGATGCGTAAAACGGATCGCGGACGGGAGGCTGCTGGACAGCCAGGGAGCGCAGCGCGGGGCTCTGTGACGCCCTGGGGGGGACGAGGGCTGGGAGGGAGACTCGGGAGAGAGGGGACACGGGGTACTTACAGCTGGTTCGCGTTGTGCAGCAGACGCCAACACGACATTGTAGAGCAATTATCCTCCAACTAAAAAAAATCCTGTAATAAAACATAATGGAAAAGGATGTTTTAAAAAGAATCTACACTTAGCTGGAATCACCTTGCTATAAAACAGAAATTAACAACATTGTAAGTGTTAATAATGGAATCACTTTGCTTTAAAACAGGAATTAAAAACATTGTAAATTATATATCAATAAAAATAAATAAATAAGAAAAAGTTAAAATTAAAATTTTGATTTAAAAAATAAAAATTCTACCTTGTTTATGAGATTTATGTGGGATGTTTGTGAGTATGTGGCACAAATAGGCTTAATAAATGGTCTTTATTGTTGTCAGTATTGTTTACTAATTCAACAAATATGCATCTCATATTTAGTACGCATACTTTCTAGGTACTTGGATGACATAACTGAAAGAAATACAAGACCCTTTTCATGGGGTTTACATTCAGGCAGAGGAGAGAGAAACAATAAACAACAAATCAGTAAATTAAGTAGCAAGTCGGAAAGTGATAAGAAGTGAAAGGGAAAAAAGGCAGAAAAAAAAGAAAATCCTTTCATTTTATGCTCTTAAGCAAAAATTTTGAGAGAGAAGGAAAAAAAAAATACACCACTACAAAAATCACACTCAGACTTAGAGTTTCCAAGTGAGAAATACTGATAAAATTCATGAGTACCTAAGACACATAAATCAAATATGAAGCATTATATCAGATATATCACATATATCAAATATGAAGCACTTACCAGGTGGCTCAGTGTTAAAGAATCCACCTCCCAATTCAGGAGACACATATTCAATACCTGGGTCAAGAATATCCCCTGGAGGAGGAAATGGCAACCCCCTCCAGGATTCTTGCCTGGGAAATTCCATGGACAGAGGAACCTGGCGGGCTACACACAGTCTATGGGGTCACAAAAAGAGTCTGACACAACCTAGCAACCAAGCAACCACACAACAATCAGAAGTTGACAGCCAAAATGTTTAGGTATCCCTTAAATGTGATTTTCAGAGCTATTAATATTATTTTACTGAAATGACTCTTACTGAATATAATGGCCATTTTAGCTTTGTTGTTGTTTTTTTTTAAACAAACTCCCAAGTGTTGCTAACTCAAGAGTCTGAAACTCCTTCCTCCTTTGCTTTCTCCAGTTAACATCTCCTGGTTCTTCTTCTGCTCACAAGTACCACTTACTGTTATCATTGGCCTGTTTCCACTTTTACTCCACAAGCTTTTCCTGAACTACTTTATTTCATTGATGGTTTCAGTTCTCTCCTATGTGCCAATGATGCCTAAAGATGAACCATTTTCCATATCTCCAACAACCTACTGAATGTCCTACACACAGGTTCACACGGCCCGATCAGCACATCCTGCTGCCCCTCTGCCCTTCCCCGTGTACGTCTCACACTGGTTCTTCTTCCTGTTCTAGTTCTTTCCATCAGGCAAAGCTAATGATGACTTTTTCTTTTCTTCTATTTTAATCCATAAAAATACAAGTTCTTATTCTCTAAATTCAAGAAAGGAGAAGATAGGTTACATTTTGGCTAAAGGAAGAAGTAACCATCAGAATCAGTTTTAAACAAATCCCACTCAATCAATGACAACTTCGCTTCAGAAACCACACTTCTAAATGTTGAGCATTGAGTGACAACTTCTTAAGGTCCAATCAACAACAGTCAACAACTGCCTCACTCCAGTAACTGTGTTTCCATTGCCAAGAAGCAACCAAGCCCTAAAACTCCAGTCAATGGATGTTCACAAATTCATAACCTCCATGCTTCCTAAAAGCAATTTACTTTACAGGGAGACGGCATAGCACAAACAGAGCAAACTCTTCTCTAACAAGCAATAAATTCAGCTTTTTGTTTTATATATTAAGTGATGCATTCTTCCTTTGAACCCCAAATCAGTTTTTAAATTCTATTAATTCTACCTACAATCTATTTCTCAATTTTCTCCCCATTCTTCTCCCTTGTTGTGACTCTTCTTCAGTTCAGTTCAGTTCCGTTCAACTGCTCAGTCATGTTCGACTCTTTGTGACCCCATGGACTGCAGCACGCCAGGCTTCCCTGTCCATCACCAACTTCCAGAGCTTGCTCAAACTCATGTCCATTGAGTCTGTGATGCCATCCAACCATCTCATCCTCTGTTGTCCCCTTCTCCTCCCACCTTCAATCTTTCCCAGCATCAGGGTCTTTTCAAATGAGTCAGCTCTTCACATCAGGTGGCCAAAGTATTGGAGTTTCAGCTTCAACATCAGTCCTTCCAATGAACACCCAGGACTGATCTCCTTTAGGATGGACTGGTTGGATCTCCTTGCAGTCCAAGGAACTCTCAAGAGTCTTCTCCAACACCACAGTTCAAAAGCATCAGTTCTTCGGTGCTCAGCTTTCTTTATAGTCCAACTCTCACATCCATACATAACTACTGGAAAAACCATAGCCTTGACTAGATGAAGCTTTGTTGGCAAAGTAACGTCTCTGCCTTTTAGTATGCTGTTTAGATTGGTCATAACTTTTCTTCCAAGGAGCAAGAGTCTTTTAATTTCATGGCTGCAATCACCTTCTGCAGTGATTTTGGAGCCCCCCAAAATAAAGTCTGTCAGCTTCCATTGTTTCCCCATCGATTTGCCATGAAGTGATGGGACCAGATACCATGATCTTAGTTTTCTGAATGTTGAGTTTTAAGACTCTTCTTCACCTCTCCTAATTATTGTTCAGTCTACATAGCATCCAATTCCTCTCCCAGTATTTAACTTTCTTCAATGTAATCTGTTAATGGGGTTCCCCTGCTGAAAATCATTCTGTGCTCTCTTATTGTCTATACAAAACCCTCACCATGTTTCTAACCTCAACATTTTTAAAATTTTCTAATGCCCTTTGTAGTTTTAGTTGCACTCATTCCACATACTAGCAAAGTGAAAGTGAAAGTGAAGTCGATCAGTCGTGTCCAACTCTTTGCGACCCCATGGACTGTAGCCCATGGAATTTTCCAGGCAAGAGTACTAGCAAAGTAATGCTTAAAATTCTCCAAGCAAGGCTTCAACAGTACGTGAACTGTGAAATTCCAGATGTTCAAGCTGGATTTAGAAAATGCAGAGGAACCAGAGATCAAATTGCCAACATCTGTTGGATCAGAGAAAAAGCAAGGAAATTACATAAAAACATCTACTTCTGCTTTATTGACTATGTCAAAGCCTCTTACTGTGTGGATCACAACAAACTGAAAAATTCGTAAAGACATGGGAATACCAGACCACCTGACCTGCCTCCTGAGAAATCTGTATGCAGGTCAAGGAACAACAGTTAGAACTGGACATGGATGGACTGGCTCCAAATTGGGAAAGAAGTATATCAAGGCTGTATATTGTCACCCTGCTTATTGAACTTATATGCAGAGTATAGCATGCGAAATGCCAGGCTGGATGAAGCACAAGCTGGAATCAAGACTGCTGCGAGAAATATCAATAATCTCAGATATACAGATGACACTGCCCTTATGGCAGAAAGCAAAGAAGAACTTTCTGAAGAGCCTCTTGATGAAAGTAAAAGAGGAGAGTGAAAAAACTGGCTTAAAACTCAACATTCAGAAAACTAAGATCATGGCATCTGGTCTCATCACTTCACAGCAAATAGATGGGGAAACAGTGGAAACAGTGACAGACTTCTTTTCTTGGGCTCCAAAATCACTGCAGATGGTGACTGCAGCTATGAAATTAAAAAACACTTGCTCCTTGGAAGAAAAGCTATGACAAACCTAGACAACATATTAAAAAGCAGAAACATTACTTTGCTGACAAAGGTCCATCTAGTCAAAGCTATGGTTTTTCCAGTAGTCACGTATGGATATGAGAGTTGGACCATAAAGAAAGTTGAGTGCTGAAGAACTGATGTTTTTGAACTGTGGTGTTGGAGAAGACTTTTGAGAGTCCCTTGGACTGCAAGGAGATCAAAGCAGTCAACCCTGAAGGAAATCAGTCCTGAATATTCATTGGAAGGACTGATGCTAAAGTTAAAACTCCAATATGCTTGGCCCCCTGATGTGAAGAGACGATTCATTCGAAAAGATCCCAATGCTGGGAAAGATTGGAGGAAGGAGGAGAAGGGGATGACAGAAGATGAGATGGTTGGATGGCATCCCTGAGTCAATGGACATGTGTTTGAGCAAGCTCTGGGAGATGGCAAAGAACAGGGAAGCCTGGCATACTTCAGTTCATGGGGTTGCAGAGTCGGACATGACTGAGTGACTGAACAATAAATAGTTTTAGTCCTTCCTGTCTCTCTGAAATGCCCTTCTCCAAATAGATAAGTTATTTTCAACCTTCAGGATCTCTTTTCTGTGAATAGCACTTATCAGTCTTCTACAAAATTTTTCCAGCTCCATAAACAAACAAGTTGCCCGCTTGTCTGTGCTCCAACTCCTCTACATTTCTATCTCTATTACCTATTATATTGGTTTGAAACAGTTTGTTTACAAAATTGTCTACTCTGCCTTTATGACCTAACCTAATAATGCACACTTCATCATTTTCACACTATCTGGTTTGTTACACAGATCAGCCTAATTTAGTGTGGGAGGGGAATGCACAAAGGCATGAATATCAAGACTCAAGAATCATCGAAAGCCACTTTAGAGGCTGCCGATTATGATGGAGGTTTAACATTCAAATAATAAGGATGCCTAAAAAGAGAGGTGATGGAACAAATCATCAAAGAAATATTATAAGAAAAATTGCCAAAATTGAAAACTGTGAGTGTCCAGATTGAAATGATTCACCATCCACCCGACACAACAGCTGAAAATAGAACCCCATCAGTAAAAACCACCATGAAATTTCAGGATACTAAGAAAAAAAGCAAGCCTCCAGGTAGGGGATTGGAAGAAAGAAGCCCACCTACAGAGGACCAGGAAACAACAGCTTCACACGATCAGCAGCTAGAAGTTGGAATCCAGAAGTCAATGCCTTTAAAATTCTCTAAAAGGATTTCCTTGGTAGTCCAGTGTTTATGACTCCATGCTTCCACTGCAGGGGGAACAGGTTCAATCCTTGGTCAGGGAAGATCCCACACATCACATGGCATGACCAAAAAAAAAAAAAAATTCTCAAAGAATTTCCAGCCTGAAATTCTATACCTAATCGAACTGCCACTTAAGTAGGTCAGGAGGGGCGGCCATGAGGGGCTACACCTTGTCCAAGGTAAGGAGCAGTGGCTGCGCTTTGCTGGAGCAGCTAAAGAGATACCCCACTTCCAAGGTAAGAGAAACCCAAGTAAGACAGTAGGTAATGCCAGAGGGCATCAAAGGGCAGACACTCTGAAACCATAATCTCAGAAAACTAGCCAATCTGATCACACGGACCACAGTCTTGTCTAACTCAACGAAAATAAGACATGCCGTGTGGGGCCACCCAAGACAGACGGGTCACGGTGGAGAAGTCTGACAGAATGTGGTCCACTGGAGAAAGAAATGGCAAACCACTTCAGTATTGTTGCCTTGAGAACTCCATGAACAGTATGAAAAGGCAAAATGATAGGATGCTGAGAGAGGAACTCACCAGGTCAGTAGGTGTCCAATATGCTACAGGAGATCAGTGGAGAAATAACTCCAGAAAGAATGAAGGGATGGAGCCAAAGCAAAAACAATATCCACTGTGGATGTGACTGGTGATAGAAGCAAGGTCTGATGCTGTAAAGAGCAATATTGCATAGGAACCTGGAATGTTAGGTCCATGAATCAAGGCAAATTGGAAGTGGTCAAACAGGAGATGGCAAGAGTGAATATCGACATTCTAGGAATCAGCGAACTAAAATGGACAGGAATGGGTAAATTTAACTCAGATGACCATTATATCTGCTACTGTGGACAGGAATCCCTTAGAAGAAATGGAGTAGCCATCATGGTCAACAAAAGAGTCTGAAATGCAGTACTTGGATGCAATCTCAAAAATGACAGAATGATCTCTGTTCATTTCCAAGGCAAACCATTCAATATCATGGTAATCCAAGCCTATACCCCAACCAGTAATGCTGAAGAAGTTGAAGTTGAATGGTTCTATGAGGACCTACAAGATCTTCTAGAACTAACACCAAAAAGAGATGTCCTTTTCATTACAGGGGACTGGAATGCAAAAGTAGGAAGTCAAGAAATATCTGGAGTAACAGACAAATTTGGCCTTGGAGTACAGAATAAAACAGGGCAAAGGCTAATAGAGTTTTGCCAAGAGAACTCACTGGTCATTGCAAACACCCTCTTCCAACAACACAAGAGAAGTCTCTACACATGGACATCACCAGATGGTCAATACTGAAATCAGATTGATTATATTCTTTGCAGCCGAAGATGGAGAAGCTCTATACAGTCAGCAAAAACAAGACCAGGAGCTGACTGTGGCTCAGACCATGAATTCCTTACTGTCAAATTCAGACTTATATTGAAAAAAGTAGGGAAAACCAGTAGGCCATTCAGGTATGACCTAAATCAAATCCCTTATGGTTATACTGTGGAAGTGACAAATAGATTCAAGGGATTAGATCTGATAGAGTGCCAGATGAACTATGGATGTAGGTGACATTGTATAGGAGGCAGTGATCAAGAGCATCCCCAAGAAAAAGGAATACAGAAAACGCAAAATGGCTGTTTGGTGAGGACTTACAAACACCTATGAGAAGAAGAGACGCAAAAAGCAAGGGAGAAAAGGAAAGATATTCCCATTTGAAAGCAGAGTTCCAAAGGATAGCAAGGAGAGATAAGAAAGCCTTCCTCAGTGATCCATGCAAAGAAATAGAGGAAAACAACAGAATGGGAAAGACTAGAGATCTCTTCAAGAAAATTAGAGATACCAAGAGAACACTTCATGCAAAGATGGCCTCAATAAAGGACAGAAATGGTATGGACATAACAGAAGCAGAAGATGTTAAGAAGAGATGGCAAGAACACACAGAAGAACCATACAGAGAAGATCTTCACAACTCAGATAATCACGATGGTGTGATTACTCACCTAGACCAGACATCCTGGAATGCAAAGTCCAGTGAGCCTTAGGAAGCATCACTATGAACAAAGCTAGTGGAGGTGATGGAATTACAGTTGAGCTATTTCAAATCCTAAAAGATGATGCTATGAAAGTGCTGCACTCAATACACCAGCAAATTTGGAAAACTCAGCAGTGGCCACAGGACTAGAAAGTCAGTTTTCATTCCAATCCCAAAGAAAGGCAATGCCAAAGAATGCTCAAACTATTGCATAATTGCACTCATCTCACATGCTAGAAAAATAATGCTCATAATTCTCCAAGCCAGGCTTCTGCAGCACATGAACCATGAACTTCCAGATGTTCAAGCTGGATTTAGAAAAGGCAGAGAAACAAGAGATCAAATTGCCAACATCTGTTGGATCATTGAAAAAGTAAGAGAATTCCAGTGAAAAAAACTACTTCTGCTTTATTGACTATGCTACAGCCTTTTACTGTGTAGATCACAACAAACTGTGGAAAATTTTTAAAGGCATAGGAATACCAGACCACCTGACCTGCCTCCTGAGAAATCTGTATGCAGGTCAAGAAACAACAGTTAGAACTGGACATGGAACAACAGACTGGTTCCAAATCAGGAGAGGAATACATCAAGGCTGTATTAACCCTGGTTATTTAACTTACATGCAGAGTATAGCATGCGAAATGCCAGGCTGGATGAAGCACAAGCTGGAATCAAGATTGCTGCAAGAAATATCAATAACCTCAGATATACAGATGACACCACATTTATGGCAGAAAGCAAAGAAGAACTTTCTGAAGAGCCTCTTGATGAAAGTGAAAGAGGACAGTGAAAAAGTTGACTTAAAATTCCACATTCAGAAAACTAAGATCATGGCATCTGGTCCCATCACTTCATGGCAAATAGATGGGGAAACAATGGAAACAGTGACAGACTTTAATTTGGGGGGCTCCAAAATGACTGCGGATGGTGACTGCAGCCATAAAATTAAAAGACGCTTGCTCTTTGGAAGAAATGTTATGACCAAAATAGACAGCATATTAAAAAACAGAGACATAACTTGCCAACAAAGATCCATCTAGTCAAAGCTTTGGTTTTTCCAGTAGTCATGTATGGATGTGAGAGTTGGACTATCAAGAAAGCTGAGCACCAAAGAATTGATGTTTTTGAACTGTGGTGTTGAAGAAGACCCTTGGGAGTCCCTTGGACTGCATGGAGATCCAACCAGTCCATCCTAAGGGAAATTAGTCCTGAATATTCATTGAAAGGACTACTGCTGAAGCTGAAATTCCAATACTTTGGCCACCTCAAGTGAAGAACTGACTCATTCGAAAAGACCCTGATGCTGGGAATGATTGAAGGTGGGAGGATAAGGGGACAACAGAGGATGAGATGGTTGGATGGCATCACGGACTCAATGGACATGAGTTTGAGTAAGTTGTGGAAATTGGTGATGAACAGGGAAGCCTGGTGTGCTGCAGTCCACGGGTTCGCAAAGAGTCAGACATGACTGAGTGGCTGAACTGAACTGAAAGTAGAATAAAGATATTCAGAGTTTCAAAAATGTGCCTCCTTGTACCCTTTCTCAGGAAACTACATAAAGAAGTCTCTCCATAAAATGAGAGATTAAAATAGGAAAGAATATTCCAAGAGTTACAGTAAATAGTAAATAGCAAAAGAGGAGCAAAAGGGTTCCCCAGAATAATAGCAGAGGAAGATCAAATGAAACTTTATGCAGAGATAGAAGAGAGAAGTGAGTCTGGAGAAAAAGGGAGCTAAAACTTCATTTTCCACTTTTAGAAATCAATATATATGGTCTAAAGACTAAAAAATCAAGAAGCATGTATCACAAGTTTGTTATTTAGAGACATGGTGGTAAAGATTAAAATAACAATCAGCTAAAAGAAATCAAACTAGGTAGCCTTTGGGGAGAGGGGAACAATGGAAAGGATATGAGCTTGCTTTTTAAAAAAAAAAAAAATTTCTTGGCTGTGCTAAACAGTATGTGGGATTATGGAATCTTAGTTCCCTGACCAGGGATCAAACTGCAACCCCCTACATTGGAAATTTAGAGTTTTAACCACTGGACTACCAAAGAAGTCCCAAGCTTGCTATTATTTAAAAAGCAAATTTTGTCAAACTATTTGACTCTAAACTATGAACATATGTAACTTTGGATATCTTTTAAAAGAGAAAAATACCCTAGGAAGAGACAGTAGTTCACGTCTACCTTTAGATATACTGATGCTCTGGACATGAAGTCTTGAACTACTGCTGCTGTTCGCGTGAGGGTTGCAAGCCCACACGCTGAGGGCTGCAAGGCAGATTAGTGGAAAGCCCAAGTCCTGGATGGCATCAACGGACCACTGAACTAATCAGCCTTGAAGAAACTGTGCTTGAAATTCTCACTTTGTGAGATGATACCTTTTTATGGTTGAGCTTTCAGTTTCACACAAGCATTCTTATTAATGATGTATAGTAAGATTAGTAGAACAAAAGAGTGATTAGGCAACAATGGCTATCCAAGTCAAAATGCAGTAACTTTCTAAAACACAGGGGAAAAGCATACTTCAAGACTTTGCAGAAATTCAAAACAAATGCTCAAGAACTGAGAAGTAGGGTCAGATATGCGACAAGTTAACATTTATTTCCCTGTAGATACCCTTTCTGTGTTCATTCATTTTTCCTGCATGTTTTCAGCCAACATCAGTGCACTGGTCCAAGCTTGGGCTCTGCATGGACGAAAGATATGAATTCTTTTTTTTTTTTTTCAAGTAGTTTCCAGCATGTAGAAAGACAACCAAGCCAAAAAAAAAAAATGAAGTAATGAATGTGACCTCTAGCCTGGAGTGTCTGGAAATGGCCTCAGGTAACCTGGAGGTCACTTCTAAGGAATCAGGAAGAGTGAGTTATGCTTAGGCTACTTTTGAAGATGAGAAGGAGTGTCTAGTTGAAATAGCTCAGGAATAATTCAAATGAATTATCCTTTTCAACATGACCTAAGGAAAGGAATAAAAAGTTTATAGGTTCCAAAAAAAAAAAAGAGTTTATGGGTTGGAGTTTAAGAATAAATAGGAAGGGGGCGGGAGGGAAGAAAAAAAAAAAGAATAAATAGGAAAATGTTATAGCACACAGTGTTTTATTATTTTCTCTTGAAAAAAAAAATGTTACTGAGATGAAGACTCGAAAACTAGTAGAAAAAGAAAAGTCGAGAATCTTCAAAAATTCTAACTCTGATTGGCTTGTAATTCACTAGTTAAATGTGTTTCAAGCTATTTAGAAGGGAAGAAAAATCAATTCATATTTGCAGTTGTAGCTAGAACTCAGCTATTGTATTAGTCAAAGAAAATCAGGGATTGGTTTATTATTAAATAATTAAAGATTACTTTAAAATCTCCTCATGAATAATTTGGCAAATCTAAGGGTATAGTTTAAATATTTTTCAGTGCACAATCTTGTTTTTCTTTGACTTTGAAATTATTTAAATACAACTCATTTTTCTACTGCTACAATAGCTGCAGAGAAAAACATGCAGGCTAAGGCCAGAAGACCATTTATCAAAGCTGATAATTAATGCTTTGCTGTCTAATTTGCTTGAACCACATTAAGTGTTTTACATATCATAATATTCCATTATTACTTTATGTACTCATTAGTTGTCTGGGTCTCTAATCAGTGGAATGTCAGCCAGCTTTTCACTTTGCCATCAAAATGAGTTTGCCTGTTTAGTTCTTAATTTTGTTACCTTGCAAACAAAGTCAACAAATTGGCATAACTCATATTTTTCTCCAAAATTTCTGTAAAAAACATGTGCTTTGTTTAGAATAGCTAGAAAAGCAAATATTCTTCTGGTTGATATGATACTTTCAACTGTTTAATAGTGAAATCAGTCTTCTCAGAAGGAATAACAGGATAAATCTGAAGAAATTTAATGGAAATAGTTGATTCAACATTTCATTATCTATATCACACCATGAATACAAAAGGTATCTGTTAAGTTACATTCCATATGTAATATTGGCATCAGCAATAATAATCATTAACTATCTTACATATAGATTGTCCCAGTTTTGGTGCAACATTTCAGCAATATCATCAAAGACCTCTAACTCTGGCATCCTCAATGTGTTAATTTTTAGGCCTTTAGAATTTTAAGATCTTGTCAACTGACAATCACAAGATGGCTGCAAATCCAGGCATCATATTCTCATACCAACATTCCAAGAAGAAGGGAAAGGATGGATGGATCAGAAAGGAAAAAGCTTGGCAGCAATTGGAAACTGACTTTTCTTTATGGCTTATCACAAGGGATAATTGGCAAAAATCACTGGAATTTCCATAGTTGATACAAACTGTTTTTCATCTTCTAGGGCTGTGTATTCGTTCCCTATTGCTGATGTAGCAAAGTACCACACACTTAGAGCTTAAAACAACACAAATTTATTTTCTTACAGCTCTGGAAGTCAGAAGTCCACAAGGGGTCTCGCATGGCTGTCCACAAGGGGTCTCGCATGGCTCTAAGCAAGGTGTTGCGAGAGCTCAGTTCCTTCTGGACACTTGAGAAGAGAGTTTCCTTGTATTTTCCAGGTTCTAAGGACTTCCTGCATCTCTTAGTTTATGGTCCCTTCTTTCACATCACTCCAACCTTTGCTTCCGCCATCACACTTCCTTCTCTGACTCTCCTGCCTCTCTTTGTCCCTTGTAATAATCTTTATGATGACATTGGACCCACCCAGATACCAGACATTTTGCAATATTCTCTCCATGTCAAGATCCTTAACTTAACCCCATCAGCAAAGTCCCTTTTGTAACAAAGGGTAACATGTTCACAGGTCCTGAGTATTGGATAGCGGACGACTTGAGGGTGGGGAACATGATTCTGCCTACCACAGCAGAAAGGGAGGGATGGCTACGGGGTCAGCAACTATCGGTGTTTGCCACCTTCCTTCTACATACCCCACTGCTCATCAGGCTCATTCCCTCCCCTCTACAAGTGTCAGAAAGGAAAGGAAAACAAGTGCTTTGCATGTACTTAATTATAAATAAATATTGTCTCTAAAAGCTATTGGTGATTATAATTTTACTGCAGCAGTGAAAAGTCAGAAAGTGAAAAAGTCAAAAGTCAGACTTTCAAACGTACCTATTATGTTCTATATGCTAGCATAAGAGTGTTAAAATCCACAGAAACTAAAAGTAGAACAGAAGGAAGAGGTAAGAGTTCTTTAGGTAGTTCTAATTGCATCGTTTTGCATACAGACTGGTACAATCCGTTCCAAACGACTGTATATTTTTCCAGCCTCCTTTTATTTTTTTGCTTTCTTTGAAGAGTACTAGTAACCTGACAGCTCATACCAGTGGCTTAAAGGTCAAAGACTGACTTTGTAGCAAGTCTTCTACTTTAAGAAATAAAATAATGAAATCTCTTTCATAGCGAAAATAATTAGCACAGGCCAAAATTATTCTTCCTGATATATGATGAAGCCTTGAAAAAGAGACTCTGAAAGTTGCTGCTAGCATGAAATCACTCTAGAAGACAAAAAAAATAATTTCCCACAGGGTTTGTTTATAATCATCATGAGGTATTCCCTAACCAAGATGTTCTTAGATAAACGATGCTTTAGAAGTGGGCATGCAAACAAGGTAGTAGTTTGCCACCAACTCACAATGTAGCCATGACCACAGAGATGCAGAATGCGAAGTGTATGAGAAAATAAATAAGGAAAATGTACTGATACAGCCCAATTTTTCAAAAGCAAGTGGAAAAGCTTTATTCATGGCAGGAGGCTTTTTCAACACCCTCCCTGGCATGCAGTGTTAGAGTTGTAAATCCCTTGGGGAACATTCTTGGAGTCCAGGACATACTGCTCTGGGTCTCATTTCTAAACTCACTCACTCAGCTGGTCACATTTCCACACTCACTCACGCAGATGGTAATAAGCCCATCCCAAGGCCTTCCTCTCTTTGTCTCTCTTTCCCCCGAGGCATACTGCGAAAACATTATTTTTGTCTTGTCATCATTTCACTCCCTCCATTTCACCTCCACCCACAGATCTTCTTTTCTCAAAGACTAACAGCCATCAGTTCACCCACCTTTTTCAAGCAATTTAGTTTGATCTTCATACTACTGGCTTAGAAGTCCCCTGGGCCACGGGATCTGAAGTGTTCCTAGAAGCTTTGAAGTAAAGCTACTCTTTAAAGAGTCCTCATTTATTTTACCTGTCAGTCCTGGGTCTTCTTATAGTCCTCCCTCCCACCTCCATCTGACCCTTCTTCCTCACACGCAGACAATCCTCTCCTTAGCAAACTCAACAACTAACACTCAGAAGAGTGACTCATCATCACTGCCTGAAGTCACCTTCTTAAGAAGGCAAGAGTAAAAAAAAAAAAAAAAAAAGGCAAGAGTTAAGCAACATGTAATATTAAATATGAGCTTCAGTGGTGGCTCAGCGGTAAAGAATCTCCCCGCAATGCAGGGGACGCAGGAGATATGGGTTTGATCCCTGGGTCAGGAGGATCCCCTGCAGGATGACACAGCAACCCACACCAGTATTCTTGCTCAGAGAATCCCATGAACAGAGGCACCTACAGTCCATAGGGTTGCAAAGAATCAGACATGACTAAAGTGACTTATCACAGCACATACACAGTATAATATATATCTGCAGTGAAACTAACTATTGACAATAAGACCATGAAAAACTCATCCCTTTGTACAACGTTCTAAGTTGTTTACATAGAAAGAATCTCCAAATGGCTTCAGATGGTCTTTGTGCCAAAGTACACATTCTATTCCTCAAAACTTGTAACTTAGGTTTGAATGTTTAAATAAAATTGATTTTAAAACAATTCTTAGTCCTTTGAAGATAAAATCACAGCATGCTGAATCTGAGAAGTCGATTCTGAATATCTTCTTTAAATAAGAAATGGATATATTGCCCCAAGGGTCTTCCCAGGTGACTTAATGGTAAAGAATCCACCTGCCAATGCAGTCTTTGGGTCAGGAAGATCCCCTGGAGGAGAAAATGGCAACCTGCTCCAGTATTCTTGCCTGGGAAATTCTTCAGACAGAGAAGCCTGGTGGGCTATAGCCCATGGGATCACAAAAGAGTGGGACACAACTTAGCAACTAAGCAACAGTAATAACATATTGCGCTGAAAGTAATCCTGGGAAGTCCAGTATTAGAGAACTGATTTCAGGTGTTGAATGAATTCAAGATAAATTTACACTTGATCATTTGAATGTACAACAAATGATCCTGATATCATCTAACTTGTCATTGGATATATGTTTAGCTTTCTATAGATTGCTTTATAGGAAGTCACTTACTGTATTCTTTGATTTTTTTCCATAGTCCTCGAAGTAGTTTGTCTAACATAGGGGTAATGCCTTAACCATCCACAGGCAGTGCTGTTTCATTAAACATGTAATGTGGAATTTGGAATCAGAATTTAGCCAGATTTTCTTTCCTGTTCTTATAACCAGTTAGTCCTTCCAATAACCAAATGCTTAAGTAATTTACCAACTTTTTCTTAGATTTTAGCAACTTAGAAATTTGTTATGAAATAAAAAATGAAAATGTTGACTTTACAGTATTAACTTACATAGAAATGTTATCAAAAAATAGCTTAAAATGTAACTCTTTGCAGATGATGATATTATATACAAGAAACCCTAAAGACTCTACTAAGAAACTGTTAGAACTAATAAAAGAATTTAACAAAGTTGCAGGATACAAAGTCAATATACAAAAATCTGTTGCATGTCTATACACTGACAATGAATTATCAAAAAAGAGGAATTAAGAAAATAATCCCATTTCCAATTACATGAAGAATAAAATATTTATGAATTAATGTAACCAAGGAAGTGAAAGATCTATGCATTTAAAACTATAATACATTGATGAAATAGACTGAAGACACAAAGAAATGGAAAGATATTTGGTGTTCATGGATTGCAAGAATTAACATTGTTAAAACAGCCATGCTATCTAAAGCAATCTATAGAAATTCAAATATTTCAATTATTTATTGAATTTCAATTATTTATTGAATCTATAGAGATTCAGTGCAATCTGTATCAAAATTCCAAAGGCATTTTTCACAAAAATGGGGGGAAAAAAACCTTAAAATTTATATGAAACCAAATAGCCAAAGCAATCTTGAGAAAGATGAACAAAACAAGAAGCAACACACTCCCTGATTTCAAACGGTATTACAAAGCTATAGTCATCAAAATAGTATGGTTTTAGCATTAAAACATACAAGTCAAAGGAACACAATATAGAGCCAGAAGTAAATCCCCACTTCTGCGGTCAATTACTTTGTGACAAAGAGCCAAGAATATGCAGTGGCATATCTTCAATAAATGACAGAGGGGAAACTGGATAGCTAATACAAGAGAGTGTTACTGCACTGCACCCCTATATTAAACAATACACAAAAATCAACTCTAAATTGATTAAAAATTGAACGTAAGACCTGAAACCATAAACCTCCTGGGAGAAAGCATAAATGGTAAATTCTTTGACATTGGTTTTGATGATATTTTCTTGGATTTGACCCCAAAAGCAAAAATAACAAATGTGACTACTTCAAACTAAAAAGCATCTACACAGCAAAGGAGAGCATCAGCAAAATGAAAAAACAACTATTATGAAAAAAACACAAAAATAGCAAGTATTACCACGAATATAAAGAAAAGGGAGCCCTTATGCAATCTTGGCAGGAATGTAAACGGGCACAGCCACTATGAAAAACAATATGGAGATTTTCCCAAAAATTAAAAGTAGGACTACCACATGACTCAGCAATTCCATTTCTGGGATATATCTGAAAGAAATGATTGAATACTACAGGGGGAAAGGAAGGGTGGAGGGATAGGGGAAAGGGATACTTAGGGAGTCTGGGACCGACATGAACACACTGTTGTATTTAAGACTGATAACCAACAAGATCTACTATATAGCACAGGGAACTCTGCTCAATGTTACATGACAGCCTGGATGGGAGGGGAGTTTAGAGGAGAAAGGATGCATATATATGTATGGCTCGGTCCCTTTGCTGTCTACTTGAAACTACAACAACGTTGTTAATTGGCTATACTCCAATAAAAAGGAAAAAGTTAAAAAAAAAAAAAAACAGGGAAAAAAATGCTTTGCTGAAAAGTTTTGGAGAGTTTGGGGTTTTGGGGGGGTAGTATAAGCCACTGTCTCCTTGAATGCCTCCACAATAAGCCTTTCTCTGTTTCAAAAAATAATACGATAGTGACATTAAAAGAAAATATCAATAGTTTTTTAAGCTATTCTTGAGATTGAGAAAGACCTCCAAGTATGCCACAAAATACAGAAACTGTAAAAAGAAAGAAAAAGATGATAAACATGACTACATGTCTTAAAAAGTGTTCTACCTAGGAAAAAAAGCATAAAGTCAAAGGTCAAATAACTGAAAAAAATATTTGCAACATATATATTACAGACAAAAGCTGCCTTCATTAGCATGCGTGTGTGTGCTCAGACACTCAGTTGTGTCTGACTCTTTTGCGACCCCATGGACTATAGCCCGCCAGGCTCCTCTGTCCATGGAATTCTCCCAGCAGGAATACTGGAGTGGGATACCATTTTCTCCTCCAGGGGATCTTCCCAACTCAGGGATCAAACCTGCGTCTCTTAGATCTCCTTCTTTGACAGGCAGATTCTTTACCACTAGTGCCATCTGCATTAGCTTATGCTTCTACAAATCAATAAGGGAAAAACCAACGGCTTCAAAGAAAAATGGGGGAGGACATCATTCACAATAAAAGAAACAAATGGCTTTCAAAGACCTGGATTGAGGTTCAGCATTATACATTATAGACATTTGAATTTAAAAGTACAGTGAGACACCATTTTTCGCCTATCACATGGGTGATGATCCAAAGGTGTGGTAACACTGTGTTACCGTCCTATCTCAGAGGAAACAAACATGGCAAACTGTGGTTGGTCAGTTGCAAACAGTACAACGTCTGAGCAAACATTTTGTCGATATATATCAGAATCTCAGACTCACATACCCTGAGATCCAGCCCCAGAGAAACAAAACAAATAGGAGATACATAGATACACATATAGATACAGATATAGATATAAAAGGAGACATTATAAGAATTGGCTCACACAATCTGTAATCTGCAAGCTAGAGAACCAAGAAAGCCAATGGCATAATTCAGTCCAAGTCCAAAGGCCCAAGAACCAGGAGCTCCAAAGTCCAAGTGTGGGAGATGATGGACATCCTAGCTCAAAAAGAAGAGAAGGAATCCACCCCCTTTCTTCACTTTCTAGTTCCATTTGGGCCCGAGGGAATGGATGATACCATGGTTGATCTCTTCACTCTTCACTGAATCTAATGCTCATCTCTTCCGGAAACACCCTCACAGATACACACAGAAGTAATGTTTTACCAGCTATCTGGTCAACCCTTAGATCAAGTTATATCATTAACCATCACACCTGCCTTTCCAAGGTCATGAGAATGCCATCATATACACAGGCACCAAATTAGCAGTGAAGAAGAGGGAAAGGAAATAATTCTGGAAGCCTGATACTTTATCTAAAAGAGACTGGGTTTTTGGCTTGCAAGATCTTAGTTCCCCAACCAGGGATTGAACCCAGGCCCCAGCAGTGAAAGCATCAAGTCCTAACCACTGGACTACCAGAGAATTTCCTAAAGAGATTGTTTTAAAAGAAAAAAGAAAATTTTAACCAGAAAAAACCTAAGTCACTCTTAATTGGGAAGTTTAAGTTATAGTTTCCATACTAGTGTGATAGAGGCTTAAAAGCAATAAAAGAAATCTTCATGATTTGGGATCTGTTAGTTTAATCTCAAAGCCTAGATAATACATGGAAAAGATCTGAACTGAAAAGATGGCAGTGAGAATGGACAGAAAATATCCAGGAATCCAGCTGAATGTAGACAGTATAGGAAAAAAGAAATCTAGGTTTCAAGGTTTCATGTTTGGATGCCTTACTTGACCATGGTACTAGCCCTTGATATGTGTCCTGGCCTCTTCTGAGCTCATTATTGAGGGGTGGAGCTGTTAACTATGAATCTTCTAACTATGTGACAGGGAAGATGTAGGAAAGACAAATAGCATCTCTTTCCCCACCATCTCTTTACCATCCCTTTCAGGGCTGAAAGCTGGTCTCACGGAAATGCTACTTTTTCCAGAAAATGCTGGCCTAAGCTTTCATCTGTGAAAAATCTGGGGTAGGATTTCAATAATGACAAGAAACTGGAAAACTTAATCTATAAGAGTTGAATCCCTCTCTAAAGCTTGCAGAACCCAGTTTATTCTGGGTCTTGTAGTGGGTACCAAATTAGTGATCCTTCTCACTCCCTGCTAAAAAAAAAAAATTCCCTAGTGGTCTAGTGGTTAGGACTCTGAGCTTCCACAGCTGGGGGCCAGGTTCAATCCCTGGCCAGCAAACTAAGCTCCTGCAAGCCACACAGTGTAGACAAAAAAATAAATTTTTTTAAATAAAACATTTTTTAAAGTTCATTTGTTAACGTTTAAAGTAGCCTAGGTATCTACTTTTTTATATATTGAAAAATCCCCTTCTTTTCTGCTACAGTTTTGCAGTCCATGTACTGACTTCCATTGAGAATGCACTGCTTGCCTTTATAATAATGAGATGATCTTACCCACAAGGATGTCTCTCACTTCACGGTCTCAACCAACAGATTATGTCAGAATATATCACAAGCCCCTTTACATCTATACGAGGCATAAATGCACATAATGCTGACGAACAGGAATAGTTTCCTTGTAGTTTGCTGATTCAAAGCAAAGAAGAGGGCAGATAACTTTGGCATGTTAAGAAGAATGACGCAGTACAAAGACCTGAGATAATAATTTAGGTGAAAAACAGAGCAGGTCCTTGAAGGAAAAGTGGATGGAATTTGGAAATGGAACCTCACGTTTACCAACAGTGCCAAGCTGAACGTGTTAATCAGGCTTCTTGTTTACTGTCAAGTAACCTGGAGTCCTTACATACTAAGCAAGAAAAATAGCAGTAGGTATGTGAGCTGGCGCACCTCTGAATTTTGCTTCCACGTCTTCCCAAGTGTCCAGTTTTTGTCTGAGAACAGATGTGAACTTGACAATGAAGTTATATGACTCTGACCTGTGCCCTCCTTATTTTCTCTGCCTCTACCCAAGCATCACAGCTTTATGCCCCCACAGATTTTTAATGCCTGAAATTAGACAATGGCTTCATTCAAGCTGATTCCAAGAACAGAAACAAACTCTACCAAGTTTGCACTAGACAACAGTCATCTTAACTGTGGAATGTGATTTGACATAATTTTTCCAGTATAGCAGTCTGATTTAACCAAGTGATAATTTAGGTTAAGTTGCCCCCTAGAGGCAGCCAGAAAGAAAAAAAAAAAAACTAAAACTGTCAAGAAATAATAATAGAAAGTCCAAATAAAAACGTTAGAAAACAGAAAATGCAAACATGGATAACAGAATTCGTCTATTTTACATATTTCCATTTTTCAGAAGAAAGAATGGAGGTAGGATCTTTAATCATCTGTTGTATATAAATATTTACTCCAACTGCTGAGATACAATTTTTTTAAAATTCTGTTCTCCCAAAAAATGACCTTCTGATAAATTTGTATCACTCAGTAATTAAACTACAAATGAGATGGGTAGAGGCTAAATAAAGACAACAGACAATCAGAATAGATGACTTTCCCAGAAATAAATATCAATTTCTGCATCCACATTTGATTTAACAAAACAGTGTGACTTTTTTATATTGCTAAAATTTTTAAAGTTTTGTTTTTATGTCATTAAGAAACCTTTTGAGTATCACTTCACTATACCCAGTGATCCAATTTAAAAATGGCTTTTAGGGATTTCCCTGGTGATTCGGTGTCTAAAACTCTGCACTCTCAATGCTGGGAGCCTGAGTTTGATCCCCGGTCAGGGAACTATTAATAAACCCCACGTGCCGCAACTAAGAGTTTGCCTAAGGCAACTAAAGATCCTGCATGCTGCAACAAAGATCAAAGACCCCATGTGCCACAACTAAGACCTGTCATAGCCACATAAAGAAGTAATCTTTCAAGGCTTTCAATCAAGGCCAACAGGGAGGTGCTGATGCGTTGCTTTATTTGGCATGCATAACGTAGCTGGAATTTTCCATCTCCAAGTAAGAACCTAGTGCAATCCTCATTCCCTGATAAGAGTTCTAAAGGAAAGAAAAGGACAAGTTTAATGATCACTGAAGGCAGTCGGCCTGCAGTACTGTTGACTACAATTTAGATCAGGAAGCAGCCTGCAAGCAAAGCGGGTCTGGTTCCATCACAGTTATTAATATTTTCAATCAACAGTATTTTCGTTTGTGGAAAAAAATTAATGCCAGGTATAAAAGAGGAGTTCAAAAGCTCAAGCTGAAATTAAGAAGTGATTTAAAGAAAGCAGCATAAAGCTGATTTGAAAATGATGCATATTTAGAATCTAGAAAAAATAAGCCTCAGAATTCATGAGCTGGGAGAAGGGACAGAGCTGGTGACTGACCACTTCTTGGGTAATGATTAACGTATATGAAATGTAATTTACTAACTGGTAAATATTCACTCCTTTCATAGTATAATGGTTTCCATATTCTAAAAGAGATCTCTAAAATTAAATCATCTAATGAACATTTCTTTTAAAACAAAAAGTCACTGAACATTAAAGTTCATATTCTATTGGGTTTCTACACAAGTATGTCACACATCTCAATAAATTTTTAAGATCAGTTGCTTACTTGCCCAGTTTGTATCTGTCAGTTGCGGTTACATATATACCACACATCACTTAGTATGTTAAGTGATCAACAACTTGCATGCAAAGCAGCAATAAATATTTTAAAATGAAAAATACATTTCTGTAGTTGTTAAAATTAGATAACTTCAAATTACAAAGAACAAAAATTAATACAATTTGTTCTATGCTTTGAAAATTTCTAGATGTAGCTCAAATTGAGATTTCATAGGGAATTCCCTGACTGAACAGTGGTTAAGATTCCACATTTCACTGACACGGCCAAAAAAAGTTAAATTAACAAATTTATAAAAAGTAAGATTTGATGGATGGCAAAACTTCTAGGCCTCACATTTTATCTAAGATTTTGTTAGTAGCCTAATTGCGAATTGTTTAAGTGATACCTGGAAAGCCCATTTCATCTAAAGTTTTCTTTTAATTTTCTGACATAATCCTTGCAACCTCCCTATTCAGACGCTGCTACCCTGAATGCTAGATGTCAATTGCAGTCTAGCCAGGTGCTCGGCTCTATATTGTCTCATATCTGACCCAGACTAGTGGTGGAGTTTGCACTTCAAACATTGCCAGTTGTTATGGTGGAGAGGAAAAAGCTATGGAGGGTCTCACATTGGCTATTAAATGTCTTGATCGTAAAGTGATACATACCATTTCTGATTACAACTAACTCATCCCATGGCTTGGTTGGGTGAGGACCCTCTTCTGGGTCACAGACTTCTCCTTGTGTCTTTACAGAATGGAAAGACCTAGGGATCTTTCTGGAGATATTCCATAAGGGCACTAATCCCATTCATGAAGGCTCAGTCCTCATGACCCATTTCCTCCTAAAGTCCCCACCTCCTAATACCATCACTTTGGACATTAGGATTTTAAGAGGATACAAACATTCAGACCACAGTAATCATCTCACAGAGTCTGTGGAATGTGGGAGTGGCTTAGCTGTGGTTCTGGTTCAGAACCTTTCATGAGGTTTGCTGTTGTTGCCGTTGTTCAGTAACACAGTCGTGTCCGACTCTTTGTGGCTCCATGGACTGCAGCACACCAGGCCTCTCTGTCCCTCACCATCTCCCGCGGTTTGCCCAAGTTCATGTCCGTTGCATCAGTGATACCGTCCAGCTGTCTCATCCTCTGGTGCCCTCTTCTCCTGAGAAGAAGGCTTTGTTACTTTTGGTAAACTCCTTTGAGAAAAACAAACCCACAGTCTAGAAGGAGACAATGGTCAATGGTTGCTGGCTAGTTCCTTAACAGCTGGGCCATACACAGGACCAGCCTTCTCATGCCCAAGTTCCCCTTGTGAGACCTCCCTGCTCTTGAAGAAGAATAGTTTCAATTCAGTTCAGTTGCTCAGTCGTGTCCAGCTCTTTGCGACCCCATGATCCACAGCACACCAGGCCTCCCTGTCCATCATCAACTCCCGAGTTTACCCAAACTCATGTCCATTGAGTCAGTGATGCCATCCAATTATCTCATCCTCTATCATCCCCTTCTCCTCCTGCCCTCAATCTTTCCCAGCATCAGGGTCTTTTTAAATGAGTCAGCTCTTTGGTGGCCAAAGTATTTGAGTTTCAGCTTCAACATCAGTCCTTCCAATGAACACCCAGGTTGCTTATTAGACTAATGAGGGTATGAGGGTCCTAGGGAAGGCGAAGCACTTGGATGGGACTGCTCCCTGAGGACAAAGTGGTGGGAATGAGGACTGGATTAAACCATTCTTCAGCATTACAAACTATTCTTCAAATACAAACTATTCAGCCAGTAACGCTGAAGAATGGTTTAATCCAGTCCTCATTCCCACCACTTTGTCCTCAGGGAGCAGTCCCATCCAAGTGCTTCGCCTTCCCTAGGACCCTCATACCCTCATTCTAGTAAGCAAATGTTTGTCCACAAAAGAAAGAATTCTGAAAAATAGCCTTCAGATAAATGTGTAAGGAAGTTGTGATACACATACACAATGGAATATTACTCAGCTATAAAAAGGAATGCATTTGAATTAGTTCTAATGAGTGGATGACCCTAGAGCCTGTTATACAAAGTGAAGTAAGTCAGAAAGAGAAAGACAAATATCATATATTAACGCATATACATGGAATCTAGAAAGATAGGACAGATGATCCTACATGCAGGGCAGCAAAGGAGATGCCGACATAAAGAACAGACTTCTGGACACAGTGAGGCAAGAAGAGGGTGGGGTGATTTGAAAGAATAGCGTTGAAACATATATATTACCACATGTAAAATAGATAGCCAGTGGGATTTGCCGTATGAAGCAGGGAACACAAAGCCAGTGCTCTCTGGCAATCTAGAGAGGTGGGATGGGAAGGGCGGTGGGAGAGGGGTTCAAGAGGGAGGGAGCACATGCATACCTATGGCTGCTTCATGTTGATACATGGAGGAAACCATCCCAGTATTATAAAGTAATAATCCTCTAATTAAAATTTTTTAAAAAGAAACAGAAAGAAAAAAAACTGGAAATAGAACTGCCATATGACCCAGCAATCCCACTTCTGGGCATACACACTGAGGAAACCAGATCTGAAAGAGACACGTGCACCCCAATGTTCATCGCAGCACTGTTTATAATAGCCAGGACATGGAAGCAACCTAGATGCCCATCAGCAGACAAATGGATAAGGAAGCTGTGGCACATATACACCATGGAATATTAGTCAGCCGTTAAAAAGAATTCATTTGAACCAGTCCTAATGAGATGGATGAAACTGGAGCCCCTTATACAGAGTGAAGTAAGCCAGAAAGATAAAGAACATTACAGCATACTAACACATATATATGGAATTTAGAAAGATGGTAACGATAATCCTATATGCAAAACAGAAAAAGAGACACAGAAATACAGAACAGACTTTTGAACTCTGTGGGAGAATGTGAGGGTGGGATATTTCAAAAGAACAGCATGTATACTATCTATGGTGAAACAGATCACCAGCCCAGGTGGGATGCATGAGACAAGTGCTCTGGCCTGGTGCACTGGGAAGACCCAGAGGAATCAGGTGGAGAGGGAGGTGGGAGGGGGGATCGGGATGGGGAATACGTGTAAATCTATGGCTGATTCATGTCAATGTATGACAAAACCCACTGAAATGTTGTGAAGTGATTGGCCTCCAACTAATAAAATAAAATAAAATAAAAAGAAAGAAAAAATTCTGAGAAAGGGAAGATACCAGCTGAAATAAATAACATTTTTTTCACTCCTGAAATTACTACCATAAAGCAAGATAAAACCTTAAGAGCCATGTGGAGGATTTAAGTGCCCAAATGGTTAGTTACCACAAACTTATAGCAAGATGCCTAATGATTTCCTATTTAGGTTAAAAATATTATTTAAATCGATTAAACAATACAGTTTCACGCTGCTTGTGAAAAATGCTAGGGGTCTCAATGAATGTCTGAATAAAACAGAGAGGAAAAATTCTCATCCAGGATTTTCAGGCAAAAAGGATCCTATCTTTAAAGCCAGAGCAAATTTGCATAGTATTAGGGCAGGACCGAAGAGAAGGCCACGTTGGTTGAAATAGTAAGCTAAACCAACTGAAGAGGGTAAATTACACATGGAAAGTTATTTCCGTTAACAAAAGTAGAGTTTTTTTGAAGGGAAAAAAGTGCTCTTGAAAAAGGACTTTGTCAAACAAAAAACAGCTATGCCAGAGAGTCATTCACAAGTGTCACTCTTTTGTCTGGTATCAATGTTACAGATGATTTAGGATAAAAAAGTGTTCTGCAGTTATATGAAAATTCAGCCCTAATATGGAGGAAAAAACTGTTTTTGAAGGTTGGTTCAGTCACCACTTAGTGGCAGTTGTTGAGGATTAGCTAAAACGAGCATCATTAATCCTCAGTGGTGCTCTGGCCATCAGACGTCCTTGAAGATGTGGATTCTAGATCAGAATGGTGTTTATATGCACCCATCCATTCATTCACTCATTCTTTCAATGACAAAAATTTGTCGAGAGCCTCCTATATGCTATAACAGGATTGGAGGATATATCAGGGAACAAGGCACTGCCTCTGACCCCAGTGTGCGCATAGCTTAGTGCAGGAAACAGACAGGCAACCAGCTGATTATAATGCAGGGTGGTTATGTTGGGCTAGGATAGTAATCATCAACTTTATCTAGCCCAACCTCCCTTTCTCCATATATATATATATATTTTGGGGGGGGGGCGTGCTACACAGCTTTCAGGATCTCAGTTCCCCAACAGGGACTGAACTTGGGCCCCAGCAGTGAAAGCACTGACTCCTAACCACTGGACTGCCAGGGAATTCTCCCACCATCCTTTTCTATAATGATTTGTAATGTTCCCTTTACTATACTTAAATAAAGTTTGCAGATAATATAAACTATCTGAACACATATTTTTTAACGTATCTTTCTCTCTTTTTTTTTGGTGTATAGTTGCTTTACAATGTTGTATTACTTTCTGCTGTAAAACAAAGTGAATCTGCTATTACATACATATGTTCCCTCCCTCTTGGACCTTCCTCCCACCCACCTCCCACCCCACCCCTCTGCTGCTGCTGCTGCTGCTAAGTCGCTTCAGTCCTGTCCGACTCTGTGCGACCCCATAGACGGCAGCCCACCAGGCTCCCCCATCCCTGGGATTCTCCAGGCAAGAACACTGGAGTGGGTTGCCGTTTCCTTCTCCAATGTATGAAAGTGAAAAGTGAAAGTGAAGTCGCTCAGTCGTGTCCGACTCCCAGCGAGCCCATGGCCTAGGTCCCACCAAACTGAGCTGCCTGCCCCACACAGCAGGTTCCCGTTAGCTCTCAGCTTCATACAAGGCAGTGCACATGTGGCAATCCCACTCTCCCAGTTCATGCCACCTTCCTTTCTGCCCCTTAGTGTCCGTATATCCTGAACACACATTTTTGAAACATTAAGATATGCCCTAAATACAATTAATATAAAGGAGAAGTAAAAGAGGTTAAAAATAGACATATTAAAATATACAAGTGTTCAGGCAAGAACACATTAGAAGATATTATGAGTAAGTTAGACGCTTACATATTTCTATCTATACTTAGTGCTATGGACTGAGTTGTCAGTCCTAAAATTCATATGTTAAGCTCTAACACCCAGGTGATGTATTGCAGTAAGGAAACAAGATTAAATGAGGTCGTAAGAGTGGAGTTCTGATCTTGAAGGATTAATGTCCCTATAACTGGCGACACCAAAGAGCTGGCTGTTTCTGCCTCTCTGCCCTGTGAGGACACCGCAAGACCGGACGTTCTCACCAGAAACCAAATCAGCTGGCTCCTTGATCTTGGACTTCCTAGCCTCCAGACCTATAGAAAATAAATATCTACTGTTTAAACCACCCAGTCTGTGGCATTCTGTTATGGCATTCAGAACTAACACACTTAAAATCACCGTGAAAGAAACAGCTACATACACAGACAGGGGTGGTATTGGCCTCAAAAGCCACAAACATCATTGCAGTCAGTAATACGATTTTCTGAAATGGTTTCCCTTTCTCTGAGGAAAGTTCCAAATGAAAAACACCATCATCTTCACTAGATTTACTTAGTAATCATATTCCTGGAAAATTCAGAGTTTATGTCAATGATGCAAAAAGTACATAGAGTTTATATGTAAAGTGAGTTTTGTTCTAGATTAGGTATGTATAAACGTCTTTTAACTGTCAATGTTCAGCATGACATTCGAAAGTCATACAAACGCGGGACAGTTCTTCATTGTGTGAGACTTTCACTTGTGCCAACATACTATCTCCCTTCACACAAAATTCTAGTAACACCTCGTTGTGAAACAATCAAAAAAAGTCTCCATCAGTTTCATACTATCCCCCCGGAAGCAACACTGTCCCCACTGAAAATCACCATTCCAGGGTTTAGAAAGAGGGCGATCTGACACAGCTCTAGGGCCATAGGAAGTATCAACAGAGAAAGTCACACCAGCTAACTGAGCGGGTGGGAATTGAAGGTGAGTGCACAAGCCTAATGGCGAGAAGTGTCAAAGGTGAAAGAGGGCACAGCGTCTTCAGGACACTGGAGACGTATCAACATGGCTGGGACCTTACGTCACTGTGACATACACTTGCCAGCAGACTCGTGGACATAAAGAACAGATGTGTGGTTGCCAAGGGACAGGTGGGGTGCGGAAGGGATGGGCTGGGAGGTTGAGGTTGACAGATGCAACCTATTACACCTGTAAGATTCTCCAGGCAAGAATCCTGGAGTGGGTGGCCATTTCCTTCTCCAGGGCATCTTCCCAACCCAGGGATCAAACCTGCATCTCTTGCAACCCCTGCATTGGCAGACAGATTCTTTACCACTAGTGCCACCTGGGAAGTCCTTCAATATGTATTTATTATGTATATACATGCACATATATGTATGTATGTATATGAGTCACCGTCCTGTGCAGCAGATATTAACATAGCATTGTGAACCATCAACACTTCAATTAAAAAATAAAATAAAAATCTAAATGGATTTTCACTGCCATTTAAAACATGAAGAAAAAGAATCAAGCCTAAAAATCCCGTTGAAATGATACGGAAAGAACTGGTTTCTCTGTGGCTAATTCATGCTGACGTATCACAGAAACCAACAGAGTGTTGTAAAGCAATTACCCTTCAATTAAAAGTAAGTCCATTTATATATATATATATATATATATATATATATATAACAAAAATAAAGTGAAACAGACAATAACACCAAAGAAAAAAGAATCAGTTTCTGACTGCCTTCCAAAAGTCTCTTTACACTGATGCAGCAAGTATTTTTGTACAATTCTCAACTTAAAATTTTTATCAGAGGACATCAAAAGGAAGCCGACCTTTCAGATTTAGAAATGGAGTGTCTCATTAAAGAGCAGAGAGTAGCAAATCAAAGGTAATATTAGCATCTTTCTTCCTATCTCACTTGACGCTAGATTCAGCACCTCTGTCACCTCTGGGGTGAGGGCTCCCTGCCTTCTCATCAGAGCCTGTCTCTGAGCATCAGACTGGGACAAGAGGTCACAAGTGACAGCTTTGCTAGATCTGACCCACAGGCAGATTTGTTTTCCCCACAGTGTTACCTTCTAAACGTGTTTGAAAGCTTTAATTAGTTACCAACACATAAAAGTCTGTATTTTCAGCTTCTCTGGAGTTATCCGAAGAATTGGCAATCGTGGGTCTGCATGGCCTCTTGCCAGCAGGAGCTGGAACTGACCACGGACGGGCGGTTCAGCGGGGACATGTGTGCGGGGTTTTCCGGTCCCTCATCGCTTCCCCTGTCCAGCACCTGGGTCTGGTTTCTGTTATCACGAGCACTGGACTACGCAGTGTTTTCCTTACAGCTGGTGTGGTGGCTTGAATGACAGTCCTCAGGAAGAAACGTCCACATCCTAGTTCCCAGGACCCATGAGTCACCTTCTCTGGAAAAAGAGCCTTTACATGCCTCATTTAAGTTAAGTGTCTCGAGATTAAGCGACATCCTGGACTATCCAAGTGGGCCCTAAATCCGATGGTAGATGTCTTTTTAAGAGAGAGACATGCAAAGGAGACGGGAGAGGAGAACACAGACACGCAGAGCAGAAGGCAATGCGAGCCGGAGGCGGAGGTCGGAGTGATGCAGCCACAAACCAAGGAAGCCGAGGAACGCTGGGAGGGACAGGAGGCCGTCTCCTCTGGGACTCTGGAGGGGCTGAAGCTCCGCAGACGTCTTGGTTTCAGACTTGTGGCCTCCAGATTTCTGAGACAGTACACTTCTCTTGTTTTAAACCACTCAATTTGTGGTATTTTGTTATGGCAGCCCTGAGATATTTCAGAGGTAATGGAAAAGTCAGAGCTAATGGCAAAGAATGTGGCTTGCAACCACATAAGTAAAGTAAAAAATACAGCTCAGGTCTCAAAAAGAATAATTTAGTAAGAAAGAATAAAATAAGTGAAGAGGTGAGACCCAAATGCTAGCATAAGGAATACCCATAATTGTTAAGAAGAATTAGGAGACAAGTGCTCGGGCCTGGTGCACTGGGAAGACCCAGAGGGATGGAGTGGGGAGGGAGGCGGGAGCGGGGATCAGGGTGGGGAACACATGTAAATCCATGGCTGATTCATGTCAATGTAGGGCAAAAACCACTACAATATTGTAAAGTAATTAGCCTCCAACTAATAAAAATAAATGGAAAAATAAATAAATAAATAAAAAGAAGAATTAGGAGGAGAATGAAGATACAGCCAAGGATTTGAGAAGCAAGAGAACATGGTCATTTTCATTGAGTGCCGATACAGTATAGCAGTGAAAACTGACAAGAACATGGTGTAAATGAGCTCAAATATGTTTAAAGTATTCAAGATACACAAGCCGCTCACTTGAGAAGTTTCTACCCAAGGGGAAAAAGAAGCTAAAAGTGTCTGGAAATCGCAAATAGTTTCACTGGATGAGCAATGTGTTTGTTTGTCTTCTTGTTTCTGTTTTGGGGTTTTTTTTTTTTCTTTTTTAAATATAAGGAAGATATAATTGGAGAGAAAAGGGAAAATTTTCTTTCCTCTGTATTGTACTTTTTATTCTCAGAGGTTAAGGCAAATATTGAAAAATTTAGGACTAATCATTGAGTTGTGGTCATTAAAATAGTGGATTTTATTAAGTCTTTCAAATCATTGAGATACAGTTGGTGTAACTGCTTATAGTAGTCAGCTACAAAGTAAATGTTACAAACAAAAATTGAATGTATCATTATTCACCAATCCAGCATTACATATTATTTACCTATTACATTTACAATAAACATTCAGACTAAGTTAATGAGCTACATAATTGTTTACTTACTATTTAAGATAAGTGGGATACTCACATAGTTTAAAGAAAGACATGATGTCCTGTGTTCCTCAAGGCAGAAAATGCTATGGATGGATTTGGAAAAGAACTGTCACCTCTATCTGGTACTGCAGTTACACAAGTACGTGAATTTCTGAATCATAATTTAGTAAGTACATGTATTAAATTTAACTTCAATAGCAACACATAATGTATATCTGATACCAATAATAATAGCTAGCATCTATTAAATGTTCACTGTGTGTTAAGCCTTATACAAATTAATTCATTTCATTCTTCATGATTCTGATAGATAGGTACAATTATCATTCCCATTTCACAGATGAGGAAATTAAAGCACAAAGAAGTCGAGTGTGTTACTTAAATCACAGCAAGAGAGTGTTGGGAAAAAAAAGAGAGTGTTGGCATCTGCATCAGACCCATGTGTTCTGGCTCGAGTCTGCACTGGCGACCACAAAGATCTAAAATGCAAATCTCAGATGAAAGTAAAATAACTTTCATTTACTCAAATAGAACAGCTATGTGTTGATCCAAGCACTGAAATTTTCATATTAGCTTCCATATTAACTAACTAGGTCATCAGAATTAACATATGCATCAAATTTAGGATACACTAAATAAAGCCACAATTGCTTTAATGTATTTATGATTCATTACTCTCTTTTCAAAATGTTGACAACTCACTGGACTTTTATCTATAAAGAAGCCAAGAAGAGTTTCAAAGGAATAGAGCCTCTTTCATAACATGGTTTAGTAAGACTTGTTTGCATAGACTATATCTCTCAATATCTAGCAATGACACATTATCAGAAGTTATTATACATCCATGCTGACAATAAACAAATCAGTACTTACGTCCATCCAAATAGACACATACGAACAAACACAGATCTATGCTCTTGTGCAGTTAGTATAATATATACAAATGTATTTCTTACGGAAAAAATATAGAATGGATGGAAATACTTCTGCTGTATTTGATGGGATTTCAATTCTGCCAATTGACAGGTGTTCACAGTTCAAAAGACTCATGGTTTCAGCTAAGGGTAGAATTTGGCTGCATGTATTTTAAATAGCATCCTGAGGGAGTACTGTCCTTGTAAATGTACAGTATTAGAGCAATTCTAAGTTCATAATTAGATCTGGCATGTGGTGATCCATTATCATCCTCTGAAAGCAGGCATCTGCTACTTAGCTTTTAAGAGCCATGACAAAAATGATCACAAAATTGTGATCATTAATATAATAGCTTTTATCAAATATTCAATCATTGCAATCAGTAAAATTAATGTGGCAGTTAACAGCAATTAGCAGTGAAATAAATGCTCAAACAGAAAACTTGAAGGAAATATCACAGTTTGTCAGAACAATTAGTTGCCAAGTCCTGTGGATTCTGCCACAACTGAAAGATTCCATATGCTACAACTAAGACCTGGTATAGCCTAAATAAATAAATAAATATTTTAAAAAACAACTTCCTCTTCTGCACTCTAAGCTTTCCATCTCTAGAACTCTGCATATAATACCCCGCTACTTAGAATGTCTTTTCCTCTCCATCTCTAACATTCCTCCTCTGTATAAACCCAACTCGGATTTCACCTCCTCCTTGCAGATTTTCTTGATCTCACCACATACTACTAATCTCTGCCTTTGGACACTGAGTTTCACATCCACCTTCCCTGTGAAAGTTTGCTACTTTCTGCCCTGAATTCTAGTTAAAGTGGGCCCTCTCTATCGGCTAGTTCAGTATCCAGGGGTTCGACCAACTGCAGATGCACAGTTGATTGAGTCTGGGGACACAGAACACGCCAATATGGAGGGCTCACTGAACAACAAAAACTGGGGAAATCTGAGTAAGATCAGTGGACTCTAACAATGTCAGTACCCTGACTGTGATATTATACTGTAGTTTTGCAAGAAGTTACATTGGGGAAAACTAGGGAAAAGGTACAAAGGATCTCCTTCTACTATATATTTCAACTATATGTTCAATATGAATCAACAATTACCTCAAAATAAAACATTAAATTAAAGCACTAACACCAAGGGTAGATTCTCAGAGAGTAAAAATGAAAATAGCATTTTCAGCTTCTCCACAGAGCAGCAGCTTGAAACTGCTCTTGCTTTCCACCTCTGATACAGTGGAACCTCAGAGAGAAATCACTCTGTCCGGTGCCTGAAAGAAATGGGTACCAAAAGGTGTGGTACCCATTCATTGCATGAACCCCCTGCGTAACAGATTCACTTGGTCTGCCTGGTCTCAGGAAGTAGCCACTTCAGATTAAAAGCTGTTTTGAAATAGGTTCATCTGTATCGTTTTTCTAGATTCCACACACATGCCTTAATATATATTTGCTATTCTCTCTGACTACTTCACTCTGTACGACAACCTCTAAATCCATTCAATTCTCAGAGAATGGCACAATTTCATCCCTTTTTTGGGCTGAGTAATATTCAACTGCGTAATATGTGCCACTTCCTCTTTATCCACTCCTCTGTCGACGCACATTTAGGCTGCTCCCATGTCCTAGCCCTCGTAAATAGTCCTGCAATAAACATTGGAGTGCATGTATCTTTTGGAATTATGATATTCTCTGGGTATATGCCCAGGAAGAAAAGTTAAAAAAAAAAAAAAATAGAAAAGCTTATGTGAGGGTCAAAGGTATATGGGAACTCCCTACACCATCTTTGCAAGACTAGTGGATTGAATAGTAACCCCCGAAGAACTCAGGTCCACCAAGAACCTCAGAATATGACCCTATTTGGAAGTAGAGTCTTCACAGATGTAATTAAAGACCTTAAGATGAAATCATTCCAGGTTTAGAGTAGGCCCTAAATCCCATGACTGGTGTTTTTACAAGAAGAGAAAAGGGAACATGGAGAATAAAGAGGAAATACATGTGAGGTCAGAGACAGAGATTGTATTAATAGTCACGCTGCCACAAACCAAGGAATGTCAGGAGCTGCTAGAAGCTGAAAGAAGCAAAGAGGGGTTTTCCCCAGAGCCTTCAAGCCTTCAAGGGAGCATGGCTCCTTGATTTTGGACTTCTGGCCCCTAAAACTGTGAAAGAGTAAATTTCTATTATTGTAACCCACTAGGTTTGTTGTAATTTGTTGCAGCAGCCTGAAAACTAAAGCAGCAACTTTTCTGTAAATCTAAAATTATTCTGAAATTAAAAATTTACTTTAAAATAGTTGATGTGAGGTCTGAGAGGCCACTAGCAACCTAGGTCTAACCCTTCAGAGAAGAGTCAGAACCAGAATCTTAGACTACAAGGGTGAGACGTAAAGTAGGCAGAGGCAGGTCCTGACCTGGCTGTGCAAGTGGGCCCTGGAAAGAAGGCCTGGAGCAGCACAAGTTCAATCCTGATCTTAGAAGTAGTGGAACTGGATGATCCAAGCCAATGGCATTGGAATCCAAGGGAAAGATTAAACTCAGGAGTTAGAAGAGGCTTCGGCAGCAGGAGATGCTAATGTTTCTGTTATGCCCATCCCATGTCAGGCTCATTTCCCTGTGATATATAAATATTCTGGAAGGTCTGCAAGTATAGAGTCCAGCCTGATGAGGAGTTGATCAAAACTAAGGTCTTCTTAACAGTCAAACTGAGAAGGGGTTCAGAACAGAACTCCAGGTAGACCAGAGGAAAGGAAACAACTGACTTGGTAAAACCAGCAGAAAGGCAGTCTTAGGATCCGGATCAATGGAGTGGGGGAGGGAGGTGGGAGTAGAGAGGAGAATCGAAAGTACTGACCTCTGAGATGACACATGTCTTTAACAAATATTTGTTGAGTACATTTTCTGCATGTACAGAGCTAAATAAGATACAGGTCTTGCTTCCAAGGAGATTTCAGACCTTCAGGGCTTGACCTCAAATCCCAGGACTGTGGGAAAAGGCATACGACTTTCAATCTCTCCATAGTTGGGTCAGTTCCCCCAAACAGGAACTGAACCTGAAATCCTAACCATCAGGCCTCCAGGGAACTGAAATGCTTCTGTCATAAGAAAATAATTCCCTCACCTTATTCAGACTCTGTTTCAAGTGGTTGAATGAGACACTTTGTAAACGGGAAGAAAGGAACAATCCTGTTTCATTTGGAAGGAGTACTATGTGAATTACACATTTTGCAACTCTCTCTCTCTCTCCCTCTTTAATTCTCAATCTCTTTGCCAGAAATAATGTGTTACTAGGACTTCCCTCCCTGTCCCTGCTGCCAATGCAGGGGGCCCAGGTTCGATCCCTGGTTTGGGGAACTAGATCCCATATGCTGCAACTAAAACTTGGCACAGACCAACGAATAAATAAAAGTAAATACAAAAAAGAAGTAAAGAGAAGTAATGTGTTATTGCCACAAATTGATAATAAATTTATTTAATCTTTAAAATATTCAGAAGGAAAGGAATACTCTTCCAGGATTAACCTTACCCTGGTCATAACTCAGGTTCTGTATTTTTCACTTGCCTATCATTTCTATTTAAAGAAATATGTCATTTACTCCCTTGTGCTGATCCTGAACTCCTTAAGAGCAAGACTAGTCTTATAATGACTAGATCCAAGCTCTTAATCAAAAAGATCTGAACTGTGTGAATTTTTAAGTGAATGTGCACTTTTCCTGTAAGAAAGTCAGTAACTTTCATCATATTCTCAAAAATTTTAAACCAAAATACTCAAGCAGTTTGGAAGCACATACTGTAAGCTTAATTAATGTTTGCTGAACAAACTAATTTACTTGTATATTCTGTCAACATCCTACAGCCAAAGAACCCTTGGGAACATAGCCGTAGTTGCACAAGTTGGGTTTATTCTTGGTGCAGAAAGGAAGAATATTCATCATGGGGAATCATTAAGGTGTCTTAGTAGGAGAGTGGTAGAAAGAACTGGTTACAGAATTTGGACTTCGATTCTGTGACTTGGAGGGAGAGTCAATGATTAAGCCTCTCCATCAATCTTACTTTTGGGAATAGAGAATATAGCACAGGATAAAGCTGTAATTAGTAAAGAAGTAGCAGTCCTTCATTTTGGCAGAGAGGGGTGTTTAGGGGGGTGGCACAGGGACCTTAGGTCTGTGGTTAGACAAAGTTGTGAAGTACCCTTGCTCTGTCTCATTTTATCATGGTTTCAGAGTGATCTCGTCTGAGGTTGGTGTTCTGTGAGGTCATTTACGTCTCACAGGAGAATAAAACAGCCTATAGCTATGAGTGCCAAACCAGCTTCTGAATGTCAGGGGCTGTTCTTTTCCCATTCCTCAGTTCCTAATAATGTAAAGATTTCTACAATGTAAAACAAGTCAGGAGGGTGTTGGTAAAGGTTCAGAATTTACTCAGCAAATATTACTGCTGGAGTCTAAGATAGAGAATTGTATTTATGATAAAGTGTACAGATTTTCTATCCACATGATGAATTTATACCCACACAATTAGGCATTTTAGTCAGTATTTCCTCTTGTACACTTCACAAATAGTTTCCTTTGGAAGGTCCATCAGGAAGTGGTTTTACTAACCACTATATAAAGTTTTACTACACAAATCTGGACATTTTATGGCTGTGAGATTTTTTTAAAAATTAAAGCCAAAATAAGCATCTAATTAAACATATCTTTTAAAGGTTCTTTTTTTAAACTAATAACCAAGAGTTTATCAGAATGTCTATAAATTTATGTTTATATTTTCAGTTTGTGATAATCTAAAGAGCAACAATAGTGAAAGAAGCTTGGATGACTATCTCATCACTATTACCGGGTGATATCTGTCTTCTTGTGTATCTCTAAAGGTAGAATCTCTTTTGTTGCGAGGGAAACAAGTTGACGGCACTGTGAAACAGAACCAGTACCAGCTGAACCAGAAGAAGATGGTTGGGAGAACTGAGTTCATCCCACAACACACAAGCACAAAATAATACAGGCACAAGAAACTCCAAAGAACCTGCATCTAGCTCAGGGAATAACAGGTTATGGACACTTTACAAAACCTAAAGCGGAGGAGGAAGCGAGGGAGGAGGGGAGGAGATATTTACTAGAAAGTGAACAGAGACGGTTTTTCCAGTAGTCATGTAGGGATGTGAGAACTGGACTATAAAGAAAGCTGAGTGCTGAAGAACTGATGTTTTGGAATTGTGGTGTTGGGGAAGACTCTTGAGAGTCCCCTGGACTGCAATGAGATCAAATCAGTCAATCCTAAAAGAAATCCGTCCTGAATATTTATTGGAAGGACTGATGCTGTAGCTGAAATTCTAATACTTTGGCCACCTGGTGTGAAGAACTGACTCATTGGGAAAGACCCTGATGCTGGGAAAGATTGAAGGCAAGAGGAGAAGGTGATGACAGAGGATGAGATGGTTGGACGGCATCACTGATTCAATGGACATGAGTTTGAGCAAGCTCCGGGAATTGGTGTTGGACAGGGAAGCCTAGCATGCTGCAGTCCATGGGGTCGCAGAGTCAGACATGACTGAACAACTGAACTGAACTGAACAGGGATGGTGTTGGGTGACAGGACTAACTAAAGGCTTTTTTAATCACTTTATCTTTCTAACAGAGCTGAATTTTCTTTAATAATCACATAAAACAAAATGATATATTCAAAACTCTCTATATTGTTTGATATAATGCTACTAATGAGTTATCTTTATAACATTTGAGATGCATGGTACTTTTTTTCCTTTTAATTTATTTTTTTATTGAAGCATAATTGTTTTACAGAATTTTGGTATTTTCTGTCAAATCTCAACTTGAATCAGCCATAGGTATACATATGTTCCCCTCCCTTTTGAACCTTCCTTCCATCTCCCTCCCCATCCCACCTTCTAGGTTGATACAGAGCCCCTGTTTCAGTTTCCTGAGCCATATAGCAAATTCCTTCTGGCCATCTATTTTACATATGGTAATGTAGTTTCCATGTTACTCTTTTCATATACCTCACCCTCTCCTCCCCCTCCCCATGTCCATAAGTCTATTCTCTATGTCTATTTCTCCATTGCTGCCCTGTGAATAAGTTCTTCAGTACCATTCTTCTAGATTCCGTATATATGGTGTTAGAATATGACATTTATCTTTCTTTTTCTAACTCACTTCACTCTATAAAATAGGTTCTAGGTTCATCCACCTCATCAGAAGTGACTCAGATGTGTTTTTTATTATGACTGAGTAATATTCCACTGTATATATGTACCACAAATTCTTTAGCCATTCATCTGTCAATGGACATCTAGATTGATTTCACGTTCTAGCTATTGTAAATAGTGCTGCAGTGAACAATGGGATACATCTGTCTTTTTCAATTCTGGTCTCCTCAGGGTATATGCCTAGGAATGGTATTGCTGGGTCACATGGTGGCTTTATTCCTAGTTTTTTAATGAATCTCCATACCGTCTTCCATAGTGGCTGTATCAATTTACATTTCCACCAACGGTGCAAGAGGGTTCTCTTTTCTCCACACCCTCTCCAGCATTCTTGTTTGTAGACTTTTTGATGAGGGCCATTCTGACCAGTGTGAGATGATACCTCATTGTGGTTTTGATTTACTTTTCTCTAATAATGAGTGATGTTAAGCAATTTTGATGTTTGTTAGCCATCTGTATGTCTTCTTTGGAGAAATGTCTGTTTAGGTCTTTTTCCCACTTTTTGATGGATTGTTTGTTTATCTGGCATTGAGTTGTATGAGCTGCTTGTATATTTTGGAAATTAATTCTTTGTCAGTTGTTTCATTTGCTGTTATTTTCTTCCATTCTGAGGGTTGTCTTTTCACCTTTCTTAGTTTCTTTTGCTGTGCAAAAGCTTTTAAGTTTAATCATGTCCCACTTGTTTACTTTTGTTTTCATTTCCATTACTCTAGGAGATGGGTCATAGAGGATCTTGCTTTGATTTATGCCATCGAGTGTTCTGCCTATATTTTCCCCTAAGAGTTTTACAGTTTCCTGTCTTACATTTAGGTCTTTAATCATTTTGAATTTATCTTTGTGTATGGTGTTAGGAAGTGTTCTAACTTCATTCTTTTACACATAGCTGTCCAGTTTTCCCAGCACCATTCATTGAAGAGACTATCTTTGCCCCATTGTATATTCTTCCCTCCTTTGTCAAAAATAAGGTATCCATAGGTGCACGGGTTTATTTCTGGCTTTCTATTTTGTTCCATTGGTTTATATTTCTGCTTTTGTGCCATTGGCTTGCTGTCTTGGTGACTGTAGCTTTGTAGGATAATCTGAAGTCAAGAAGGTTGATTCCTCCAGCACCATTCTTCTTTCTCAAGACTGCTTTGGCTTTTTGGGGTCTTTTGTGTTTCCATATGAATTGTGAAATCTTTTGTTCTAGTTCTGTGGAAAATGCCATTGATAATTTGACAGGGATCACATAGAATCTGTAGACTGCATTTGGTAGCATAGTCATTTTCACAATATTGATTCTTCCTACCCAGGAACATAGAACCTTTCCATCTGTTTATCTCATCTTTTATTTCTTTCATTAGTGTCTTATAATTTTCTGTATACAGTTCTTTTGTCTCCTTAGGTAAGTTTATTCCTAGATATTTAATTCTTTTTGTTACAATGGTGGATGGGATTGATTCTTTAATTTCTCTTCGTGATTTTTCATTGTTAGTATATAGACATGCAAGCGATTTCTGTGTATTGATTTTGTATCTTGCAACTTCTAAATTCACTGATTAGCTTTAGTAATTTTGTAATATGATCTTTAGGGTTTTCTATGTACAGTATCACATCATGGGCAAACAAGGAGAGCTTTAATTCTTCTTTTCCAATCTGGATTCCTTATATTTCTTTTTCTTCTCTGATTGCTGTAGCTAGGACTTCCAAAACTATGTTGAATAATAGTGGTGAAACTGGACACCCTTGTCTTGTTCCTGATCTTAGGGGGAATGCTTTCAGTTTTTCACCATTGAGAGCAATGTTTTTTGTAGCCTTATCATATATGGCCTTTACTATGTTGAGGTAAGTTCCTTCTATGCCCATTTTCAGAAGAGTTTTAATTATAAATGGGTGCTGAATTTTGTCAAAGGCTTTTTCTGCATCTATTGAGATTATCTGAGACCTGCCTGCCTGAGAAATGTGTACGCAAGTCAAGAAGCAACAGTTGGAACTGGACTTGGAACAACAGTTGGTTCCAAATCAGGAAAGGAGTACATCAAGGCTGTATATTGTCACCCTGCTTATTTAACGTATAAGCAGAGCACAAAATGAGAAATGCTGGGTTGGATGAAGCACAAGCTGGAATCAAGATTACTGGGAGAAAAATCAATAACCTCAGATATGCAGATGGCATCACCCTTATGGCAGAAAGAGAGGAAAAAGAGTCTCTTGATGAAGGTGAAAGAGGAGAGTGAAAAAGTTGGCTTAAAACTCAACATTCAAAAAACTAAGATCATGGCATCTGGTCTCATCACTTCATAGCAGACAAATGGAGAAACAGTGGAAACAGTGACTGACTTTATTTTTTTGGGCTGCAAAATCACTGCAGATGGTGATTGCAACCATGAAATTAAAAGATGCTTACAACCTAGATAGCATATTAAAAAGCAGAGACATTACTTTGCCAACAAAGGTTCATCTAGTCAACGCTATGGTTTTTCCAGTGGTCATGTATGGATGTGAGAGTTGGACTGTGAAGAAAGCTGAGCGCTGAAAAATTGATGCTTTTGAACTGTGGTTTTGGAGAAGACTCTTGATAGTCCCTTGGACTGCAAGGAGATCCAACCAGTCCATCCTAAAGGAGATGAGTCCTGGGTGTTCTTTGGAAGGACTGATGCTGAAGCTGAAACTCCAATACTTTGACACCTCATGCGAAGAGTTGACTCATTGGAAAAGACCCTGATGCTGGGAGGGATTGGGGGCAGGAGAAGGGGACGACAGAGGATGAGATGGCTGGATGGCATCACTGACCCAATGGACATGGGTTTGAGTAAACTCCAGGAGTTGGTAATGGACAGGGAGACCTGGTGTGCTGCAGTTCATGGGATCACAAAGAGTCGGAGAGCAACTGAACTGAACTGAACCGATCATGGTGTGTGAGCTTTTTGATATGTTGCTGAATTCTGCTTGCTAAAATTTTGTAGAGGATTTTTCCATCTATGTTCATTAGTGATATTGGCCTGTAGTTTTCATTTTTTGTGTTGTATTTTGTTTTGGTATCAGGGTGATAGCAAAGGTGGCCTTGTAGAATGTGTTTGGAAGTGTCCCTTCCTCTGCAATTTTTTGAAAGAGTTTTAGAAGGATAGGCATTAGCCCTTCTCTAAATGCTTGATAGAATTCTCCTGTGAAGTTATCTGGTCCTGGGCTTTTGTTTTTTGGGAGATTTTTAATCACAACTTCATTTCAAGGATGTAATTGGGTTGTTCATAATTTCTATTTCTTCCTGGTTCAGTCTTGGAAGATTGAACTTTTCTAAGAATCTGTCCATTTCTTCCAAGTTATCCATTTTATTGCCATATAGTTGTTCATAACAGTCTCTTATAATCCTCTGTATTTCTGCATTGTCTGTTGTAACCTCTCCTTTTCATTTCTAATTTTGTTGATTTGATTCTTCTCTCTTTTTTCTTGATGAGTCTGGCTAAAGGTTTGTTAATTTTGTTTATCTTCTGAAAGAAACAGCTTTTAGTTTTATTAATCTTTACTATTGTTTCTTTCATTCTTTTTCATTTATTTCTGCTTGAATCTTTGTGATTTCTTTCCTCCTACTACTTTTGGGGTTTTTTTGTTCTTCCTTTTCCAGTTGTTTTAGGTATAAAATTAGGTTGTCTATTCGATGTTTTTGTTTCTTGAGGTAGGATTGTATTTCTATAAACTTCCCTCTTAGAAATGCTTTTGCTGCATCCCATACATTTAGAGTTGTCATGTTTTCATTGTCATTTGTTTCTAGAAATATTTTGATTTCCTTTTTGATTTCTTCAGTAACTTGTTGGTTATTTAGAAATGTATTGTTTAATCTCCATTTATTTGTGTTTCTTACTGTCTTTATCTTATAATTGATATCTAGCCTCATAGCATTGTGGTCAGGGAAGATGCTTGATATGGTTTCAGTTTTTTTAATTTACTGAGGTTTGATTTGTGACCCAAGATGTGGTCTGTCCAGTAGAATGTCCCATGTGCACTTGAAAAGAAGGAGTATTCTGCATTTGGATGGAATGTCCTGAAGATATCAATGAGATCCATCTCATCTAATGTATCATTTAAGACTTGTTTCCTTATTAATTTTCTGTTTTTATGATCTGTCCATTGGTGTGAGTGGAGTGTTAAAGTCTTCTACTATTACTGTGCTACTGTCAATTTCTCTTTTTATGTCTGTTAGTGTTTATCTTATATATTGAGGTGCTTCTATGTTGGGTGCATAGATATTTACAATTGTTATGTCTTCCTCTTGGATTGATCTCTTGATTGTTATGTAGTATCCTTTCATATCTCTTGTAATCTTCTTTATTTTAAGGTCTATTTTTTTCTGATATGAGGGTTGCTACTCCAGCTTTCTTTTGCTTCCCATCTGCATGGAATATATTTTTCCATCCTCTCACTTTCAGTCTATATGTGTCTTTAGGTCTGAAGTTTCTTGTAGACAGCATATATATGGTTTTGTATCCATTGGTTTTGTATCCATTCAGCCAGTCTGTGTCTTTTGGTTGGAGCATTTAATCCATTTACATTTAAAGTAATTATTGATATGTATGCTCCTAGTGCCATTTTCTTAATTGTTTGGGGTTGATTTTGTAGATCTTTTTCTTCTCTTGTATTTCTTGATGATATAAGTCCCTTTAATAATTGTATTAAAGCTGGTTTGGGGGCACTGAATTCTCTTAACTTTCACTTGTCTGAAAAGCTTTTTATTTCTCCATCAATTTTGAATGAGATCCTTGCCAGCTACAGTAATCTTGTTTGTAGATTTGTCCCTTCAGTACTTTAAATATAGCCTGCTATTCCCTTCTTTTTTCTTTAACTTATTGTGTTTGAAGTCTCCTTTTCCCAGACTGCAAGGTTGAATTCTTTCTTTCTTTTGGTTTCTGCCCTCCTAAGGTTGGTCCAGTGGTTTGTGTGAGCTTCGTATAGGGTGAGATTTGTGTTGAGTTTTTGTTTGTTTGTTTGCTTGTTTTTCCTCTGATGGGCAAGGCTGAGTGAGGGAGTGATCCTGTCTGCTGATGATTGGGTTTGTGGTTTTGTTTTGTTTGTTGTTTAGATGAGGCTTCCTGCACAGGGTGCTCCCGGTGGTTGGGTGATGCCGGGTCTCGTATTCAAGTGGTTTCCTTTGTGTGAGTTCTCACTATCTGATTCTCCCTGGGGTTAGTTCTCTGGTAGTTTAGGGTCCTGGAGTCAGTGCTCCCACTCCAAAGGCTCAGGGCTTGATCTCTGGTCAGGGACAAAGATTCTGCAAGTGGTTTTTATGGCATTAAGTGAGATTAAAACAAATAGCCAAAAATGAGAAACCAAAGATGAACCCCAGACAAATGGCAGTTACAAAATCAGGCAAATAATAATTAAAATCATGGAATATACACATATATATATACACCCATGAGAAAGTGAAAACACTTCAACAAAAATAAAGTACAGTAGACTGACCTGGCAAACAAAGGAAATCAAAAATTATATTTACCAGTTAAGAACAAAACTAACTAACGCCCAAACTGGAAAACAAAACTCAAGTAAGGTGCCAAGTGGGGAATAAAGCAATGAAAACAAAACTAACAAATATGTTGAGAGGAAAGGAAAGAAAGAAAGAATAGATATGCAAAGTTAAATAGAAGTAGATGAAGATTTATATAAAGATTAACTGCAAGGGGAAAAGAACAGTAGGAAAGTCAAAGGAATAAATGTAGAAAAATAATAATAGGTTTTAAAAAAATTTTTAAGAGAAGAGAAAAACTTGACAGAACTGCAAAAGCCCAACATAGAGGCAGAGGTTTATAACAACAATAAAAAGTGTGACTGAGGGAAAAAAGCTCAAAAGCTTCATTAGATTTCATAGCGCCAATAAAATCAACAACTACAACGTAGAGGGGAGAAAAGAAAAAAAAAATTCAAAAGAATGTACAGAACAAGTCAAAACATAAGAACAACGTTTCTCGTGAGTCACGGCCGTCAGAGCCCTTTCCCTCGCTGGGAGTCACAGTCCACCTCGCCTCCCTAGGGCGCCCTCCAACACTGTGCTGAGCTCTGGACCTGCTGGGGCGCAGCTCAGACTCTGATCTGGTCCTGCTCCTGTGCGTTCTTGCCTCCAACGTCCACGGCTGTCAGAACTACTGTGCCTTCCTTTGTGGGAGCTCTCGATGACCTTTTATATATTCCACAGACACAGAGTCTGCCTGGTTAATCATGTGGATTTAAGCATCAGCTTGTACAGCTGGTGGGAGGTTTTGGGTCTTCCTCCTCAGCCACACTACCCCTGGGTTTCAACTGTGGTTTCATTTCCACCTCCGCAAGTGGGTCGTCCGCTGGGGATTGCTCCGGAGGCTGCCCTGGAGGACTTGGGTTTCCCCCGTGAGGGCCGGGTGTGGAGGGGGTGCAGCTGCTTGGGTCGCAGGGGTTCTGGCCGCACCAGGTACTCAGGGGAGTTGGCGGCGAGGGCAGCGGAAATATAGTGCCCTAGAAGGGTACGGCAACCAGGACTGGCCAACATGCTCCAGTGTTCCCGCCTGGAGAACCCCTCTCCCTGACAGAGAAGCCTGGCAGGCCACAGTCCACAGGGTCGCAAAGAGTCAGACACGACTGAAGTGACCCTGTGCGCATAGATGCAAGACTTTTTCTGCCTGGGGCGGCTCCGCCCCGTGAGAGCCGAGCGTGAAGGCGGCGCAGCGGCTTGGCTTGCGGGGACCCTGGCGGCGCCAAGTGTGCGGGACACGGACTGCCTCCGCCACAGGAGTTACGGCCCCATCAGAGTCTCTGTTCCCAGCCTCTTGTGGCTGGTGATCAGAAGGCCCTCTTCGCCCAGTCTTTCTCCATAGCTCTGCCCGTTCAGGCACTCACAGGGCTCCCTTGGCTGGGGTCCTCTGATGTTAGGCCCATCAGGCACATAGGGGGCCTTGTGGCTGGGGTCCTGCTCTGTAGATCGGCGCATCGGTCACTTAAAGGGGCACCTGGGTGGGTCCTGCTCTGTAGATCGGCGCATCGGTCACTTAAAGGGGCACCTGGGTGGGTCCTCTCTGTAGATGGGTGCATCGGTCACTTAAAGGGGCACTTGGGTGGGTCCTCTCTGTAGATGGGCGCATCCGTCACTTAAAGGGGCACCTGGGTGGGTCCTCTCTGTAGATGGGCGCATCCGTCACTTAAAGGGGCACCTGGGTGGGTCCTGCTCTGTAGATGGGCGCATCGGTCACTTAAAGGGGCACCTGGGTGGGTCCTCTCTGTAGATGGGCGCATCAGTCACTTAAAGGGGCACCTGGGTGGGTCCTCTCTGTAGATGGGCGCATCCGTCACTTAAAGGGGCACCTGGGTGGGTCCTGCTCTGTAGATGGGCGCATCGGTCACTTAAAGGGGCACCTGGGTGGGTCCTGCTCTGTAGATGGGCGCCTCAGTCACTTAAAGGAGCCTCCTGGGTGGGTCCTCTCTGTAGATGGGCGCATCCGTCACTTAAAGGGGCACCTGGGTGGGTCCTCTCTGTAGATCGGCGCATCGGTCACTTAAAGGGGCACCTGGGTGGGTCCTGCTCTGTAGATCGGCGCATCGGTCACTTAAAGGGGCACCTGGGTGGGTCCTGCTCTGTAGATCGGCGCATCGGTCACTTAAAGGGGCACCTGGGTGGGTCCTCTCTGTAGATGGGTGCATCGGTCACTTAAAGGGGCACTTGGGTGGGTCCTCTCTGTAGATGGGCGCATCCGTCACTTAAAGGGGCACCTGGGTGGGTCCTCTCTGTAGATGGGCGCATCCGTCACTTAAAGGGGCACCTGGGTGGGTCCTGCTCTGTAGATGGGCGCATCGGTCACTTAAAGGGGCACCTGGGTGGGTCCTCTCTGTAAATGGGCGCATCAGTCACTTAAAGGGGCACCTGGGTGGGTCCTCTCTGTAGATGGGCGCATCCGTCACTTAAAGGGGCACCTGGGTGGGTCCTGCTCTGTAGATGGGCGCATCGGTCACTTAAAGGGGCACCTGGGTGGGTCCTGCTCTGTAGATGGGCGCCTCAGTCACTTAAAGGAGCCTCCTGGGTGGGTCCTCTCTGTAGATGGGCGCATCCGTCACTTAAAGGGGCACCTGGGTGGGTCCCGCTCTGTAGATGGGCGCATCCGTCACTTAAAGGGGCACCTGGGTGGGTCCTCTCTGTAGATCGGCGCATCGGTCACTTAAAGGGGCACCTGGGTGGGTCCTGCTCTGTAGATCGGCGCATCGGTCACTTAAAGGGGCACCTGGGTGGGTCCTGCTCTGTAGATGGGCGCATCCGTCACTTAAAGGGGCACCTGGGTGGGTCCTGCTCTGTGGATGGGCGCATCCGTCACTTAAAGGGGCACCTGGGTGGGTCCTGCTCTGTAGATGGGCGCATCAGTCACTTTAAGGGGCACCTGGGTGGGTCCTGCTCTGTAGATGGGCGCATCAGTCACTTAAAGGGGCACCTGGGTGGGTCCTCTCTGTAGATCGGCGCATCAGTCACTTAAAGGGGCACCTGGGTGGGTCCTCTCTGTAGATGGGCGCATCCGTCACTTAAAGGGGCACCTGGGTGGGTCCTGCTCTGTGGATGGGCACATCCGTCACTTAAAGGGGCACCTGGGTGGGTCCTGCTCTGTAGATGGGCGCATCCGTCACTTAAAGGGGCACCTGGGTGGGTCCTGCTCTGTAGATGGGCGCATCAGTCACTTAAAGGGGCACCTGGGTGGGTCCTGCTCTGTAGATGGGCGCATCAGTCACTTAAAGGGGCACCTGGGTGGGTCCTCTCTGTAGATGGGCGCCTCAGTCACTTAAAGGAGCCTCCTGGGTGGGTCCTCTCTGTAGATGGGCGCATCCGTCACTTAAAGGGGCACCTGGGTGGGTCCCGCTCTGTAGATGGGCGCATCCGTCACTTAAAGGGGCACCTGGGTGGGTCCTCTCTGTAGATGGGCGCATCCGTCACTTAAAGGGGCACCTGGGTGGGTCCTGCTCTGTGGATGGGCACATCCGTCACTTAAAGGGGCACCTGGGTGGGTCCTCTCTGTAGATGGGTGCATCCGTCACTTAAAGGGGCACCTGGGTGGGTCCTCTCTGTAGATCGGCGCATCAGTCACTTAAAGGGGCACCTGGGTGGGTCCTCTCTGTAGATGGGCGCATCCGTCACTTAAAGGGGCACCTGGGTGGGTCCTGCTCTGTGGATGGGCGCATCCGTCACTTAAAGGGGCACCTGGGTGGGTCCTGCTCTGTAGATGGGCGCATCCGTCACTTAAAGGGGCACCTGGGTGGGTCCTCTCTGTAGATGGGCGCATCGGTCACTTAAAGGGGCACCTGGGTGGGTCCTCTCTGTAGATGGGCGCATCCGTCACTTAAAGGGGCACCTGGGTGGGTCCTCTCTGTAGATGGGCGCATCCGTCACTTAAAGGGGCACCTGGGTGGGTCCTCTCTGTAGATGGGCGCATCCGTCACTTAAAGGGGCACCTGGGTGGGTCCTCTCTGTAGATGGGCGCATCCGTCACTTAAAGGGGCACCTGGGTGGGTCCTCTCTGTAGATGGGCGCATCCGTCACTTAAAGGGGCACCTGGGTGGGTCCTCTCTGTAGATGGGCGCATCCGTCACTTAAAGGGGCACCTGGGTGGGTCCTGCTCTGTAGATGGGCGCATCGGTCACTTAAAGGGGCACCTGGGTGGGTCCTCTCTGTAGATGGGGGCATCCGTCACTTAAAGGGGCACCTGGGTGGGTCCTCTCTGTAGATGGGCGCATCAGTCACTTAAAGGGGCACCTGGGTGGGTCCTCTCTGTAGATGGGTGCATCCGTCACTTAAAGGGGCACCTGGGTGGGTCCTGCTCTGTAGATGGGCGCATCGGTCACTTAAAGGGGCACCTGGGTGGGTCCTCTCTGTAGATGGGCGCATCCGTCACTTAAAGGGGCACCTGGGTGGGTCCTCTCTGTAGATGGGCGCATCAGTCACTTAAAGGGGCACCTGGGTGGGTCCTCTCTGTAGATGGGCGCATCCGTCACTTAAAGGGGCACCTGGGTGGGTCCTCTCTGTAGCTCAGGTGTCAGGCGTCTGATGGGCCAGCCTCTGCATTGTTCAGCTGCTGATGCAGGCGTGTGGGGAGAGAGAGGCTTTGCCGATGGCTCCACCTCCTAGGCCTGACTCAGCAGCACCACCTCGCTTCCATGGCTGCCCTGCTTTCCCACCACAGTCTCCTCCACACATCCCCTCCATCCATCTCTCCACAGTCAACAGCAGCCCTCGCCCTGGGATTGCTCCCCAATCCCTAAACTCCAGCTCCCAGCCGCTGCGCCCTCCAGGGGACCTGCCTTCCTGGCTGGGCTCTGTATGGCTGCCGCGAGGACTGAGTCTCATTCCATTGAGGCTGCCACAGGTCCGCTGTTTCACTCTCAGCCTTAAATGTTTCTCCTCTGACCCAGACAGTTGCCCCGATGTGGGGATCAGACCCCTGCTTCAGTTCCCTCACCCGCAGAGGGCAGGTCCAGTCCCACTAACACTCCTGTTTTTCCCCCTGGTTCCTTCGTCCTACCGAGTTTTGCGTGGCTCTATGTGCTCTTTTCCACTGGTCAGGCCCTCCCGTCCACTCTCAGACGGCGTTCTGCATGCACTTCTGTGTCTGAAGGTGTGTTCCTGACGTATCCGTGGAGGGAGATGTGCTCCACATCCACCTGCTCCTCCTCCATCTTGTTCTCTCCTGAGGTGCCTGGTATTTTATAAAAGTGTGAACCTTCTAGTTTCCAGTCTGACATGTAAGGAGCTTGGAAATTATAAAACCCATCCTTCCATCTGAAAAAAAAAAAAAACTGAACAAAGTGAAAATCAACAACTCTGCTTGATCCACCAAAGAACTGAGACGATAGGGCAAACCAGTGCCCTGAAAACTCGAGAAACAGAAAAACGCAGAGAATCACAGCTTACGGGAGCAGAAGCTGCTGCTAGAGCCTAGAATCACCATGTATGGGGCAACTCACTAATTTCTGTTTCCTGAGTTTGGGTTGACTTAAGAGAGGAAAACTCCAGGGTGCCCAGTTTCAAGGGAAACCTCACACTTTGTGAATTTTGCCTCCAGGAGCCCTCCCACATTCTTAGGGTAAAGATCAGAGAAAAACTCCCCTCACGCTCATGGCAGGGGAAGGAAAAAATTAACCATTTTGAAATAAACCCTTTTTAGTTCTTTTCCCTTAGCAACTCTTGTCCCCAAAGAAAACTAATATATGTCAAATGCTTTCCTAAATGCCAGCAATGAAAAACTGGAATTTAAAATTAAAAACACAACATCATTTATACTCAGTTCAGTCGCTGAGTTGTGTCCAACTCTTTGTGACCCCATGGATTGCAGCACGCCAGGCTTCCCTGACTATCACCAACTCCTGGTGCCTGCTCAAACTCATGTCCATCAAGTCAGTGAGGCCATCCAACCATTTCATCCTCTGTCATCCCCTTCTCCTGTCTTCAATCTTTCACAGCATCATGGTCTTTTCCAATGAGTCAGTTCTTCACTTGAGGTGACCAAAGTATTGGAGTTTCAGCTTCAGCATCAGTACTTCCAATGAATGTTCAGGACTGATTTCCTTTGGGATTGACTGGTCGGATCTCCTTGCAGTCCAAGGGACTCTTAAGAGTCTTCTCCAACACCACAGTTCAAAAGCATCAATTCTTTGGCACTCAGCCTTCTTTCTGGCCCAAATCTCACATCCACACATGACTACTGGAAAAACCAGAGCTTTGACTAGATAGACCTTTCTTGGTAATGTCTCTGCTTTGTAATAAGCTATCTAGGTTGCTCACAGCTTTTCTTCCAATGAGCAAGTGTCTTTTAATTTCATGGCTTCAGTCACCATCTGCAGTGATTTTGGAGCCCCCAAAAATAAAGTTTCTCACTGTTTCCACTGTTTCCCCTCTATTTGGCAGGAAGTGATGAGATTGGATGCTGTGATCTTAGTTTTTTGAATGCTGAATTTTAAGCCAGGTTTTTCACTCTCCTCTTTCACTTTCATCAAGAGGCTCTTTAGTTCCTCTTTGCTTTCTGCCAAAAGGGTGGTGTCATCTGTGTATCTGAGATTATTGATAATTCTCCCGGCAATCTTGATTCCAGCTTGTGCTTCATCCAGCCCAGCATTTCTCATGATGTACTCTGCATAGAAGTTAAATAAGCAGGGTGATAATATGCAGCCTTCACATACTCCTTTCCTAATTTGGAACCAGTCTGTTGTTCCATGTCCAGTTCTAACTGTTGCTTCTTGACCTGCATACAGATGTCTCAGAAGGCAGATGAGGTAGTTTGGTATTCCCATCTCTTTATCCAGACAGTCAAAGGCTTTACTATAGTCAATGAAGCAAAAGTAGATGTTTTTCAGGAATTCTCTTGCTTTTTTGATCATCCAACGGATGTTGGCAATTTGTTCTCTGGTTCCTGTGCCCTTTCTAAATCCAGCTTGAACATCTGGAATTTCTTAGTTCATATACTGTTGAAGCCTAGCTTGGAGAATTTTGAGCATTACTTTGCTAGCATGTGAGATGAGTGCAATTGTGCAGCAGTTTGAACATTCTTTGACATTGCCTTTCTTTGGGATTAGAATGAAAACTGACCTAGCACTCAGAAAATGAAATATATTGGGGCTTCCCAGGTGGCACTAGTGGTAAAGAATCCACCCGCCAATGCAGGAGACACAGGAAAGTGGGAACTGACCATACCTTACTTTAGAGGCTTACTATAGAACTGCAGTAATTAAGACAGTGTGATATTAATGGGGGGGAAAAGACCAATCAATGAAACAGAATAAGGAGCACAAAAATAGATCTACATAAATATAGACCATTGACCTTTGACAAAGAAGCAAGAGCAATTCAATGAGCAAATGATAGTTGTATTAGTTTTCTAGGACTGTCATTACAAAATATCACAGACTGGATAGCTTAAACAACAGAAATTTCTTTTTCACAGTTCTGGAGTCTAGAAGTCCAAGATCACGGCATCAGCAGGTTTGGTCTCTTTTGCGGTATCTCTCCTCGGCTTTCAGACGGCCCCTTTCTCCCTTTGTCTTCTGTGGTCACCTCTTGGTCTACATATGCGTCTGGTGTCTATGGTCCCTTTTTACAGTGGTATCAACTGTACTGGGTAGGAGCCCACTCTAACAACCCATTTCAACTTAGCTACTTCTTTAAAAGTCCAGTCTCTATATGTGGTCACATTCTGAAGCACTGAGTTAGGGTTTCAGAATATGAATTGGTGCAGGGGATGAAATTCAGCCCATAAGAATGTGGCTTTTTGTGGGTTTTTTTGTTTTTGTGGGTTTTTTTGGATAAATAATGTTGTGACAACTAAATCTCTACATCCAAAAAAAAAAAAAAGATTAATCTAGAAGACCCTACATCTTTCACAAAAATCAATTCAAAATGGATCATAGACCTATATATATAAAACACAAAACTATAGAACTTCTTAAAGACAACATCAGAGAAAATACAGGTGACCACAGACTTGGTAATGAGTTTCCTGATAGAACACCAAAAGCAGAACCCATGAAAGAAATATGAGAAGCTGGACTTTGTGAAAGACCCTGTTTCGGAGAATGAGAAGAAAAGCCAAGGACTGAGAAAATCTTTGTAAAACATATCTGATACAGTACTTATTTCTGAATATATCAAGAACTCTTAAAACTTAACAATAAGAAAACACAGGGGCTTCCCTGATGGCTCAGGTAAAGAATCTGCCTGCCAATGCGAGAGCTACGCGTTTGATCCCTGGTCCAGGAAGATCCCACATGCGGCAGAACAGCTAAGCCCACGTGCCACAACCATGGAGCCCGGAGCCGCGACTCCGGAGCCCAGAGCAGCCTAGAGCCAGTGCTCCGCAACCAGAGCGCCACCTCTGCGAGCGATCCGCACGCCTGGAGAAAACCCGAGCAGCAATGCCGACCCAGCACAGCCGCAAACAAATAAATTAAATTACCCAAAAAATCTTAAAAAAAAAAGGAAAGAAGAAATCATACACCCTAATCTAAGAGGACAGGGACTTCCCTGGGGGTCCAGTGGTTAAGACCCACCTTTCAATGCAGGAGATGCAGCTTGGATCCTTGGTTGGGGAACTAAGATACCAGCGCCACACAGTGCAGCCAAGATAAATTAATTAATAAAATAAGAAGAAGATATGTGCTATCAAGACACAAAAAGCTGTGGAGGAAACTTAAATGCACATTGCTAAATAAAGAAACAAGTCTGAAAAGACAACATATTGTATGATTTCAACTACATGGTGTTCTGGAAAAAGCAAAACTGTAAACCCAATGAAAAGATCAGTTGGTTGCCAGGGACTTGAGGGGAGAGATGAAAAGATGAAGGAGATCTTTAGGACAATGAAGCTATTCTATATGATACTATAATGGTGGACATGATGTCAAAAACTTTACAACTATACCACACTGCTATGAACTCAACTGTGTCCCCCAAACCCTAGCTCGCAATGTGACTGTTTTTGAAAACAGGGCCTATAAGTAGGTAATTAAGGTTAAATGAGGTCTTAAGAGTGGGACACTGGTCTTATAGGATTAGTGTCCTTATAAGAAGAAATGCAAGAATCTCTCTCTCCTCAAGCACCAAGGAAAGGCCATGTGGGCACACAGACAGAAGCCAACCATCTATAAGCTAGAAAAAGCTCTCCCCAGAAACAGAACCCTACTGGACATTAATCTTGGACTTCCAAGCCCCTAGAACTGTGCACAATGAACACTGGTGTTTTAGCCAACCAGTGTATGGGATTTTGTTACGGAAGGCTGAGCAGACTAATACAAACACAGAATGAACCCTAATGTAAACTATGAATTTTAGTAGTATATAGTAGTATATCAATATTGGTTTGTAAATTGTGATAAACTCACCCACAGTAATGGAGGTGTTAATAATAGTGAAGACTCAGTTGGACAGGAGATGTGGATATATGGGAACTCTACTCTCTGCTGTTTTTCTGTAAACCCAACAGCTTCTCTTTAAAAAAAAAAGTCTCAATTTAAGAAAAACACTTTGGTGGCTTTTACTTTATAGCACATGTTTCATAAAGATTAAGATCTGACCATGCTCTATAGCTATAAATACATCACCAGGGGTTGATAGTTGTGTATGTTTATAAAGTTTTCATCTTTTTGGGAATTCCCTGGTGGTCCAGCAATTAGGATTCAGCACTTTCACTCCTGGGGCCCTGGTTCAATCTCTGGCCAGAAAACTAAGATTCTCTCAAGTCACGTACTGTGGCCAAAAAAGTTTTCATCATTTTGGTCTTCAATGAAAATGTCGTTTTGCTGATAAGAAGGAAAGTGCTAAAATAGTTTTTAAACATTAGTCAGAGGACTTCCTTGGTGGCCCACTGCCCCCACTCCAAGCTCCCAACTCAGGGGGCAGATTCAGTCCCTGGTCAGGGAACCAGATCCCACGTGTAGCAACCAAGACCCAGAGCAGCCAAATAAATAAATTTTTTCATTTTTAAATTGAAAAAATAAATAAAAATTAAAATGTTAGTCAAGATTCAATCTGAGAAGCAGAAATCCACAGCCCCTTCACCTTCTACCTCATAACAAAGAATTATCTGTCCAAACCCTAGATTTTTCAACCTCCAGAATTAACATTTGGGACCAGATCATTCTATGTGTGTGTGTTAGCTGGAGGGGTGGGGGTCCACGGGGTGCTGCCATGCACACAGTGGGATATTTAGCCATGTACTTGAACTCTGCCAACTAGCACCCCTCTATACCCCTCTCACCTCCTCCATTCTGTCATGATAATCAGAAACATCTCCAAAGATCACCAAATTCCCATGGGGATCAAAATTGCCCTCAGTTGAGGATATCTTGAAGGGATTTGATACTGCAATTGTAGAAGCTGTGGCATGTAAGGTCAGGATCTCAACTCTGCTGAGGGAGCTTGCAGTCCCCAGGGTCGTCAGGAAGGGAAGATGCACACAGAATGGGGAAGAACAGGAACAAACTAGAACTCACCAGCATGAGCTGGATTCCCACAAAGATGGACTGATGCCCATGCTTTTTCTTGCTGCCTCTGGTGTTGATGACAGAGGTACCCTCCAGAAACTGGGGCTCTTGGTTTCATAATTAAACACACATTGGCTCAAGAACAGAGAAACTGAAAGAAGACCTAGGGAAAGGTGGGGCCGTTGAAGTTTCAACCGTGTGAACTAGCGAATGTGCAGCATGTGTGTGAGTTACAAAATGATTGGGACTTTGTTTCCACCCTACCAGTCTTCCATAAGAATCTCTTCTGTGGCTTACCCTAACCAGAAATACCTAGGAAACAGCATTGTACAAAACGGTCCAGCCTCATCACTGCATTACAAAACCACTGCAGAGGTTCTCTCTTTAACGTTGTAAGATGAAAGTGTTCAAAACGGGTTGAACAAGCTCATCATAGATTTTATTTCTTATTTTCAAATGAGCCTCAAAAGTATATATACAGAAACACCCTGGTGAATCTGCAGGAGACTTCAACTAATTATACATTTTCCCCAAAATACTTATTCCATTCAGTTTATAATCATATTCTTCCTCAGATGTTACTTGCACTGTGACCATATAAATCAGACTTTTTAAATCAATTGGAAACTTGATGTAACACCTGTGGAATATTTATAATTTATAGCTGCAAAAGATAGATGCTAATGATAAGAACTAATAACAAAATATTATCTAAATGAAACTCTAATCTGCTGCCAGCCTCCCCTTTCTCTGCTAAGTATCTAATTTTATCTCTTCAGGACAGGGTAATCTTAAATGGCCTGTATTTACATAATGCATTGCTATAGATTTTTTTCATTACCAACTAATCAGTTTAGAATCCATCTGCCAGAGTCTGAAGGTGTTCTTGCTGGGACTGGTTACAGACCCCTCCTTGTAAATGACCATGTAGATTAATAAAGATGAAGTATGTCCTTTCTTTGATATAGAAAATCTAGATAATTTAGAACGGTTTCTCACAGTAGCCTATTTACAACATTAAAAGATAAGACGTGTGTGTGCTAAGTCGCTTCAGTCAGGTCCGACTCTTTGTGACCCTATCAGCTGTAGCCCACCAGGCTCTTCAGCCCATGGGATTCTCCTACAAATAACAGCACAATCTCTCCTGTTGCCCCTTTGTTAGGTTTGCAGGATAATGGGGGGGGGGGGGCGGGGATGGTGCTTAACTGGGAAACATCTTAAAAGATACTATCATATTATCGTATTGGTTCAACAAACACTTTGTGAAGACATCCCTTTCTGCAACAGGATTGAACTGGGCTCTGCCCTTCTCTGACTGGCTGGACAACCGTGGAGTAAACCATACCTCCTCTAAGATCCTACGAGCCAAACATCCTTCTTGCTGTGCTACCCCCAGAGCCTTAAAGGGTTTTGCCCCCGAGAGGATGCGTGTTCTGAGATCAGCAATATCTTTTAGAGTAATACAGATATTTCTGTCTACTAAGAAGATCACATTGTTTGTCTGTCTCCCAGTGAGATTATAAACTTCCACATAAAAGTAGGAAAAGAATTCCAAATTCACGTCTCGTCTCTTTAACTGAAGGAAGTCATTTCTTCTCAGAAACTTTCAGAAAGAATCAGAGATATTTTCACTAACCAGTGGGTCAGATACTACAAATAAACAGGCCAGACCCCTACAGCCTCAAGCCTCAAAAGTCTCTCAGAAGCATCAGTTCGAGATGGAACACTCCTCCCAGCGTGTGCTCCAAACTGGGTAATCAGTCTACTGTGAGGATCCCGGGAGAGAGCACTGATGCCTGTGCAACATAAACAGGCTATTCTTTCTGTGTTACACTCAGAGAATGTTCCCACAATAAACTTACTTGTGTCCTAAAGTTAGCAATCTGTCACAATTAGTAACACAGACACTTTCTTCTGGGATGTCAATTAGTAACACAGACGCTTTCTTCTGAGATGCACAAACCAAAGTTTGACCACTAGACTGTTGCTGGAACCTCTTAAGGTGGACTGCCCTTCTTGAGCATGACCTAACCTAGACATCTTCCTGTCTTCCAAAGAATTCTCTCTCAAGGTCCTGGTCATGCTCTCAGTAGCCTAAGACTCCCATTGAGGTCCTTGCCCTCTTTTGGCCCACAATGTATATCTGAACCCTTATTGAATCATGGGGTTTCCATCTTTTCCCCCAGAAAGAACTCAGTTTATGTAAATAGTTGAGGGTTAAAGAGGTATGTCTCCTAATTTCACCCAACAAGAGTCTGTTTGAAACCAAGATAACACAACTGCAGGGCCATGTCTAGAGATGTACCTAGAGGTAGTTGTATGCTCAAGAAGTCTTTAAGCAGCCTATTTACTGATGGGTAGGGCTCTCTCCCCACCCAGTGAGTTGTTTGGCCTGAGGTTTCCCAGCACTAGAGCCTATTAGTTCAGTTCAGTCACTCAGTCGTGTTCAACTCTTTGCCACCCCATGAATCACAGCACGCCAGGCCTCCCTGTCCATCACAAACTCCCTGAGTTTACTCAAACTCATGCCCATCAAGTCAGTGATGCCATCCAGCCATGTCATCCTCTGTCGTCCCCTTCTCCTCCTGCCCCCAGTCCCTCCCAGCAACAGGGTCTTTTCCAATGAGTCATCTCTTCACATGAGGTGGCCAAAGTATTGGAGTTTCAGCTTCAGCATCAGTCCTTCCAATGAACACCCAGGACTCATCTCCTTTAGGATGTACTGGTTGGATCTCCTTGCAGTCCAAGGGACTATCAAGAGTCTTCTCAAACACAATAGTTCAAAAGCATTAATTTTTCAGCGCTCAGCTTTCTTCACAGTCCAACTCTCACATCCATACATGACCACTGGAAAAACTATAGCCTTGACTAGATGAACCTTTGTTGGCAAAGTAATGTCTCTGCTTTTTAATATGCTATCTAGGTTGGTCAAAACTTTCCTTCCAAGGAGTAAGCATCTTTTAATTTCATGGCTGCAGTCACCATCTGCAGTGATTTTGGAGCTCCCCAAAATAAAGTCTGACACTGTTTCCACTATCTCCCCATCTATTTCCCATGAGGTGATGGGACCAGATGGCATGATCTTAGCTTTCTGAATGTTGAGCTTGAAGCCAACTTTTTCACTCTTCTCTTTCACTTTCATCAAGAGGCCTTTTAGTTCCTCTTCACTTTCTGCCATAAGGGTGCTGTCATCTGCATGGAGCCTATAGGTCTTGGTGTTAAGGAGCTAGAAGAAGGATCTCACAATGGCACCCACCAATGTCAGTATCCATGCAACAAAAAGGCCTCCCTCGTATAACTGACTTCAGGGTCTATGTCCCCAGGGTGAGCCACAGCTCACTACCGTCTCTGATTTTTTTGGGGGGACTCCCAAAATTAAGCCCCACTGGGCTTCAAAGGCACATATCCTGTGGGCTTGTCTCCCCAATGCAGGACCCCCAAGCTGGGAGCCTGATGTGGGGCTCAGACCTCTCACTCCAGTGGGAGAACCTCTGCAATATCATTATTGTCCAGTGCATGGATCTCCCACCCAGGAATATGGAACTTAATTATCACAAGTCTGTCCCTCCCACCCATCATGCTATGATATTTCCTTTAAGTCTTCAGTAATAGAAGATCTTTTCTAGTAGGTTCCAATCTTTTTCATCGATGGCTGCTTTGCAAACAGTTGTGATTTGGTGTGCTCATGATAGGAGATGAGCTCAAGTTCTTTCTACGCTTAGGTCTTGGGCCATCTCAGCCAAACTCCCTCAATACATTCTTTAAAATATGGTAAACCATTGTCCAAACACAAAAACACAAAAAAGAGTAGATGGTTAATGATGTTGGTTCTTGTGTGATAGATGACTGGAAACATCAATAATTTAGTAATCAATAAAATGATAATTGTGGCTTCCCTGGTGGCTCAGAAAGTATTCACCTGCAATGTGGGAGACCTGGGTTCGATCCCTGGGTTGGGAAGATCCCCTGGAGGAGGGCATGGCAACCCACTCCAGTATTCTTGCCTGGAGAATCTTGCAGAGGAGCCTGGAGGGCTACCATCCATGGGGTCGCAAAGAGTCAGACACAACCGAGCAACTAGGCACAGCACAGCACAAAATGATAACTATGTCTCAAAATAATGGAGACTATGCAATGACTCATCAAAAAAGGAATATTGATAGCATAGCAAGTTTGCATATTTTTATATTCTATGTATGAACATCATTTTTTATATTAATGTATCAGGAATCTCTGTATTTGCATAAACAAAATCACCAATCCCAGGTCTGCCAGATAATAAACAGTTTAGTGAACCTAAAATTCGAATTTATAGGTCTAAATTTTATTTTAGTGATAATTCCTCTCAAATCAATGCCTGAAACTGCACTGCTTTAAAGAATGGGGCATGAGTGCCCTCTTGTGATAGTATAAGCATTTAAATGCATTTGTAAATATTTTTCAGTTGCATGTGAAGTAATTTGCACTGAGTCATTTCACAAACACAAAATGCCATCTATCGTTAGGCCATTCTTACCAGTGCTCTTAAGTGTGGAAACAATAAATATCTGAAAAACTTGGTTAATGTTAATAGACAATATGAATAACTCACACAAAAATACTATTCCTTGATTATTCTGGTACCTCCAATAAAAGTCAGATATGACAGAGCCTCTTTCAACTGATCATCACTTAACGGTCTCACAAATGCTCTCCATTCTTTCCTAATAGCTAGACATGCTCCCAGAGCAAGAGGGAGTCTCAGGACCATGCAGGTAGGCTCCTGTATGCTTCCACTATTTAGCTCTCCAATGAATGAGGTACCTACTTTCCACGGGTCAGTTGTTTGATCCTAAATCTACTTATATCAATTGTATTTGTACTCAAATTACATAAATAAATTAAATAATATGGAAAACAATGATTTATTAAAAGAAAAGAAAGTTTTTAGGTAAAAAAAAAAACTAAGTTGGATGCTTTGAAGTGACTTCAGAAAATGTAATCAGGAAAAACTTGTTGAGATTGTACGTGGGCAAGAAAACTAAAAAAATCAAGAATAGGAGTCATACAAATACAGAAGAATTATAAATTCAGCAGCATCAGAATATTAGCAGGTTACTCTAAAAATAATTTTTAATAAAAGCTTTAGCCTAAAATCAAAAGGCCGGTAAAAGCACTTATTTTTATATTTTATACTAAAATAAAACATTTTAGGTACATGAGATCTTTCTGAACGATGCCCTAATTAACTCTTCTGGTTCACTGAGTCTGAAGGGTACCTTCCCCCCAACTGCTCGTGTTTTTTTCAGTCGTTTTATTTATCTACGTGTTTATTTTTGGTTGCGCTGGGTCTTCACTGCTGTGTGCGCTGGGTTCTGGTCACAGCGGCGGCTCTCGCATTGGGTTGCTTCTCCCGCTTTGCCGCACGGACTCAGGGTGAGCGGGCTGAGTCGGCGCGGCTCGAGGACTCGGAAGCTGTGGCTCATGGGCTCAGGCGCTCCGCTGCGTGTGGGGTCTTTCCAGACCAGGGATCAAGCTCGTGTCTCAGGCATCGGCAGGTGGATTCTTTACCACTGAGCCACCAGGGAAGCCCCTGCTCATATTTTACATATATTAACTTAAAAATTGTATGGAATGTGAATTTGGCCAGATTCTACAATGAATTTGGGTGTGTGTGACCTGAAATACAGGAAATTTGTCTCTGGTTAAAAATCAAACCATAGCATTTGGCAGCGACATCTGGGGATATTTGTATAAACTTTTGACCCCTAAAATTACACTTCCTTTACATTGCTAAAATCAATGTTTTGTATAAAGGTTTATGTACATGACAGTCATCTGGAATCTTCACCAAAGAAGGGCTTTCCACACTCATTTTAAGTAAAGCAAAATGACTTGTTATTTGCAAGTCAGAGCATAACTTTTCATGGTGACATGATCAACTGATCAGCATCAGATCAGAGGGCTTCCACTCTCATTTTTTAAATGATTTTTTTTAATTTCCAAGGAAATTGTGAATGTAAGTAGCTCAAAAAATGTAAATTGCCAATGTTTTTCTGAATTACACTTACTTTAAAATTTTTAAGCACCTACTGTGCATTCCTTCTGTTTTCCCTTTGAATTTACACAGCAATCTCAGTAACTGTCTCACCGATTAGCAGATTTTGAAGCATAATTGTCTTATTTTGGATCCCACAATGGAATGTACTGGTAATGTACCAGAATGTAATGTACCAGAATACACGTATTCACATATTGTATATTCATTTATTATTTAGCATGTACTATGTGCCAGGCTCTGTTCTTAGCCAAACTGAGAACAAAACAAATAAAAACTCCACATGTTGAGCTTACATGTGGTAGAGAATATAAAAATCAATAAATACAAAACTTAGTGTGTTAGGAGGCAATATGTGTTTTAGAAAAAAAAGTAAAGGAGAGAGAGAGATGGGGGTGGAGTGTTGGGCAAGGGTTGCAATTCTAAATAGACTGGCCTGGAAATGCAAATGAAAACCACGATGGGATATCACCTCACACCTGTCAGAATGGCTATCATCCAAAAGAACACAAACACTACTATATTTAAAGTAGATAACAACGAGGATCTACTGGATAGCACAGGGAACTCTGCTCAATATTCTGTGATAAATTAAATGGGAGAAGAATTTGAAAAAGGATACGTGCATATTATAATTGATCACTTTGCTATACCCCTGAAACTGCACAGCGTGTAAACCAACTATAGTCCAATACAAAATAAAAGTGCAAACAGCGAATACATGTTAAAGTCAAAACAGGAAAAACTGTTTAAAACTTCATAAAATATAATATATATATATATAGTGAATATATATAGTGAATATATAGTGAAATTTTGATAGTATATAGTAAGAGTCTAATAAATCTTATTTCTTTCCAGAAATAAATTATTTATCAATATTAACAATTGTTTTACTTTTAGCAAAGTATACCTTCTAGTTTTAAATACTGAAAATCTTAGATCATGAATTAGGAATAATTTATGATGATCAATTTTTTCCTCTCCCTATTTTGGAATTTGGTTTCATAGGCTGACCTGGAAAAAACCACACTGGGAAGGAGACATTTTGGTCAGGACCTGTAGAAGGTGAGGGAACAAGCCAGGAAGAAACTGCAGGGGGAGCAAACCGTGTCAGGAGGGGCACAGCCTTGACAAGCCCTAGTCATCAACCAGTCTCACTTACAAGCAGAGTAACAATATAACTTACGCCCAAAGCAGGATGTGTGTATTAGGCAGCCTGTGACATGAGTTTCAGCAGCAATGAAACTACAGGTATCTAAAATGTAATAATTCTCTCTTCTATGCTTCTTGTTATTAAAAAAAAACTACTACCCTAAAGTCATAAAAATAATGTCTTTTCATGAATTATGACAGCATGATATACATTCCATACATGAAAATCCTGCTGTAATTTCTGCTCAACCCAAAGCGCTGCTTTAGAAGCAACAACAAGCTATCTAACAAGCATGAACATGGAGAAATTCAGGAGCTCAAGGTATTTGTCCATTTTCCTCCCAGTCAGGTTTTTAAAGAAATGAGTACCTACATTTTTGTCAAGGTCAGATTCATTTAGGGAAAACAGGAAGAATCCTTTAACCTCATTCCCTGGAGCTCTCTCTGCCTGGGACGCTATCTGCCCAGGGTACTGCTCCCTTGCATAGGCACATGTTTACCACAGCACAGCTGTTAAAGCCACAACTTTAGAAGAACGGATAAAACACACAACAAACTCTCTAAAAATATAGTAAGTTCTTGTCGAGAGAGCAGGGACCAGCCAGATCTCTGAGAAACTCTTCTGTAGGTGTGGGAAGGCAGCTCAACCACTGATTTGTTGAACAACCTCAGATAAATTTCTTTTTCTGCATCTATTCTCCCATTTTTTAAATGTGGAAATAATAAAATATGTTTTACCCATTACACAATATTAATGTTAGACAACATATGTTAAAAGGCTTTGACTAATATAAAATACTTTACATTGTCAACATCATTTATAATTTGTTGATGAGCTACTATAATTAAAGCAATATGTGTTTGTGTGTGTGTGTGTTAGCTCCTCAGTCAAGTCCGACTCTTTGCGACCCCATGGACTGTAGCCCACCAGACTCCTCTATCCATGGAATTCTGAAGGCAAGAACACTGAAGTGGGCTGCCATTCCCTTCTCCAGGGGCCTTCCCTACCCAGGGATCAAACACAGGTCTCTTGCATTGCAGGCAGATTCTTTACCGTCTGAGCCATCAGGGAAGTTTATTGGAGACAGAGAGCCAAGATACAAAAAAAAAAAAAAAAGCATAATATTGTCCCTACTCATGGAATAAGATTAGAATTGTATGAATAACATGTGCTTTATAAAGATGCATGCAAGTACTCACATTGTTTTAAATAAAGCCAAGCACTTAGTAAAGATTACAACTGGAATAAGTTACTAAATAGTGCTGAGGTTTTGTAGATTATCTAATGATGATGTAAGTTTTCCAGGAATAGTCACTGAAAGGATTGAGAGTTCTATGATAGAAAGGTGAGTTAGCACATAATGAGAGAAAACAAAGAATAAACAGGGGGGAAAAATAAGAAAAATTACAGGTTCACTAGAGATAGAAGCAAAACAAAATCTGAAATAATGAAGATTTTGTCACTTAAAAGGGAGAAATTCGGTCTTGTGCACATTTAATTTAGCTTGACAAGGCAGCCACCGGATGGTAATCCAGGTCCCAGGCGGTATTAGATCATTGAATTGGAAGAGCAAGATCAGCTCTAGGTTGTAAAAGTGTTAACCTAATAAAAGTTTCTCCTGGTGTACCTGGGTAAAATGAAGTGAGATTAAAATAACTGTTTTAGGCCTGCCTTGATGGTCCAGTGGTTAAGAATTCACCTGCCAGGGCGGGGGTTCGATCCCTGGTCCCGGAAGATTCCACGTGCTGCAGAGTAACTCAGCCTATGCACCACAACTCCTGAAGCCCACAGCGCCTACAGCCCCTGCTCTGAAACAAGGGAAGCCACAGCAATGAGAAGCCGGCACGCTGCGACGAGCAGCGGCCCCCACTCACCACGGCTAGGGAAGGCCCACGTGCAGCACGGAAGACCCAGCGCAACCAGAAACTAATAGAGTAGAAAAAATAATTTTAAATAAATGTTTCAGCTGTCACTGCCTTAACAGTGAATAATAAGGTCGGTCAGTAAAGCATTTACAGAGACATCCCTTTCATTCCACCCGTTTCATAAACACCAGGCCTCTGTTTGTCTCCTGGTGCTGGAAGAATTTGGTTACTCACAGCTCCCCGTTGTCCCTTCCGCCCATTGCCCTCCCTTCCTTCTGGACACCATCCCATCTGTCTATGCTCTTGCCTTCCAGACGTCTGTTTTAGCTTTTAGCCCATAATTTTTTTTTTTTTTTTTTTGGAATGTACGTATTATCTCTTACTTTTCAAAATCAGCTAAAAGAAAAACTGTCCCAAACCTGGTCTGGGACAGCACTTTTTACTTGGTATAATGGCCAACCTCTCTCCAGGAAGACGTGAATTCGTGATAAAAAGCTTAAGCAATTTTGAGATAAACTTTAATAAAATTAAGATTTGTTCTAGGAAAGTCAGGTTGGGTAACAGCTGATATGAATCAAGCCAGGAAGTTGTTGGTGACGGACACAGTTCCTACAGTGACATAAGGCAGACACCAGACTACACTAGGCTGAGGAATAAAGGTTGGTGATGGACAGGGAGGCCTGGCATGCTGCGATTCATGGGGTTGCAAAGAGTCAGATACGGCTGAGCGACGACTGAACTGAACTGAGCTGAACTGAAAGAACTGTAGACAGTAAATGTAGGTGACTATTTCAAGAAGCTTGGCTGGGAAATGGAAAAATGAGGTGGCAGCTTGTTTTGAAGGACAACGGACATGATTATGTTTATTGTGTTGAAGGAAAGGAGGAAGAGAAAACTAGGAAAGGAAACTAGATGTTGACTTTGTTCCTGAATGAAAACGTCTGCCTCTTGTAACAAATAAGATAATGTGCTCTGATTTGGTTTCATTTACTTAGAATAGGTAAGCACTAGGAATTTAGAGCCAGAGAAAAGCTTATTTCTAGTACCTAGTATATTAGAAAGGCAGTAGGACCTCCTCAATTTTTCTGCACCGTAAGCTCAGCTGGTAAAGAATCCAGTTGCAATGCAGGAGACCGGGACTCAATCCCTGGGTTGGGAAGATCCCCTGGATAAAGGAATGGCTACCCACTCCAGCATTCTGGCCTGGAGAATTACATGGACTGTACAGTCCACGGGGTCGCAAAGAGTCAGACACAACTGAGCGACTTTCAATTTCAAACTCACATAAGAATCTTAATAAACATAAAGATTCCTGGGCTCTATGCCAGACCCACTGAACCAGAATATCTAAAAAGAAAGACCTAGAAATTTGTGACTTTAACAAGATTCTTATGAGCAAACAAGGTTGAAGGAAAAAATGGTATAATAGTGTAAAGGACAGGCTTGGGAATCAGAAAATACCTGGGTTCAAACCCTTCTTCATCATGATATGGTCTTACCTCCCTGAGTGGTTGTGGTATGGCCAAAATGAAATAATACACATAAAGTGCCTCGTATACACAAATGATCAACCTAGATTTGATATCTATTTTTAAAAATAAAAACTTGCTTTAGAAAACTCCACTCCCCAAACCCAAATGACTGCCAGTGAAAACTCTAGTGACCTCTAATGAACCAGATTTTGTTTAAAATAAGGCTGGTCTGAGGATTACATAACCAGTCTCTTTTCCTATCAAGTAGTCCTAATGAGAGTGAATCTTTGAATTAGCCTGCAAGGGGCCTTATGCCCTTGCAGCAAGATTATAATAAAACTTCAACATTGCTCCTTACTAAAATTTTTAATGAGATTTCTCTATCACAATCCTTCAAGTCTGGTGAATTTTCCCAAACCCTGGACTGTGTTTACTTCCTGGCACTAATGTTTTTACTTTGGCACCATTCCATATATTCTGATATTGCCGTAAAATGGTCTCCCACAGTTAACCCACCTGGAAAGATGGGACTGTACAAGCTTTTATTAGAGGAGAGCAGTGAGTTTGAGGACGGCCATATTGTCCTTTCAAGGATAGGAATTCAAGACCAGGGACTTTGACTTATATGTATGTTATAGCAAAGCAATAGACATAAAGCATTCAGTAATCCTGATGCTGGACATTGGTACAAACCAGAGAGAGAGAATTGTAGGTAGGATCTTTCTAAAAAGCTAGAATATCATATCAAACATCAGGGATTGAGTGAAGCCCTAAACAGAGAACAGAGAATAGGATACAAAAGTTGGAATTAAAGACCAGAGCTGAGCAAGTGGAGTTGATTGGATATCTCTGGCCTAAAACCTCCTTGTTGAATTTAAAGAAGTCTCACCCCAGGGAGTAACGCTGGGCCTGATAAAGAAGTGTAAAGCTTGAGGATCAGCAGTGGATCCGGATTTTGGCTTTGATTTTCCTGCTTCTCCTTTTGTTTATTTGCATAGCTGAAATATCTGCACTCCTTTATTTTCACTCAGTAAAGAGGGATTGATTTGGTCACTTTATTAGACTCTGCTTCACTTTGAACAGCTTTGATCTCATTGGCTCAGCTTTGGGGTAAAGCTATTAAAGAGGGGATGAGGCATACGGCAGCAGAAAGCAGGGACCGAGACAGCAGCGTGCCTGAGGAGACAAACTAGATGAGCAGGAGAGTAGATGTGAAGCTCCTTGGGAGAGAGGATGGAAACAAAGGCCTGAAAGAGTAGGTTACTCCAGGGCAACCATCCTAGAATGCAGAGAGGGAAGCTAGTCAGTTAGCAGAGAGAAATGGTGGGTCAGTGAGACGCGGCAGAAGACAGATCCAGATAAGCAGGTACTCAAAGAGGTCTCCAATAACCCAAACACTGGAATCGCTGGAAAACACTTCGCACAATGATTCCTTCCCTCTGCCCAGGACATTTTTCTCTGAGACATCCACAGGACTTACTCTCTCTTACTTCCTTCAGACCCAGATCAAACATGTCCTTCATAGCAAAGCCCTCTCTGGTCATCTTATCTAAACTGCCAACACCTTCACAAATACACACACAAACATATACACCCTATCTCCTTCTCCAGCTGTCTTATCTTTTCTGGGTTTGTTGGGTGTTTTTATTTGAGGGGCATTAGTACAGATATACATTTACTTCTTAAGGTTTCAATTCACTAAGAAGATAAAACAGTTCTATATTGGCATGCACCTAATAACATGGCCTCAACTGTATATAGCAAAATTCACAGAACTATAAATAGAAATGGATAATTCAACAATTATTGATAGAACAAGCAGCCAAAAATTCATTAAGAGCAAGGTTTCTTACAATACATTAAAAACTTCATCTAATGGCTTCATCTAGATGATGCAGAACATGTTCTTCTCCAACCCTCACTAAGGTCAAACATACACTGGGCCACAAGCAAATCTCAACAAACTTCAAAGGACCGCAATTATATAGAATATGTTTCCTTACCATAATGTGATAGCAAAAATATGCCTAAGAAGTTCCTACATGCATAGAAACTAGGAATACACTTCAAAATAACCTATGGGGTCTATTATAATTATTAAGCTTTCTGTTCTTTCTTGTTTAGCTCACCAGAGGTCTAAATTAACACTCAACAAATACTTCTTACAATAAATATTGATGAGTTTGTTAGCTAATCACGAGGATTACTTGATAAAAAGTAACTAGATGTACCAGAACACAATTTATGCACTCTGTTGTGGGGAGGTGGGAGGGAAAGACAGTATTGAGAAAATAATTTAATAAAGAGCATCATGAATCTTAGAGTTGAAAATGAATCTTGGAAAAAAGTCTAGTTGGAAACTATCCTTGTTATGGACTGACTGTACCCCCACCATCAAGAATTCATATTTTGAAAGTTCTAACCTCTGGCGTGATGGTGTTAGGAGGCGAGGCCTTTAGGAGGCACTTAAGTTTAGAGGTTATGAAGACAGAGTGCACGTGATGAAGTTAGTGTCCCTGAAAGAAAGGGATTAGTGCCCCTAACCGTGTCCCCTACAACGTGAGGACACGTGGAGAAGAAAGCCCAGAAGAGAGCCCTCACCAGGAAGTGAATCTGTTGGCCCCTGGATCTTGAACTTCCCAGATTGTAGAACTAACTGTGTGAAATAAATATCTTTTGTTTAAGCCATCCAGGCTGTGATATTTTGTTCTAGCAGTCCAAGCTAAGACAATCCTAATGAACTTTAATAAAATATTGGTTAAATAAGTTATGGTATAGGCATATGAATGAATACTATGCAACTGTTAAAGAATAAGGAAGCTATATGATATTATATAAAGATCTCAAAATACATCATATTGAAAGAAAAAAATCAATGTGAAAACAGTATAGATGGATACTGACTTTTGTATAAAAAGGGAGTAAAACCAAAAATGTGTCTTTTGATACGTTGATATAAGCATAAAGAAACGTTTGAGGATATGTAAAAGGGAGGAGAATAGGGTAGGAACTAGAGAGATGGTGGCCAAGCATGGAAGAAACACTTTGCACTTCATAATATTTTTATTTTTGAACTACAGTAAGTCCCTCTGCAAACAAACAAGCGTGTATTCCAAGAGCGCGTTCGTAAGTCCAATTTGTTTCTAAGACCAACAAACGTAGCCTAGGTACCCAATTAACACAATTGGCTACTAAACTGTATTGAACTGTAATTGGTTTATAATAATTTTTCACAAGACACAATAATACATAAAAACAAAAACAAAACATAAGGAAGGACTTCCCTGGTGATCCAGTGCGTAAGAATCTGCCTGCCAATGCAGGAGACGCAGGGTCGCCCCCTGGTCCGGGAAGATCCCACGCGCCGCGAAGCAGCTCCGCCCCGGCGCCGCGGCTGCTGAGCCTGCGCTCTCAGCCCGTTCTCTGCGCCGCAGGGAGAGGCGTGTGTGCCCCGGCTAAGCGCGGCTGGAGAAAGCCCTGCTCAGCAACGCGGGTGTTCACAGCTGACACAGGCAGAGCCACTGCGCTCTGTCGCGCCGTCGTGTCCAGCTCTTTGTGACCCCATGGACTGTAGCCCACCAGGCTCCCCTGTCCAAGGGATTTCCCAGGCAAGAATACTGGCGCAAGTTTCCATTTCCTACTCCAGGGGATCTTCCCAACCCAGGGATCGAATCCCCTCTCATGCGTCTCCTGCATTGAACCCAGGTCTGCGGCAGGAGACGCATGAGAGGGGATTTGATCCCTGGGTTGGGAAGATCCCCTGGAGGAGAGCATGCCAACCCACTCCAACCCACTCCAGTATTCTTGCCTGGAGGATCCCCATGGACAGAGGAGCCTGTATAATCATAGGGTCGCAAAGAATCAGTCACGACTGAATGACTAAGCACACGCAAATAAATATTTTTGAAAGTAATCTTTTAATTTTTTAATCTTACACAGTACAGTACCTTGAAAAGTACAGTAGTTCAGTACAAGAGCTGGTATACCGGGGCACACTTGCATCCTTGAAAGTTTGCAACTTGAAGGTTCGTATGTAGGGGACTTACTGTATGTGAAAAAATAAATGCCTTTTCAAAAGAATAATTTAAAAAATATGAATCCCTGACCTCTCTCTGGAATTCAAGACTGCTTGCCCAACATCTCCCCTGAAATGTCTAATAGGCTTTTCGAATATGACATGTCCAAAACAGAACATTTGATTTCCGTCCCCTCAAACCTCCTTCTCTCCCACTCTTTTCTAACTCAGTAAAGAACACCACTATCCACAGTCTTATTCAAGTTCCAAATCTGAGAGCTATCCTTAATTTCTCTTTCTCCTATTCCAGTGAATTTGTGAACATGTCCCATTGATTTCTGCCACCAGGGCAGAACCCTAGCATGCCCACTTCTCACTATTTCTACCATTATCATCCCAGTCCTAACCACTGTCACCTGTCGTCTGGACCTCTGCAATAGTCTCAGAGGTGTTGATTCAAATGACACCCACAGACAAGAACTGCGTGTTTCTAGTCCATGACAACTTAAGAACTTCGTACTAAAATGAAATACTACTACTTCGCTAAGCATGATGTTAACATTTGGTTCAACTAACAGTTTTTTCACAGCCAAAACTTCCCTGATGAAAGAGGGGACACGTTGGTTTGTGGTCTGGAGGAAGCTCCGTGTTTCTTTGCAGAGCGGCCGTGCAAGTGGCACTGCTGCCCCTGTCCCTCATGCCCACTTAGTCATACGCCCGTTCCATGTGTAGTGGCCCGAAGTGGTTTCTAAAAGATGTGTCTCAGCAGATCTTCCCCAGTGGTCCAGTGGCTAAGACTTCTCATTCCCATTGCAGGGGCCTGGCTTCGATCCCTGGCCAGGGAACTAGATCCCACATACCACAACTAAAAAAACAAAAAACAGAGTGCCACAACTAAGAACTGGAACAGCCAAATAAGTACATGAATACTTAAGCAAAGACAAAAAAAACACTGGACTTCCCTCATGGCGCAATGGATAAGAGCTCAGCTTGCAATGCAGGGGACACAGGTCCAGGCCTTGATCGGAGGAGTCCCCACGTACCTCGGGGCGACCAAGCCTGTATGTCACAACTGCTGAGCCCATGCTCTGGACCCTACTTGCCACAACTGCTGAAGCCCAGCGTGCTGGAGCCCATGTTCTGCAGCGAGAGAAGCCCACATAATGAGAAACCTGCACGCTGCAACCACAAGTGACCCTTCCTCCCCACAACTAGAGAAAGCCCTCTGGCAGCAGCAAAGACTCGGCACAGCCAGAAATAAAATGCAACCTTTATCACATCATGTTGCCCCCAGCCTTAAACTCCCCAGAGCCTTCCCACGGCAACTAGACTAAAATCTAAGCCCCTTACCAAACTAAACAGACTTGCATGACCTGACCTGTCTCTCCTCCATTACACACGAGTTGCTTTCCATCTTTGGGCCTTTGGTCCTTCTATCTGGAATTACCCGCTCCAAATCTTCTTGTGGCTGATAAAGTGTCATCATTTAGGTCTTAGCTCAGCTTAATGGTGATATAGTGAAAGTTATAGGTGATCTTATCCACCCAGCTTTTTATTTATTTTTGTTTTTAGGAAATATAGAATGAAATAGATGACTCTTCTTGAAATTAGACAACATCTTGTGCTATAGATCATTGTGTGTTATGAACTGAATTGTGTCTCCCAAAATTCCTACAGTGAAGGTAACCCACAGTACCTTTGAATATTAATGTACTTGAGATAGGATCTTTTAAGAGACAATTAACTTAAAATGAGGCCATGAGGGTCGGCTTTAATGCAGTATGCCTGCTATCTTTGAAAGAAGAGGAGATTAAGACACAGATACATAAAGGGGGGGAATGTGTGAATATAACCAGCTACAAGCCAAGGAGAGGCCTCAGAAGACACCACCCTGCCAACACTTGATCTCAGATTTCTAGCCTCCGAAATTGTGAGAAAATATATTTGTGCTGCTTAAACCACCTAGTCTGTGGTACTTTGTTGTGGTAACCACTGTAAACTAATACATCGTATATTAACACCTCCCTGCACTTGCTTTGAGTATTGCATCCTAATTTTTTTTCCCTCTGATATTTTATTTGTTTTAGTTTTATTTTCTATCTGTGTTTACCTAACCACCTCAAATCCTATTTGGAATCTATCAGTCCCTGAGGTATGAGTGCTCATATATGTATAAGTATATACATTTATATACATAAAATAAATATATATATACATAAAATAATAAGTGTATTATGATAAATAAAATAATAAGGTATGATAATACACTTATAAGATCCTCTCTTAATAAGTGGAAAGTGAAAGTAAAAGTCGAGCAGTCATGTCCGACTGTTTTCGACCCCATGGACTATACAGTCCATGGAATTCTCTAGGCCAGAATACTGGAGTGGGGCCTTTCCCTTCTCCAGGGGATCTTCCCAACCCAGGGATTGAACCCAGGTCTCCCACATCGTGGGCAGACTCTTTACCAGCTGAGCCACAAGGGAAGCTTAAAAAGTGGGATTAAGATTAATTTGCCATCACTAGTTCTTAATAAATCCTCCTGGATCCTGATCTACACTGCCTCCTTTTCTAACTGGTTGTGTGTCAAATGTCTAAGGATATTTTCAGAAATTTTGCCAAGGATCCACACGAGATCAGGGTCAAGGGAAGCATCTAAAGAGTCTGGAGCAAAGAATCTGGAGTTGGCACTAGTACCGAGTACCAAGGACCTGAGGAGTGACTTTTGAAATCTGGGCACTGCTTTTAACAAAATTGATCAAAGAAATTGTTTTCTGCAACCAGCTGTGTGCTTAAAAGTGTACATACAGTTGCTGAACACATTGCTAACCAGTGGGTGCATGCATACTCAGTCGCTTCAGTTGTGTCCGACTGTTTGCAACCCTGTGGGCTGAGCCCCCCAGGCTCCTCTGTCCATGGTATTCTCCAGGCAAGAATACTGGAGAGGGTTGCATGCCCTCTTCCAAGGGATCTTCCCTGGTCAGGGATGAACCCAATCTCCTGCATCTCGGGCACTGCAGGCGGGTTCTTTTCTACTCAGCCACCAGGGGGAGCCATTGGGTCATTTAATTCTCACCACAATCCTACGAGGCGGATACTAATATCTCCATTTTAGAGATGAAGAGGCTGAGGCACTGAAGAGTTCAGGAACTTTCCCAAGGCCACACTGCTGGGAAGAAGCTGAGCCTGTTTGGATAATTAGGCTGCTAGTCACACTGCAGACAGACACACAGTCACGTCAGCTGAGCAAACATTTATTGAGCAGCTACTATATCCAACCACTGTTTGGACAGTTGATCACAGCAAAGTGTGGAAAATTCTTAAAGAGATGGGAATACCTGACCACCTTACCTATCTCCTGAGAAACCTGTATGCAGGTCAAGAAGCAACAGTTAAAACCAGGCATGGACAACAGACTGGTTCAAAATTGGGAAAGGAGTACGTCAAGGCTGTAAATTATCACCCTGCCTATTTAACTTATGCGCAGAGTACATTATGTGAAATGCCAGCCTGGATGAATCACAAGCTGGAATCAAGACTGCTGGGAGAAATATCAGCAGCCTCAGATATGCAGATGATATCACACTAATGGCAGAAAGCAAAGAGGAACTAAAGAGTCTCTTGATGAGGGTGAAAGAGGAGAGTGAAAAAGCTGGCTTAAAACTCAGCATTCAGAAAACTAAGATTATGGCATCTGGTCCCACCACTTAATGGCAAATAGATGGGGATAAAATGGAAACTGTGGTAGATTTTATTTTCTTGGGCTCCAAAATTACATCAGACTGTGACTGCAGTCATGAAATTAATAGATATTTGCTCCTTGGAAAAAAAGCTATGACAAACCTAGACAGCATATGACTTTATTACATTATTGCATTATTACTTTTACTTTACATATTATTACATATTACTTTATTACATTACATAGCTTTGCTAACAAAAGTGTGTGTAGTCAAAGCTATGGTTTTTCCAACAACTCATATACAGATGTGAGAATTGGACCATAAAGAAGGCTGAGCACTGAGAACTGATGTTTTCAAATTGTGATGCTGGAGAAGACTCTTGAGAGTCCCTTGGACTGCAAAGAGATCAAATGACTGATCAAACAAGTCAGTCCTAAAGGAAATCAACCCTGACTGTTAATTGAAAGGACTGATGCTGAAGTTGAAGCTCCAATACTTTAAACACCTGATGCAAAGAGCCAACTCATTGGGAAAGACCCTGATGTTAGGAAAGATTGAGGGCAGGAGGGGAAGGGGGCAACAGAGGATGAGATAGTTGAATGGTACCACCAACTCAATGGACATGAGTTTGAGCAAACTCCGGGAAATATTGAAGGACAGGGAGGCCTGGCGTGCTGCAGTCCATGGGATCCCAAAGAGTCGAACACGACTTAGATAGATACTGAACAACAACTGTGTCCAAACATTGTTCTGGAGATACTAAAGATACAAAGTGAATAATACTTAATCCTGCCCTCAAAAAGCTCTTGGTCTTGCTGGGCAAAACCAAGAGCCATGCAAATAAATAAATTACAGTATTGTGTGATAGAGCAATGGAAAAAGAAGTTCAGGTTTCAGAAGTGTTAGAGGGGGAGGAAATTTTCCTCAGTTCTAGGGATAGTTTTCCAAGGAAGTTAAACTTTGGTCTGGGTTTTGAGAAAAGAGCTGGCATTCACCATGCAGCTAAAACAGAGAAGGGAGTGTCAAGCAGAGAGCCCAGCATGTTAAGTCTGAGGAACAGTCATATTGCTGGAGATAAAGTGAGGGGGGAGAGACAGTAAAAGAGACTAGACATATTGACATTATGCTTCCCCTGGGTGTCTTTCTCATTTCACACTTACCCAATATTCATCATAACTTCTCTTGATTTTTTTTTTTTTACCATCTAATGTGGTATACTTTACCCAACTTGGAGGATAAATTACTGGAGGATTGTATACTTTACCCCACCTGGAGCTACAGATAATTTCCTTCACTGGTTGATTGGATTCAATACGTCTCCTTGTTACCTGACTGGATTCTGCATTCCTTTCATATCCTTTTGATGCAACATCAATTCTATAGCTACTTAATTGGCAGGCTAGGAGAGATGGATATGAACAGGTAATTCCTACCCAGTGCCAAAAGGTAATGTCAGACACATGTACCTACCACTGTGGTAGCAGGAACCAAGGCATGTTCTACTCCATTTGAGTAGGTGACCACTAAACTGAGTCTTGAAGGATGAGCGGGTATTCCAACAGAGGTATTTGTACAGAGGCATGAAGCACAGATTGCATGGGATACCTGAACTAGTTTAACCAAAGTATAAAGTGTACCTGGGGAAATGGGGAGAAGTGAGACTGGCAGATAAGCAGATACACAAGGGAGGGTTATATATTTCATTCAAGGAGTTTGGTTTTTTCTGATAAGAAATTGAGCCTCGCTGATGAGTTTTAAGAAGTAGAGTGACATGATTGAAGTTTCAGTTTAGAGACTGCCTCTGGCAGCATCGTGGAGGGCGAAATCACAGCAGAGAAATCAGTAAAGGACTACAGCAAAAAAAAGAAGGGCGATTTGGCAACATCTGTCAGCACTAAAAACCTACATCCTTCAGCAATTTCACTTGGAGGAATTTATCCTATAGGTACATTTGCACATGCATAGAAAGTCATATACAAGGTTATTCATAACACCTGAATGATCAATAGTCACCCATGTATGAAATAAAGCTATACCAGGACAATTTATGTATTGACATAGAATGAATTATTATCATGTTAAGTTATTACAAAAAATTAATTTGCAGAACAACATGCAGTATATCCCACCTTTTAAGGAGAGAGGACAAACAAAAGTATTTTATGCATTTAATATGCATGCAGCACGTGAAAAAAAATAACACATGCATAAAATATCTCTGGAAGAAAAGACTAGAAACTGATAACATTTAGTAGCTTCCAGAGAGGTGAACTGGGTGAATGAGATGAGTGGGTGCAGGCATTTCACTAGAGCTTTTGAGTCTGGAATCATGTGAATATATTATGGATTCCTAAATAAATAAATTCAGTATTAATTTAAGGGAAGGAGGAATCCTAGTAGATACAGATACAGGTTTCTAAAACAAGACAGTAGCAATCACAGGTGGAGGAAAAAAGGGACAGATAAGAAAAATGTTAAGGAAACAGAAACAGAAGAATTTCTTGACTCTTTTTAGAGAGAGGACATGTTAAAGAGCTTATGTGCATGCTCAGTTTCATCCAAATCTTTTCAACCCCAAGAACTGTAGCCTGCCATGATCCTGAGTCTGTGGGATATCTCCAGCAAGAATACTGGAGGGGGTTGTCCTTTCTTCCTCCAGGGGATCTTCCTGACTCAGGGATTGAACCCTGTCTTCTGCATTAGCAGGCGGATTCTTTACCACTGAACCACCTGGGAATCCCTAAAGAGGTTATAATAGCCTCTGGTTTCCAACCTGGGAAACTAAATGACTACACTGGTGCCACTTACCGAGTTAAGGAACGCAACGTGAGCAACAAGCTCAAAGGAAAGAGAATGCACACAATTGGAGATATGTTATGTTTTAAGTGTTGTGGAGCTACATATCTAATTGCCTACCAGGTAACTTATTCATCCAGTGAACTATGTTACAGAGAAGGCAACGGCACCCCACTCCAGTACTCTTGCCTGGAAAATCCCATGGACGGAGGAGCCTGGTGGGCTGCCGTCCATGGGGTCACTAAGAGTCGGACACGACTGAGCGACTTCACTTTCACTTTTCACTTTCATGCATTGGAGAAGGAAAGGGCAACCCACTCCGGTGTTCTTGCCTGGAGAATCCCAGGGACGGGGAAGCCTGGTGGGCTGCCGTCTGTGGGGTCGCACAGAGCCGGACATGACTGAAGAGACTTGGCAGCAGCAGGAGCAGAACTATGTTAACTAAGGACTATGTTAACTATGTTGACTATAAGTGGTGGGAAGGGGACCTGTCAGAGATGTACTGGGCAAGAGACACAAAAAGAAGATTTTGGAGTCATTAGAACATATGTGGTTGATATAAGTTGAATTGTGTGTTCTCCATCCACCCCACCTTCTCATCCCTCCCACTACCAAATTCATCTCTTGTGGTCCTAATCCCCAGTACCTTAGAATGTGACTACATTTGGAGATAAGATCTTCAGAGAGGTATTTAAGTTAAAATGAGGTTATTAAAATGGGCTGAATTCATTATGACTGGTGTTCTTAAAAGAAGAGGAAATTTAGACACAGACATGAACAGAGAGAAGATGGCATGAAGACACAGGAAGAAGGAAGACAGCCATCCAAAAGTCAAGGAGAGAGGCCTGGCAGCCCTAACAAACTAGTACAGTGACTGTAGGCAGTAGAAGCCATAAGCATGGCTTTAAATTGTTTTAATACAAATCATAGGGGATTCTAGGAAGATGGCAACAGAACCAACATAGCTTTTGGGCTTCCCCAAATCTCAGCATAAAAACAAATACAGCAATTAGGGTAGCAATATAAAAAGCCCACAGAAAACATCTACAACAAAACTAGGTTAAAGGTAGCTTTACAAACCCCAAAGTGTAAGTATGTAAACATAAAAATCAGCAGATACATGATGCATGGCATCAATAACAACGAAAGTAGAGAGAAGCAAAAGACAGCGGATTGACCCAAGAATCCAAAAAAAACCAACAGGTGTTCACTAAAAAGTTCAAAGAGTCAATTTAAGAATAGCAGCTGAAACAAGGAAGGGTTTTGCACATTCTAATATCTGGGGTCCATATTAAGATGTGAACGGGGTGGAAAAGTCTTGACAATATGATCTCTCAAAACTAATCAGCTAAAAGGACCCCTCAAATACAACCTAACAAAGTCTTCTCAAATTCTTCCAAAAAGTAGAAGAGTAGAGAATACCTCAAACCCATTTTATGAGGCCTACATAACTAATACCATACCCAAACAAGGACACTATAAAAAATATTAGGCCAATATCTCTGATAAACTTGAGTGCAAGATATTTCAACAAATTATTAGCAAACCAAATTCAGGGCTATTTGACAGGATCATATACCATGAACAAGTGGGATTGCTCCAGGGATGCAGGTCTGTTTCAAAATTCACAAATCAATCAATGTGATATACCATATTAACAAAATGAAGGATAAAAATAATATAGTTATCTCAATAGATGCAGAAAAAGCATTTGACAAAACTCAACATCTGTTCACTATTTTAAAAAATTCTTGGGCCTTCCCTGGCGGTTCAGTGGCTAAGACTCTTTGCTCCCAATACAGGGGGCCCAGGTTCGATCCCTGGTCAGGGAACTAGATCCCACATGCGGCAACTAATGATCCTTCGTGCTGCAACTAAGACCCAGGGCAGCCAAATACATAAATAAATAAATATTAAAAAAAAAAAATTCTCTTAACAAACTGGGTGTAGAGAGAACAAATATCAACCTAATAAAGGCCAGATGTGACAGAGCTAAAATTATACTCAACAGTAGAAAGCTGAAAGCTTTTCCTCTAGGATCAGGAATAAGACAAGAATGCCCACCCTCATCATTGCTATTTAATATTGGTAGTCCTAGCCAGAGCAATTAGATAGGAAAAAGAAATAAAAGGCATCCAAATCAGAAAGAAAGAAGTAAAACTGTGTCTGCTCCAGATGATATGATATTATATATATTCTACCAAAGATCTACTCAAATTAATAAAAGAATTCAGTAAAGTTGCAGGATCTAAAACCAATATTCTAAAATCAGCTGCATTTCTATACATGAACAATGAACTATCTGAAAAAGAAGAAAGCAATCTCATTTACAATTGCATAGCCATAGTAAAGAATCTGCCTGCAGTGCAGGAGACCTAGGTTCAAAACCTGGCTTGGAAAGACCCCCTGGAGAAGAGAATGCAACCCACTCCAGTATTCATGCTTGGAGAATCCCACAGACCAAGGAGCCTGGTGGGCTATAGTCCATGAGGTCAGAAAGAGTGGGACACTTTCACTTTCACTAAAAAAAAATAAAATAAAATATTTAGGAATAAATTTAACCAGAGAGATGAAAGATCTCTAAACTGAAAACTATGAGACATTGATGAAAGAAAGAAATGGAAAGGTATCCAGCACACATGGACTGGAAGAATTAATATTGTTAAAATGACCTAGTCATGACCCTGACTTTTTGGATTTCACACCAAAAACGAAGACAAACGAGTGGTACTATGGCAAACCTCGCACAGCACAGGAGACCGTCAGCAAAATGGAAAGGCCGCCCACCAAATGGGGGGAATGTTCAAGTCACATGTCTGATAAGGGTTAATACCCGAAATATTAAAAAGCTCAAATGACTCAACAGGGAAACAATCCATTTGAAAAATGGACAGAGGAACTAAATAGACAGTTTCCCAAAGAAGACATACAAATGGTCAACAGATACATGAAAAGGTGCTCAACACCACTACCATCAGGAAAAGGTAAATCAAAGCCACAGTGAAATATTATTTCACATATTCTAGAATGACTATTTTTAAAAAGACAAGTTGTAATAAGTGTTGATGAGGATACGGAGAAAAGGGAACCCTTGTGTTCTTTCAGCAGGAATAGAAAGTTGGTGCAGCCTCTATGGAAACTCCTCAAAAAATTTAAAATAGAACTGCCATATGACCCAGCATTACTTACATACTTCTGGGTATATATCCAAAGGTAATGAAAACATGACCTCAAAGAGATATCTGCACTCTCATGTTCATTGCAGAACATTATCCATAATAATTATGTGGCCACGATATGGAAACAACTTAAGTGTTCTTAGGGCCCATCAACAGATGAAGAAAATGTACATGTATGCAATGGAATATCATTCAGCCATTATAAAGAAGGGAATCCTGTCCTTTGTAACAACATGGATGGACTTTGAGGGCATTATGTTAAGTGAGATAAGCTGGACATAGAACAGTGCTTTATGCTATCTCTTACATGTGGAATAAAATGATGGTTACCAGGAGTTGAGGTTGGGGGAAAGGAAAGATGTTGATCAAATTGGATGTTTCCAATTGAAAGGTGGCTAAGTTCTTGGGTTCTAATGTGAAGCATGGTGACTATAGTAATAATAAATAAAACATACTTGGGCTTCCTAGGTGGCACTAGTGGTAAAGAACCCGCCTGCAAATGCAGGACACCTAAGAGACACTGGTTTGATCCCTGGGTTGGGAAGATCCCCTGGAGGAGGGCATGGCAACCCACTCCAGTTTTCTTGCCTCGAGAATCCCACAGACAGAGGAGACTGGCGGGCTACAGTCCATGGGGTCACAAAGAGTCAGACACGACTGAAGCAACTTAGCACACATGAAATATTTGAAAGTTGCCAGGAGGATAAATCCTACATATTCTCATCACACACACAGAAAATGGTAATTGTGTGAATAAAGGAGGTATTAGCTAAACGGTATAGTGGTAATCATTTTGTAATACATAAATGTATCAAATCAATACTATATATACCTTAAACTTACACAATGTTATATGTCAACTATATTGCAATTATACTGGGGTGGGGGAGAAATGTATGAATAAAATTACTGGACTTTGAAGAAGTGGGAGAAAAAATAATTTTTTGGCATTTGGACAAAGGGCAAAGTCACTTAAATAGGGAAGAAATTCAAATTGTCATTAGGCTTTTCAGCAGTATTGTTTTATGCCAAAAGAAAATGAAATAACATATTTAAGGTACTCAAGGAAAGAAAATATGACCAAGGTTTATATACAGCCAAACTGATTTTTAAAATTACATGCTGCAAGTAAACTGCTTTCAACATGCAAGAACTCACAGAATATTGTTCAGAACATTGCGTTTTTCCTGTCAAATCTACTAGGGTGTGAGCTTCAGATAACATAATGACTAGAAAAATATTGGCGTTAGAGCTATTGCTTGGACTTCCCTGGTGGTAAAGCGGATGGAAGTCCATCTGCCAATGCAGGGGACACGTGTTTGATCCCTGACTGGGGAGATCCCACGTGCCATGGGGCAACCAAACCCATGAGCCACAGCCACTGAGTGCTGTGCTGACTGCCGGAGCCACACGCCCCCGAACCCACGTTCCCCAGCAAGAGAAGCCACGGCAATCAGACCACGCTCCACAACGGAGAGCAGCCGCCCCCCGCCCCCGACCACAGCTAGAGAAAGCCCAAGCCCAGCAATAAAGATCCAACATAGCCAAAAAGAAAGAACTATTGACTAACACCGAATATTCCCTTACATGTAGAACTAGGGTTAGAGGAGGAATACAAGAGAGCGTATAATACATAATGGTTCTATGCATTTACAGTGTCAATCCCCAGAATCATCATGTACTACTGGGCCGTGTACCTGTTTATTAAAGGTAGGGACATGAGCAGAGCATACACAAAATTTTGTTTTTTCAGCAACATGAGTTGTGGTAGTGTTTGTGTTGTTGTTCTGAGATTATTACGTGTATATATGAAATAAAATAAATAAGTATCTATGTGATATTATGTAATCCCCAGTAATCTTGAGAATTAGGATTATTCCTGGTGTGAAAATGAGATTTAGAGATCACAGTTTTGTAATCCTTAAAATGTTAGTGGATTTAGGCATTGTTTCAATGTCTGCTTCATGAAAGAGAAAACCATACATTCTGTACCTATTGAATCTGTATAAAATTCTAGGTTCAATGAATTAAAAATACAGAAGACTAAGGAACATGTTAACATATACTATGAGGATACAATCCACAAAATCAAGACTGTAAGAAACTATATAGGTCAAATATCTCAATTTCCTCAGCAAAAAATATGTGGGAAAAGATACAGAGAGACAGATTTTAAAAAGACTTGAAAGAACTAAACAACGATGTTTAGGGATGCACACACGGAGATAAAACTATAATTAAAAAAATAAAGAACTGGTCATAGTTAAAATTAATGATGGTTATTATGTCTAGAGGGGTAGAAGGGGGTTTGTGATTACGATACAGCACGTTTAAGGCATCTGAGGTAGCAGGCAAAACTCTATATCTTAGCCTCAGTCGGAGTAACCAAGATGTTCAATTCTTAATAATTCATTAATGTACCTATTGTTTATAGTTTTCTGTCTGTTATATGTTGGACATAAAGATATTTAAAATGAAAAAAAGGAATCCTCCTACATTGTTGTGGGAATGTAGATTGGTGCAGACACTATGGAGAACAGTATGGAGATTCCTTAAAAAATTAGAGCTATTGCATGATCCTGCAGTACCACATTTGGGCATACATACAGATAAACTTCCAATTTGAAAAGATTCATACACTCCAACGTTCATTGCAGCACTGTTTACAATAGCCAAGACATGGAAGCAGCCTAAGTGTGCACCATCAGATGAATGAATAAAAAATATATGGTCTATTTAGACAACAGCATGGGCTTCCCTTGTGGCTCTGGTGGTTAAGAATCCGCCGGCATTGCAAGAGACCTGTGTTCGATCCCTGGGTTGGGACGATCCCCTGGAGAAGGAAAAGGCTACCCACTCCAGTACTCTGGCCTGGAGAATTCCATGGACTGAGTGACTGAGTGACTTTCATTTCACTTCACTTCACTTCAAACAATAGAATACTACTCAGCCATAAAAAGGAATGAAATAATGCCATTTGCAGCACCTAGAGATCATCACACTAAGAGAAGTAAAACAGACAAATACCATATGATATTGCTTATATGTAGAATCTAAAAAAAAGAATGATACAAATGAACTTATTCACAAAACAGAAATAGACTCCCAGACATAGAAAACAAACTTATGGCATTGATAGGAGATGGCAACAGGGGTAGCAGGGCATGGCGGGGTAGGTAAACAAGGAGTTTGAGATTAACATATAATGGGAAAGAATCCGAAAAATAATATATATATAAACATATATAGCTGAATCACTGTTCTGTACCCTTGAAACTAACACAACATGGTACATTAACTGTACTTAAATTTTTAAAAATATTTTTAAAAAAACAAATTTTTAAATGTAAATTTGATTTTGTTGCTCTTCTGCTGGAAATCCTCCAATGGCTTTCCCTCATATTCAGAACAAAGTCAAAATTCTTTCCTTCCAATCTCATCTCCTCCCATTCTCTGCTTTTTCAAAAGCACTCCAGGTGCATTGGTCTTCCTTCTGTTTCTTGACTATGCCAACTTTATTTCACTCTAGTGCTTCTGACTGTCTGGGGACTTCACACCAACTATTTTTCATTTGTTTTTTAGAGCAACCTCACCCCACATTTTGTAGGAAGTGTCCCTCTGCTCTCTAGAATCTATTCTCTGTTACTTACATCATCCTGCTTTATATTCTTCCTCGTATTTACAGTTATCTGAAATTACCCTGCCTCACTACTTACTTTTTCTGACTGTAACTTCCCAGAATAAATCTTAATGAGCACGAGGACTTGTCTGACGTATTCACTGCTGTAACCCCTGCTTCTGATATTCTCGGGATTAAATCACTCAGAAGTAAATAGTATGAGAAGAGATCCAAGTACAGAGCCCTGGGTAACACCTACACTTAAGAGACAGGTAAAGGAGGAGCAGGCAGCAAAGAAATCATCTGAACCAGAGAAAAGAGGAGTCCTGGGAGCCAGAGAGCAAAACGTCTCGGTCAGTTTGGTTCTTGAATCCTTACATCAGTTACCGCTTAGAGCTTGGAACGTGCTCCTTGGACCTGATGCTTGATACTCTGCTGCTCCTGGACGCCCCTTGCTCTAGCTACCCCCTGAATTGAGAAGTTTCCAACTTACTCCAGTAAAAGATGATCAAGCTCATATCCCTTAAGCCCCCACTACTAGAATAGCCCAGTGCAGCTGAAATTCCCAGCAGAGTTACCCCAGAAATAAGGCCTGAATAGAATCAGACTGACTGTATGGTAAATGATATTAAAAAAATAACTTCTCAAATGTCTCCATAATCATTATCACTGAAACAAACCACGAAGGGTAAAGATCAAAGTTAGGAGCTGAAAACACAATCCCACACACAGAAAAAGGAGCTTAATGAAGAAATCAGAAGTGACAATTTAACTAAGAAATATTTGCTGAAGAATTAGAAATGTTAAGTATCCAACACGAAATGGGGAATAGATGAGCTCTGAAGTATCATGTATTCAAACTGTCAGAGTTGTCAAATTTCATACTTAGCAAAAGCATATACTTCATCAGGGAAGAATTAGGATCCTAAGGAAGAAATAATGAAAAATAATGACAAGCAGGATCTATGCAGAAGCAAAGGCACCAATGATGAGGGAACATAACATTGTGTGAAGCCACATGACAGGATAATTCATTGATTTATTGATTTGCTGCCTCAGCTGGAGGTATGTTTTGCCTCCTCCACTCTAGGCAGGGAGAAAAACTTTAGTTTCACTTGCCATAAAGACTTTTGGATTTGCTTCTAGGAAATAATCTCAATCAGACTTTTCTAAAAAGCTAAGTCTTCTGTGAGAGGGAGACATGGAGACCGATACCTTGAGCGTGTAAAGCAGTGTCAGGCCAACCAGAGGCCTGGAGGGGATTCTCTAAGACAAAGGGAAGGGACAGGTTTGGGAGTGAGGTCAGCTATGGAAGAGAGCTGTCCCTACATGCAAGAGCTGCGTGTGCAGTCATTCCAGTGTCACAGCTACAGAAGACAGACAGCAAGCCCCTCGTGGTCGAGAGTGACAGTACCGTTCCTTCCAAGGTAATCTGTGGTCGCTGTGAGAGGCACCTAAGTCATCTCAAAGAAGAGTGTTTGACTTAAGCCGGAGGACCCGGGATTTGGTCCTCAGACCAATCCCCTGACGGTCCAGTGGTTAGAACTCAGCACCCTCACAGTCTAGGGCCTGGGTTCAACTCCAGGTTAGGGAACTAAGATCCGGCAAGCCTGTGGTAAGCCAAAAAAAGAAAAATAGGGGACCAGCAGCAGAAATTTGCATCAGGACTTCCTTGGTGTTCCAGGGGTTAAGAATCTGCCTGCCAGGAGACTGAAACAGGCATTTCTCCATAGAAGACACACAGATAGCCAATCACACACGGATAGACACTCAATATTATTAGAGAAACGCAAACCAAAACAGCAACAAGGTGTCACCTCACACCAGTCAGAATGGCCATCATCAAAAAACCTACAAGCAATAAATGCTGGAGAAGATGTAGAGAAAAGGTAACTCTTGCCCTGTTGGTAGGAAAGTAAATTGGTACAGTCAATACAGAGAACAGTATGCTAAGTCTCTTCAGTCATGTCTGACTCTCTGTGACCCTACGGACTGTAGCTCACCAGGCTCCTCTGTCCAAGAGATTCT